>NW_027361703.1:27797500-28202500 GCF_039654945.1 Dendrobates tinctorius | reverse complement strand
CGCCGTTTTGCAAAAAAAACGGATCCGCCATTTTGCTTGGCGGATCCGTTTTTTTCCCATTAAGTTGCATTACCGGTCGGATCTTGACGGATGGCCATCTGTTGGATCCCTTTTTTTGCAGATCCGCCAAATTTTTGCCGTCCGTTGAGACTATCGAACGGAGCCTGTAACGTTTTTTTGCCCTGCAGATCCGCATTTTCCCTTTTTAACCCTGAATCTTTTCTGGCTGCTGGAAGAAAATGTTCTCTCTCTTTCTCTCTCTCTCCTTCCCCAGGCCCGGTTCCTTTAAATTTTTACCTTCGGCGGATCTTTACATCCGCCAATCCGCTCACCCCCGTTTCTGCCAGTCCGCCTACGGATCCGTTTTCTGCTATTTTGGTGGATTTGGACTGACAGAAAAAACTGAAGTGTGAAACAGGCCTTAGACACAGTTTGGTTCATAGGAGCAGTGTGATGACAGGCACAGGATTCTTCAGCAGACTATTGGCTGCCACCCTGACAACCCATTGGCACCACAAAACCAAGGTGGAGGGGGAGATGAGCATGTGGAAAAGCCGCCCCTGGGCTACATTTTGTGAAAGCTGCTGTCAGAGATTGACAGCAGAGGCAATTAACAGGTCAACAGCAGCAGATGGAACTTGGCTCAACTCTTGAGGCAGATGATGGCTCAATAACACAGTCATTATCTGAGAGGAATGGATCGGGTTCATCGCCTGACCCTGCTACAAATTAGTGTTATACATGTACAGAACTCATTGTTAAATGGTTAATGAAAGAAGATTGATGTAGATTTGTAGAATAATTTGTACAAAAGCTACAAATTTTCCTTCATAAACAAGTCAATGTCAATGCTAAAATAAAAGTTATTAGCTCTACAATTTAAAAAATTGTGTGTGGAACTAAAGGTTGTAAATGGCTTTATCTTTAACTGGGCTATCTGGCTTCAAAATAGAACTTAGGACATGGATGGCTTAAAAATAATAAAATCAGCCATACTTAGAAGCTGTGACTCACGCAGATATAGTGCCCTTGTGGTCTGTGCTGGGATGATGTCCAGTTCTTAATACTGAAGCCTTGGATTGACTGCCATGTTAAAGCGATTGGTGCAGTGCTTCACTAAAGGCACATCTGATGATCGAGTGTTCCAGTCACCTTGCCCAGCAGCCAATCATGTCAGCAGTCAGGGGATTGACTGCTGACATGATTGGCTGCTGGGCAAGGTGACTGGAACTGGGGATTACGAAGACTGGAAAGCATGTATTTGGAAGTCGCCTTGCTACACTTGTAAGGAGAGCTTTAAACTAGAACAACATGGGAAGGGAAGCAAAAGACCAGAAAAAGCCATACACCTGACAAATGCTATTGAGAACTCTGCTAATAGAAGTGGAAAGGAAGAACAAAGACGAAAGAATCTAATTAATAAAAATATTGGAGAAAGAGAAACCAATCACAAACTAAAATGTTTCTATACTAATGCACAAAGCATGGGCAACAAACAAGGAGAATTGGAACGACTAACACAGGAAAAGAAATATGATGTCATTGGAATCACTGAAACTTGGTGGGACGATACACATGATTGGAATACAAGACTAGAAGGATACAACTTATTTGCAAGAAACAGACTTGATAAACGAGGAGGAGGTGTTGCATTGTATGTTAGAAACGCGTATATCTGCACAGAGATTGAAGCTTCAGAGACTGGGAGTTCTGTGGAAACTGTTTGGGTAAGAATACAAGGACAGAACAATGGAAAGGACACCATTGTAGGCATTTACTACAGGCCGCCTGTGCAAGCTGAAGATATGGATGAACTCTTTATGCATCAAATGGCCAAGTTCTCCAAAAAATATGACATAGTTGTCATGGGAGATTTCAACTATCCAGACATTTGTTGGGAATCTCTCTCAGGCAAAACTAACAGGTCAAGGAAATTCTTATCCTCTCTTGCTGACAACTTTATCTTCCAAAAGGTAGGGGAGAAAACAAGGGGAACTGCTACCTTGGATCTAATCCTTATAAACAGGGAGGAAATGGTTGAGGAGGTAAAAGTGGCTGGAACCCTAGGAGGTAGCGACCATGCTATTTTAGAATTTTGGATAACTAGAGGCGGAAGACCTGTGAAGACTCAGACGTCAAGGTTAGATTTCAGAAAGGCAGATTTTAAGGGATTCAGAAAGATAATTGGAGGGATCCAATGGCTGGATATCCTTAAAGACAAAAATGTCCAGGAAGGATGGGAAATCTTGAAAAATGAAATTCTCAAAGCACAGTTGTTAACAATTCCGAAAAGAGGGAAGAATAGGAAGCATTTAAGGAAACCAGGATGGGTGAACACAGAACTTAAGCACATGCTAAAAAGGAAGAAAAAAATGTTTATAAAATGGAAAGAGGGAGGCATATCTAAAGAAGAATATAATGCTGTCTGCAGAATCTGCAGGGCACAAATCAGATTATCTAAAGCTGAAAATGAATTGAGGCTTGCAAGAGATGTCAAAAGCAATAATAAAGGATTTTGGGGATATGTCAAAAGTAAAAGAAAAGTCAAAGATGCTATAGGATTTTTACAGGATGAAAATGATGAAATGGTAAGACAGGATGTTGAGAAGGCTGAACTTTTAAATTCCTATTTTGCATCTGTTTTCTCTCAGAAAGGAAATGTAACACCAACTGTTATTCACTGTCCTATTAAGGGAATAGAAGAATCCAGGATATCTATAAACAGAAAGATAGTGAGGAAACACTTAGCTAACCTAAATGAATTCAAGTCTCCAGGTCCAGATGAATTACACCCCAGAGTACTGAAGGAGATAGCAGAAGAAATTTCTGAACCACTCTCCATAATCTTTGAAAATTCTTGGAGAACAGGAGAAGTGCCAGAAGACTGGAGAAGAGCAAATGTTGTTCCTATCTTCAAAAAGGGGAAGAAGGTGGACCCAGGCAACTATAGGCCGGTGAGTCTGACTTCTATACCAGGAAAGATCTTTGAACAAATTATTAAACAACATGTAAGTCAATACCTGGATAAGAATGAAGTGATCAAACAGAGTCAGCATGGGTTTGTAACTAATAAGTCATGTCAGACTAACTTAATTTCCTTCTATGACGGTATCACTGATTGGGTGGATCAAGGAAATGCTGTAGATATAGTATATCTTGACTTCAGCAAAGCATTTGACAAAGTGTCTCATACAATCCTTATTGAAAAAATGACTAAGTATGGAATGGACAAGGCAACTGTTAGGTGGATTCATAGCTGGCTTAGTGATCGGACCCAAAGAGTGGTCGTAAATGGCTGCACATCCAGTTGGAAGAATGTCTCAAGTGGGGTACCACAGGGCTCTGTCCTGGGCCCTGTATTGTTCAACATCTTTATCAACGATTTAGATGAAGGAATTGATGGTAAACTGATTAAATTTGCTGATGACACAAAGCTAGGAGGGATAGCTAATACTAGAGAAGAGAGAGAGAGGATTCAAAAAGATTTAAATAAACTGGAGAAGTGGGCAGTAACTAACAGAATGGTTTTTAACAGGGAGAAATGCAAAGTACTACATCTGGGCAATAAAAATGAAAAAAGCATATATAGAATGGGAGGAATAGGGCTAAGTGACAGCACATGTGAAAAAGACTTGGGTATACTAATAGATCACAGACTGAATATGAGTCAACAGTGTGATGCAGCAGCAAAAAAGGCAAATGCAGTTCTAGGATGTATTAACAGAAGCATACAGTCTAGATCACGTGAAGTCATTATTTCCCTCTACTCCTCTTTGGTCAGACCTCATCTGGAATATTGTGTCCAGTTTTGGGCACCACATTTTAAAAAAGACATCAACAAACTGGAGCAAGTTCAGAAAAGAGCGAACAGAATGGTGACCGGTCTGCAAACCCTGTCTTATGAGGAAAGGTTGCAGGATTTGGGAATGTTTAGTTTGCAAAAGAGAAGACTGAGAGGAGACTTAATTGCTGTCTACAAATATCTAAAGGGCTGTCACATTGTAGAAGGATCAACTTTATTCTCATTTGCACAAGGAAAGACTAGAAGCAATGGGATGAAACTGAATGGGAGAAGACACAGATTAGATATTAGAAAAAACTTTTTGACAGTTAGAGTGATCAATGAGTGGAACAGGCTGCCACGAGAAGTGGTGAGTTCTCCTTCAATGGAAGTCTTCAAACAGAGGCTGGACAGACATCTGACTGGGATGATTTAGCGAATCCTGCTTTGAGCAGGGGGTTGGACCAGATGGCCCAGGAGGTCCCTTCCAACTCTGCGATTCTATGATTCTATGATTCTATGATTTCTTTTCCCCACAAAATCCACCAGAGCAACCTGTGATGGATCCACAGGGGTGACAGCAGATGAATATGTCCCATGTGTATCCATGTCCCTTGTAAATTTAAGGTTCAAGTTGTACAACCTCTTTAAGGGGTTAAATATAGATAGGAATATTGCTGTACCAGAGGTAACTTTTTACCAGCTTAAGCCGAGGTTTTGTTCTTGC
The DNA here is from genome assembly GCF_039654945.1 of Dendrobates tinctorius. Classification (NCBI taxonomy): domain Eukaryota; kingdom Metazoa; phylum Chordata; class Amphibia; order Anura; family Dendrobatidae; genus Dendrobates; species Dendrobates tinctorius. Next base: position 28,197,992 of record NW_027361703.1, on the reverse strand, counting down.
AGAAAAATGAATGCTCTTAAAGATCAATGAATTTATTGGTATTGAGCCACAGTATTTGTACAACAGAATTATATACAGAAGCACAGTTTCCTCCCCTTTCTTTATCAAATGAAATTCAACCAGATTGTAGGTATTGATTTCTAAACCAAGATCTATCACAATCTAATTTAATTTAATAAGGATCAATAAGCCCCACTAAATCAAGTGTCAAGTGGGCACACACTGTGACATTCCCAGAACAGAATGTCTCCCGCCTCCTGATGAAACACCATGAATTTCAAGCGTCTTTTACAGCATTATTTAACAAGCATTTTTAGTGCCATTTTTCATTCTAGTACATGTTTAAAATGCATTTTCTATAGACCAGCCTATGGGGAAAACAAAAAAATTATTGTACCTAAAGCATGGTGCGTTTAGATAAGGAAAAAGTCATCAAGCATGGTGGCTCAGTGGTTAGCACTGTTGCTTTGCAGCGCTGGAGTCCTGGGTTCCAATCCCACCAAGGACAACATCTTCAAGGAGTTTGTATGTTCTCCCCGTGTTTGTGTGGGTTTCCTCCCACATTCCAAAGACATACTGATAGGGATTCTAGATTGTGAGCCCCAATAGGGACAGTGATGATAATGTGTGCAAACTGTAAAGCGCTGCGGAATATGTGAGCACTATATAAAAATAAAGACTATTATTATACCACCAAAATAAGACAAATTAAACCACAGTCTTATCTTTGACTAAATATTATTAAAATAATAACTGACTACAGCATCTTTGACCAAAAGAGAATCCACAAAACTCTTAAAGTAAAATGTGTAAATAAAATATATTAAAAATAATGTTCAAGGTAGGGTACTGAACCTATCTGCCTCACCAGTGACCCACAAGTGACGGCGACCTAAATCTAACTATACACCTTATTACCATATTACCAATAACATTTCCTATCTGAAAAAAAGAAAGCCAGCTCACCCAGGCTCTAGGCGTGTTGAAGCACTGAATCCAATAGACCAATTGGATGTAAATGTAGAAAAAAATCTAGCTACTTAAAATTGAAAGGTTTATCGAAAAAATAGATAATAATTTAGTGCATGATATTTACATAATCAAATGCACACAGCGCTCTTTGTCAGCTCTGTTAGCTTTCACACTTTTTTTGATCAAATTAGTGTCAACTAAGTACCTTATGTTATTTACATGTGCTGATACTATTTATTTACTTACTTATTGGAGTTTGTATGTTTTCCCCGTGTTTGCATGGATTTCCTCCGCGAACTCCGGTTTCCTCCCACATTCCAAAGACATACTGATAGGGAATTCGGATTGTGAGCCCCATCGGGGACAGTGATGATAATGTGTGCAAACTGTAAAGCGCTGCGGAATATGTTGGAACTATATAAAAATAAAGATTATTATTATTGAGTGGCATTTGCTCATTGTTTAAGTATACAGTTTTTTTACTCAAAACGTATGTTTTTGTTAAATAATATTAATATTTAAACTATATATTTACATTTTGGGCTTATGTGCAACTTGTCCAAAGTATTTAAATTTAAATTAAAATTGTCTGTTCATCAGGGAATTCTGACATTGCTCAAATGTTTCTTCAAAATTTCCTTTCAGCATTGCAAAGAACACTGTACCTTCTTGTACCTTTTACAAAGAAGCAGTAGCTTAGCTACAGGGGGTGGGGGGGGAAGAGGGGCCCCGCGCTGTGAGGGGGTCCTTCCGGAGCTACGCTACTGTAACTGTATCGGTGTGCGCAGTCTGCCTATAGAGATTGGGGGTGCTGCCTTATACTACAGACTGCCTATAGGAGAAGGAGGGCTGCACTATACTACAGTTTTCCTAGAGGGGATAGGGGGTGCTGCCTTATACTACAGTCTGCCTATAGATGGGGGGCTGTATTATACTACAGTCTTCCTATAAGGGATGGGGGGGCTGCCTTATACTACAGTTTGCCTATAGGAGATGGGAGGTGCTGCCTTATGCTACAGTCTGCCTATAGGAGATGGGGGGCTGCATTATACTACAGTCTTCCTATAAGGGATGGGGGGCTGCCTTATACTACAGTCTGCCTATAGGGGATAGGGGCTGCTGCCTTATACTACAGTCTGCCTATAGAAGAAGGGGGGCTGCACTATACTACAGTCTTCCTATAGGGGATAGGGGGCACTGCCTTATACTACAGTCTGCCTATAGGAGATGGGAGGCTGCATTATACTACAGTCTTCCTATAAGGGATGGGGGGGCTGCCTTATACTACAGTCTGCCTATAAGGGATGGGGGTGCTGCCTTATGCTACAGTCTGCCTATAGGGGATGGGGGTGCTGCCTTATACTACAGTCTGCCTATAGGGGATGGGGGGCTGCCTTATACTACAGTCTGTCTATAGGGGGGGTGCTGCGTTATATTACAGTCTGCCTATGGGAGGAGTGCTGTCTTATATTACAGTCTGCCTATAGGGGGGTTGCTGCCTTACATTACAGTCTGCTTATGGGGGCTGCAATATACTATTGAGTCTGCCTACGGGGGCTGCATTATACTATGTTGAGGACTATCTGGTGTATTATACTATATGAAGGCTATGTAGGGGGCCATCATACCGTGTGGAGATTACAGTAAGGGGGCCATCATACAATGTGGAGATTACAGTGAGGGGGCCATCATACAGTGTTGGAGCCTTCATTGGGGGATACTAAGGGGTCAGTATGTATACAGTGAGGGGCATTATACTGTGTATAGGGGAGCTGTATGGGGGGAGACTCAGGACATTATTAAATGTAAAGTGGGCACTTATTGTTATAGGGGAACTGTCAAACGGGGCACTCAGAGGGCATTATTACTTTCTAGGGAACAAAATGTAGGCACTGTTTTCTAGGGCACTTGCACCCGGAATTACTATATTCTAGAGGGATGCTTTAGAATTTAGAGTGCATAGAGAACCACACAATAGGTAAAAGAAGATATACAGCAGCAGCAGCGGCTCAGCATTTGGGTATCAGCAGGATGAGGGGTTTGTGCAGGTTGGGGATACATGGTGATGGGGCTGGAATATGAGAAGTGAAATGTGTCTTTGTTGCATTTTCTGTAGCCGAGGCGTGGCTGGAGATGTCATTGTCGGTCTAGGCCAGATGGAAAAGACGTGAAAAGTGAACAATTCCATGAGAAAGAACGCCAGAGTTAAGTCACCAACTATAACTGTGCAGTAAACGCTTATATTTTTTGTAGGACTGGTATTTACCACTGACCATATGGCAATAATATCCATGTTGGTCTTTATATAGAGATTATTTTTAGTAACAGCGCAGTCATGTCTTGCATCATTATTAGGGTGCATCACCGAGTTGTAATCAAAGTTACCTGGTTAGGGGCCCACTCAGAAGTTTCATCCCCCCCCCCGAACCAAAACCCTAGCTACACCTCTGCAAAGAAGTGCAATATTTTCAGCACATGAGAATCCAGGTTTTAGTGCACCAAAGGCAAAAATTCAGTTTGGTGCCCCCTCCCATACACTTAAGTATATTTTGTTTGAGTTGTTGCGGTATGGCTGCTCATAAGGTATTTGGATACTTACAGTCACATACAGACTAGCTGCTCTTCCTCGATTACAGTATCTCAATGACCAGTGGAACACTCAGGTCCCATGGAGCCGTGCCCTCCCCACCATTCTCACATACCCATCTACTCTAGCAATAAAGCACCACCCTGAGACACTTACATTGTCTCTAGATGGATGAATTGCTGCACATAAAGTTTCTCCTTTCTAACATTCCACTCACTGCAATTAATCATGTTACAGGACACTGGCAGCACACTGGCTCAGAGTACAATAGGGGAGCAATAAGTCACATAATGTATTGATTTATTACAATGTAATCTAGCTCTCTGGAATGCCCAGCACCCACTTCTTTGACATTCGTTTATAAGATTACTATTGCTATCTGTGGAATTTGCACTGTTTTTGTTGCTTCTGCTTACTGTCCCTTCCTCCTGTACTTATTCCTGGTCACTCACATCTTGCTAGAGATAAATGGACATGCCCCTATGATATCACTGTTCAAAGCACACTGCTCTGAGAACTGCTACTATTGTCTCAGCCCTGCCCCTTCCAAGCAAGACTGTGCTTGTCTGACAGGCTTTATTCCACTACACTGACAAGAAAACACTAGAGTTGAGAGACCACTAAAATTCTCAGCTGCTCGTTACTCAAACCAAGCAAATCCTAATGCTTGATTGTTTATTTTGAGTAATGAGTATGCTGGGAGTCAATGAGAACTCTGAGCATTTTTCCAGCAGATCCTACAAAGAGGTGTGGGGGCAGTGAAAATGTCGAAATGGATGGAAAAAGCTCTGAGTGGAAGGAAAACAGAATTGGGAAGATCCCTAGAAAAATTTCTGACTCCCAGATTGCAGCTGAGCACAATGGTGTCACAATTTTACTCCACTTTAAGGACTGACCCAAAGAATCAAAATCAACAAGAAATTGGAGTTTATATGAAAAATGTTAAGAAACATTAATTCCTGTATAATGACTTATGTAAAGCAAAATTTAAAAAGGATTTTTTACAAATAATAATTTATGTAAACCAAAATTGAAATTTTTAGTACAAAAATTATAAATTTCAGTGTAATTTATGAAGGAAGCAAGATGTGCCAAAAATGTAATGTAAGAGAGACTCAGATACACCCTGTATTAGACATAAAGGGGGATTTCATACACATTCTGCTAATTTTCTCATGTAGTGATGCTCCTAGACTCATAATGGCTATGCACTAAGTGCAAAGCCTTCCAAAAATTACAAGCAGGGTCATCCATACACTGTTGAAGGCACCAACTGTAGTGCCTCATTCAAATATTGTGAGACAAGTATAGTCTTGGTACCCCTACACTCATAAAGGTTCTTCACAGTGAGAAACCTGCAAAAAAATACCAGCAGGGTCATCCATACAATATTGAAGGCACTAACTTTAGAACCTCATTCAAATATTGTGAGCAAAATATAGTTGTATTACTACTACAGTCAGAAAAGTTTTGCAGAGTGCAAAGCCTTCCAAAAATTGCAAGCAGCATTATCTATACACCCTCGAGGGCAACAACTGGTCAGCCTCATTAAAATATTAAGGATAAAAGAAACCACAAAAGTGCGTCCATAGGGCTTTATCAGATATAATAAGTAAAAATTGAATTGTTCAGGGTACTCACCCTCAGAGGTTGTGTAACACCACAACTACTAAATACACTCAATCCCAAATAATGAAGCTGCAGCAGGAGGGTGTAGACAGACAGCGTCTACTTCCATTCCTTGTACATCCAACCTGAGGAAGAGGTCATGGAATGGACCTCGAAACGCGTTGTCTTTGTATGTACCATGAAATAAAGCATTGATATTGGAACCTACTCCTAGTATCGACTGTACTTCCTCCATTTGAGGGTTGAAGTATAGCAGAGCGGGAACCAGGTGTTTTTTTTTCCCTTTTGGGATCTCTTCTTTGAGTCATTAAAATATTAAGAAAGTGTACACCTGTAGCAACCTTATTTTGTGTTTTATTTCAAACCAACGGAATTTCACACAAAGCAGGCTCTACATTTTGTAAAATAATAGTCAATTTTTTGACCAAAAATATTTTGTGAGCTGTACAAGGCCAAGCGGTTTTTACAATTTTGAACCCACTGTAGTTTTACACAAAACACATTAAACTGTATGCATGAATCATTGAATCCATAAAAATCTCTGGAAATTTTTTTTTTAGAGTTTAATCTACCATATAAAAATGCAATAAAAGCAGTATTACAGTGTGTGGATGAAACAATAACTCCATAAAAAGTTTTGTAAGGCTTTTTGTGAGTTTAATACACAGCGAAATGTAACAAGAACTGTGTTACAGTGTATGGATGAATTATTGAATTCATAAAAAAGTTTTGGAAGTTTTTTGTGAGTTTAATATACAAGCAGAATGTACTAAGAACTGCATTACAGTGTATGAATGAATTCTTGAATCCTTAAATGTTTTTGAAGCTTTTTTAAAGTTTAATACACCAGCAAAATGTAACAAAGCCCATGTTAAAGTGTATGGATGAATCCTTGAATCCATAAAAAAGTTTAGGAAGGATTTTTTAAATTTAATGTGCCAGCGAAATGTGACAAGAACCACATTACAGTGCATGGACGAATCATTGAATCCATAAACATTTTTTCAAGTTTTTTATTTTTTATATAACACCAAAATGTAACAGAAAGCATGTCATGCTGTATGGATCAGTAATTTAATCAATAAAAAAAGTTCAAAGTTTTTATGGAGTTTTCTATAACACTGAAATGTAACAGAAAGCACGTAAAACTGTATGGATTGGTAACTGAATTCAAACATATTTCTGATTGATTTTATGCAGTGTTATGTATACCACCAAAATGTACCCAAGAACACGTAAAACTGTGTGAATGAGAAATATAATGCTGAAAAAAATCGACAACTTATTTTGAAGGCTATATACCACCAAAATGTCCTAACCACCAGAAAAAGGGGGTAAAAAAGTGCAAGAAAGAAAAATAACTTATCAGTGGTCATGCCACAGTGCATATATTAGTGACCGCTGCGTAGGAAGCAAGTAGTGAAACGCGTGTTAGGGTTCCCTCAGCCCACACTACAGTAAGGTTGGTTTCTTTTTTGGCTTCATTACATTTATTTCAGTCCCATTTACCTTCTCTTGTAGTCTGGCTATTGTTAGCAGCAGTCTCATCAGGTATTTGATTATAATTTCTCTGTGGTTCATTTTTTTGTAGGTCCGGTTTTGGATCACTAATACTGTATATGCACTGTGGCACTTTACATGACCACTGATAAGTTATTTTTCTTTCTTGCACTTTTTTACCCCCCTTTTTCTGGTGGTTATTACATTTTTGCATGTTATTTTATACCTTTTGTGCACTCATACGGCCATATTTACTGGTATATGTGATCTCTATTATACTGCCACTTTTTTACTAGACCTCTCTGTATGTGGTGTCTAGGTGTTGCTGACTCCCTTATATATTATATCATTAATTATTTTTGTATGATCTTGTTTTCATTTTTTATACTTGTACAATAAAATTCATATACTTTTATGAACTGCTTCTAGTCCAATTTGTTTTTGTCTTTTCTATTGATAAGTAATGTAATGCCGATAAATTTTTGAACAATCTTTTGAATGGTAAGATATCAACAAAATGTACCCAAGAACACTTAATACTGTATGGATGAGCATTAAAATCCTGAAAATAATTAGTCAACTTGTTTTGTGGGTTACATACTACCGAAATGTACCCAAGAAGATGTAATACTGTATGGATAAGCAGTATAATACTGATTAATTATTGAACAATTTCCTTGAAGGTTATATACCACCAAAACATAGCCAAAAACACGTAATACTGTATGGATGCACAATATAATATCTATACAATTTTTAATGATTTTTTTGAGGGTTGTATACGACCGAAATGTATCCAAGAAGACATAATGCTCTGTGGATAAGCAATAAAATACTGATACATTTTTTAACAACTTTTTTGAGGGTTAGATACCATTGAAATGTACCAAAGAATATGTACTGTAGCACGTACCCAGGCTCCTTCATTCTTCAAGAAAGGTTAATCCTGCTCCCTTCCTTCTGATATCACACCCACAGCATACCAGCGATGTTACCCCGCTATTTTGAGGAACATGACCCTAGTTCCAGCCATCAGCTCTTGCACCCTTCAAGGTGTTCTGTCTGTTGCCTGATGGTTGACCAAGATGTGACTATGGGTCCCAAACTCTTCAGAGACCCCTTCTCTGCTAATTAACGGCCAACCCCTTTGATGCCCTTTTTAGGCAACTTGCACCAAGCGGACCTGATAATATTTCTCCAGACCTGGTCCTGGATCACCTCCTCGTCTCTTCCGACCAGCCTAGGTCCTGTAGTCCACTCACCAGTTCCTGGATCCTGGCTCTCCTGTCCTCAGTCAGTAAGAACCCCAGTGGTAAAGATGTGGCCTGTGTCACGGTCCTGTCAGCGCCGGCGTGCAGTCACCACGGAGCAAGGACTCACCCACACTGCAGAGGGGCCCGGGGTCAGACACGGCTGGATAGTTCAAGCATACAGGACTTGGAGAAGCTAAAGTCAGTGAGCAGTGAAGGACCTACGGTCATGTGACCACAATGGGGTGGGGCTTAGCGTCCTGCTGTCAGAGATAGGCAAAATACTATACAGGAATACTCAAAGTCAGACAAACCAGGTCATACACAGAGATAACAATAAAGTACCAGGGATGAGACAGAACGGATAGTCGGGGGACAGGCAGTGGTCAAAGCCAAACAGACATAGAAGGTACCAAGCAGAATCCAACAAGCAGTATCCAGAGAACAGACCGAGTCATACACAGAGTATCAGATAAACCAGAACACAGCACAAACACACTCAGGGGTCACCACACTATGCCAAGGGTGAAAGTTTAACTGACGGGTATGGGAGCATCCTGAGGCTATAAGAAGCTTTCCCAGAACCAGGGAGAGGCCACAATCATAAGCCCCAGGTGTGCAGGTAAGCCTGAGCTGGGATCACAACCTTTAACCCCAGAAATGCCAGTCATCAGCACTGGTTCCAGACATTAACCCCACATGTGTGTCAAACTCGCACTGAGATCATGACAGTGTCCCCTCTCAACGGGGGGCCTCTGGACCCCCAGGCTTGCCCGGGTACTTAGCATGGAAAGCCCACACTAGACGATCAGCATGCATCAACTGGGCCGGTACCCAGGATCTGTCTTCCGAATCATACCCCTTCCAATGAACCAGATACTGTACTGACTGCCGTACCAACCTGGAATCTACGATATGACCAACCTTGTACTCCACCTGCCCCTCGACCAAAACAGGAGGAGCAGCGGACTCGGAGTCCCCCCGGACTGTTTCAAAAGGTTTCAGTACAGATTTGTAGAAGACATTAGGGATCTTGAAAGAGGGTGAAAGGCACAGCCTATACGCCACTGGATAGATTTTTTCCACAATCTTGTATGGGCCAATGAATTTGGGCCCCAACTTGGCTGAAGGAACCTTCAACTTAATGTTTCACGTGGAGGGTCAAACCTTGTCTCCAACCTGAAACATGGGCCCTGGTGTTCGTTTTTGTCCTCAAAAAACTTATACCTGCCCTGAGACCTAGATATACTCCGCTGGACTTCTGCCCACGTATTCTGTAATCGCTGAATAGAGCCCTCAGCCCCGGGACACCCCGAGTCCAGATGAGAAAACTCACCAAAATGAGGACTGAACCCATAATTGATCAAAAAAGGAGTCATACCCGTGGATTGACTCACCCGACTATTGAAGGCAAATTCAGCCAACGGCAGTGTATTGTACCAGTCATTCTGTCTAGCAGAGGTTAGACACCTGAGGATCTGTTCCAGGGACTGGTTAGTGCGTTCCGTCTGACCATTGCTCTCAGGATGGTATGCAGACGAAAAGGACAGAGACATCCCTAATTTTTTGCAGAAAGTACGCCAAAACTTAGCCACAAACTACACACCACGATCAGACACCACATTCAGGGGTACCCCATGCAACCGGATCACATGCTGCACAACAACCTGGACAACGTCTCAGCTGACGGTTGTGCAGACAAGGGTACAAAATTAACCTGCTTAGAAAACCTGTCCACCACTACCCATACCACCTTATTACCCTTAGATGGAGGGAGATTAGTAACAAAATCCATGGATAAGTGAGTCCATGGTCTTTCGGGCACTGCCAAGGGCATCAGCAGCCCTGCCGGCCGGCTATGAGAGCTTTTGGAACGAGCGCAGACCCCACAACCAGCAATGAATTTTTTTATGTCCGAACCAAGGGTAGGCCACCAAAAGATCCTAGCCACTGCCAGACGCGTGGCTGAAATACCAGGGTGAGCACTCAGCTTGGATTCTTGGAACTCCTGCAAGAGTTTCAGGCGAAGTTGCTCTGGGACAGACAACTTACCCCCCGTCTTGTCCGCCGGAGCCTGCGACTGGGCCCCCTGAATCTCCCGTTCCAATTCAGACGAGACCTCTGCTAACACAACCCCAGGGTGAAGAATGGAGGACGGTGGCTCGGGGGGAGACACCGGCTGAAAACTGCACGATAAGGCATAAGCCTTGACATTCTTAGACCCTGGACGAAATGTAATCGTAAACTGAAAACGGGAAAAAAAAAGTGACCAACGGGCCTGTCTGGGCGTTAGTCTTTCAGCAGACTCAATGTATGACAAATTTTTGTGATCCGTGATCACCGTAACCGGGTGACTGGCCCCCTCCAAAAAGTGCCTCCATTCTTCAAACGCCAATTTGACCGCAAGAAGCTCTCTATTGCCTACGTCGTAATTTCTTTCCGCAGCAGAGAACTTCTTGGAAAAGAAAGCACATGGCCTGAGGTTGGTTAGAGTGGCAGGCCCTTGGGACAACACCGCCCCCACCCCCACCTCGAAGGCGTCCACTTCCACGATGAATGGTTTGGACGGATCTGGCTGTACTAACACGGGAGCAGTCATAACGCTTCTTTTCAGGGTCGCAAAGGCCTCTTTTGCGAGCGAGGACCAGTTTCTCACATCCGCACCTTTACATGTAAGATCTGTGAGTGGTTTGACCACCTGTGAAAACCCCCGAATAAATTTGCGGTAATAATTGGCGAACCCCAAGAAGCGCTTAAGACCCTTAAGGTCTCGGGGTTGCACCCAATCCGCAATGGCCTGCACCTTCTTGGGGTCCATGCGAAAACCCTCACAGAACACAATTAATCCCAAAAAAGACAATTCTTGAACAAAAAACACACATTTCTCCAATTTGGCATACAGATGATTTTCCCTCAGTCTTTGGAGAACGGTTCGTACATGATTCAGATGAGATTAACTGTCGGGAGAGTATATCAGAATATCGTCTAAGTAAATGACAACAAAACGACCAATGAGATCCGAGAATACCACATTGATGAAATTCTGAAATATGGCTGGGGCATTGGTAAGACCAAACGGCATGACTAAATTTTCAAAAAGTCCCTCGGTCGTGAGGAACGCGGTTTTCCATTCATCCCCCTCCCAGACCCTTATCAAATTATAGCCCCCCGAAGATCCAGTTTGGAGAACCATTTTGCCCCTGAAAGTTGGTTACACAAATCGGGAATCAACGGAAGGGGGTACGTATTTCGTACAGTAATCTTGTTGAGCTCACGAAAATCGAGGCAGGGACGTAAACCGCCATCTTTTTTCTTTACAAAAAAAACCCTGCTGCCAGAGGTGAGACTGAGGGACGTATGTGTCCTTTGCGAAGACTCTCAGAAATGTAATCTTTCATGGCCAAGCGCTCAGGGCCAGATAAATTAAACAGACGGGCTTTAGGCAATTTAGCCCCGGGACTAACTCGATAGCGCAGTCAAAGGGTCTATGTGGCGGCAACGTTTCGGCCTCACTTTCAGAGAAGACATCTTCGGATTCTTACAGGTACTCCGGAATACCTTCCAGCTCGACAGATGACACAGATACAGATTTAACAGGTTCAACCAATAGTGCAGACTTATCACATAACATTGAATCATTAAACCCCCACTGAACAATCTCCCCCATTTTCCAGTTAATGACTGGGTTATGGCCTTGTAACCAGGTCATGCCCAACACCAATCCTGCTGGTAGATTGTCCAGAACCAAACAACTTAAGTTTTCCACATGGGTAGCGCCCACTTTGAGCGAAAACAAGTCAGACATAAAGAGAATTCCCTCTTTCGTGAGGGGGGAGGAGTCAATTGCCACCACTTTGATCGGAACCTTAAATCGAACTGTCCCTATCTTACAGCGTGTGACCAATTGGGAGTCAATCAGATTAATGGATGATCCGCAGTCCACGAAAACTGTAGAGGGAAAACAACAACCGTCCACTAACAGTTCCACATGAAGCAACACCTTAGAAAATGAGGAAAAGGGTACCTGAGCGTCTGAGTAGTCTCCCCGCTGGCTACCCAGACCTAGTCATTTCCCGTCGACCGGGTTGAGGATGGACAATCAGGACACTCCCTTTTCCAATGTCCCGTCTTACCACAGTAGAAGCATAACTGATTTTCTCTCTGGCGTTGTCTCTCCTTTTCCTTCAGGGAGAGAGTCCCTATGTCCATGGGCACAGAGACAGTCTCTTTTCCACTAGGGAACAATGGAGTCTCCGCCTGCATCACCCCCCTGGCCCGCAGCCTGCGGTCCATCCGGACAGCCTGGGTCATGGCGTCCTCGAGTGAGTTAGGTGGAGGATGTAATGCCAAGGCATCCTGTAACCGCTCGGACAAGCCTCTGCAAAAGAGTCCTCAGAGTGTGGCGTCGTCCCAAGAGACCTCTGCAGCCCAGCGGCGGAATTCTGTACAAAACCACTCAGCCGAGTGTTTCCCCTGACAGACACTCATCACCATGTCCTCTGCCAATCGCACTCGGTCCGGCTCATCATATATGTGCCCGAGGGCCTCAAAAAACGCATTCACAGACACTCTCACAGGGGCAGTGGGAGGAAAGGAGAAAGCCCAGGCTTGTGGGGACCCTCTTAAAAGAGACATAATGACCGCAACCTTCTGACTTTTGTCCCCAGAGGAACGTGGCCTCAAACTAAAGAAGAGTTTGCACCAATCCATGAAGATCCTGAACTCCTTTTTGTTCCTAGAAAATAAGTCAGGCAGTTTAACAGTGGTTCTGGGGACACCAAAACAACATCACTCGCCCCAGCCCCCAGAGACCCAGCAGCTAAAGCCCCCCGCACTGTCTCAGAAACCTGCTGCTGAGAACGAGCCAGAGCTTGCTGCTCCAGAGATAAACCCTGAAACATCTGACTCAGATTTTTCATTTGCTCAGCAAGAGATTGTATGGGATCCATATTTCTTAGCAGAGAAAAAAAAACCCAAAAAACTTAACGGTCAGTTATAATGTCACGGTCCTGTCAGCGCCGGCGTGCAGTCACCGTGGACCAAGGACTCACAAACACTGCAGAGGGGCCCGGGGTCAGACACGGCCGGATAGTTCAATCAAACAGGACCTGGAGAAGCTAAAGTCAGTGAGCAGTGAAGGACCTATGGTCATGTGACCACAAGGGGGCAGGGCTTAGCGTCCTGCTGTCAGAGATAGGCAAAATACTATACAGGAATACTCAAGGTCAGACAAACCGGGTCATACACAGAGATAACAATAAAGTACCAGGGATGAGACAGAACGGATAGTCGTGGGACAGGCAGTGGTCAAAGCCAAACAGACATAGAAGGTACCAAGCAGAATCCAACAAGCAGTATCCAGAGAACAGACCGAGTCATACACAGAGTATCAGATAAACCAGAACACAGCACAAACACACTCAGGGGTCACTACACTATGCCAAGTGCGAAAGTATAACTGATGGGGATGGGAGCGTCCTGAGGCTATAAGAAGCTTTCCCAGAACCAGGGAGAGGCCACAATCATAAGCCCCAGGTGTGCAGGTAAGCCTGTACTGGGATCACAACCTTTAACTCCAGAAATGCCAGTCATCAGCACTGGTTCCAGACAATAACCCCACATGTGCGAGTCAAACCCGCACTGAGATCATGACAGCCTGGGTTCAGGTCTTGATTCTTCTGGGAAATTGGCTAGATCCAAGCAACAGGCTCCTGCCACCTCTGCTGTTGCGTCAGCTTCGTCTGGCTCCAATATTCCTCCGGTCACTCCCTTGGAGTCTCATGTGTTTCTGCCATCTTTGTTGCTCACTAAGCATGTGACACTGTATAGATGACTAATTGAGTACAGCAAAAAATTATAACACTACATTGAAGTATTATATACCACAAAAATGTACCCCAGACCATGGAATACTGTATGACTGAGAAATCTAATCCAGCAACATTTTTGAAAACTTTTTTGGAGTGGTATATATCACAGTAATGTACCCCAAATATTGAAAGTTGCACTCTGTTGTGCTACAGCGTGTAAACATGAAATATATGAAATTGCATTACTGCTCTAGATAGCAGCAGCCAACAACAAAGCTATCACCACTGGGAACCTACCTAATGTGAATCCTAGGCTAAAGCCTGCATTTATGGGTATGTGGGTCCCTTCTGCAATTAAAACCACCACAGTCCTATTGATGGAGTGCTCAGTCATAGTGCCAGTATTCAAATAAGAAAAAACTGACTGTCACTTCCAAACAGAAAAACTGGTGTGTACAGGTGTGAACTAAGTGCTCAGTGCTGGGTATGCATGAATATGTATGTTATGTATAGAGATGGCTACTCCTAGTTCACACTTGTACACATCGTTTTTTCTATTTGGAACTGACAGTCAGTCTTTTGTTATTAGTAAATTACCCCAGACCACGGAATACTGTATGGGTGAGTAATTTAACTCAGAAACAAATATAAACACTTTCTGGAAGTGTTCGATATCAAAGAAATGTACCCCACACTACAGAATACTGTACGGGTAAGTAAATGAACCCAGAAATGTTTTTAAACATTTTTTTCAAGTGCTAGATATCACATAACTGTGCCCCACACTAAAAAATACTGAATGGCTGAATAATTTAACCCAGCAAAAGTTTTTATCTCTTTTTTGTGTTATATATCACAGTAATGTACCCCAGACCATGGAATACTATATGAGTCAGTAATTTAACCCACAAAAAAGTAAATGCTTTTTGGTTGTGTTAGATATCACATGAATATGCCCCAGACAACGGAATGCTGTATGGGTGAGTAATTGAACCCAGAAAAATATTTAAAGCTTTTTTGGATTATTAGATATCATACTGTTACGCGGGGCTTAGGTCAAAGAAGGCTGAAAAACCCGGGGCCCCTGCAGAGTCCCTCCAACTAGGGAAAACCCTGTCTGACCCTCAACCCAGTGTTTTTGCTAATGGTGCAAATGCCTGAGCCTCCAACCTTTCCTTATCTCCTGCTCAGCCCTAAGCTGAACCCTCCACCCTCCACCCAGTGAGTCGTCAAACCACCAAAGCCCCCACAGTAATGACAGACATGGAGAACTTAAACCGCACCGCGCCGCATACACACAGGACAATACCATAATGTGAACAGGGCAAAACAAAACACAAATATAGGAAGGCGAAAAGGTAACAACGGATCATACGCCACCAGATACGAATTTCTCTCTCCAACACCTCCTCTCCAGACCGGAACCACTTGGCATAAAACACAAGCTATAATCAGCGACGCCCATAGGCCAGCACGACTATTTAAAGACCGTGGGCGTGACCAAACCTCCCACCTGATTTCCAGCTAGATAAACCCCCGATAACCTGAGTAAAATCAAGCCGGCGCCACTGCAGCTATAGTGGACGGAGATGGAACTACCGCTGCCTGCCGGACGCTGTGGTGTGAATAGCGACCGACATGACACATACACCATGGAATACTATATGGCTGAGAAATTTAACACAGCAACATTTTTTGCCTATTTTTTGGAGTGTTATATATCACAAAAATGTACCCCAGAACAAGGAATACCCTATGGGTTAGTAATTTAATACAGAAAACAATTTCAACATTTTTTTGGAGAGTTGTATAATACCAAACTGTACCACAAAACACATAATACTCAATGGATCAGACAATAGTTTCAATGTTTTTCACACAAAAAATGCAGTAGCTATATATTTTGAAAGGGACAGTGCAGCCCTAATTCCTGTCTACAGACTGTATTCTCACACTGTCCCTGCTCTGGCATCTCTCTCTCTCCCTAGACTAAATACAGTGTGTTTGTTATACAAACAGAAAAGCACATGGTTACTGTTTAGGAGGTCTCTTAGTTTGATAGTTCAGCTTCAGGACCAGTATCAAAACTACAGGACTCTGATTCATTATACTGTGCACACGCTTGCTTGGACAAGCACTGTCTCCCTCCAATGCGAACTGTCACAGAGGTGTGCAATGATGTCAATATGCCAAGCCAGGCATCTCGTTTTCTTTTACAACCCTTGTTGATGTCACATGGCCAGCCAATCACAGTAATACCACTACCAAGATGACTACGACATTACAGTGACATGCAGACAGTTCCTGCATGCTTAATAGCTGTGCATCATGCGCCAAATATGTGAGGCAGTGAATCAAGTTTTAAATCGAGCACCACCTAATGCTCACCGAGTAGCAAGCATAACCGAGTATCAGCATGCACATTCATTCATCCCTAGTGTGGAAGGTCAGCTCATTTAGCTTCTCCTTGAGGTAGACACAGGCACACATTGGTTTAAAGTCTCTGGGTGGTCTATTGTGTCATAAGCCAAAAACCCAAAATGGTAGCCGAAAAACAGCCCGTCTGGCTCAAATGGAAATAAAAAGTTCATGTACAGTCCTGCCCAGCACTTCTGGGCTAACACATATGTCAGCTCTCACAGGAGCATCAGCCTAGAGGCTTCCTTGCCTCTACACAACACAGAAACAAAAAATGGCTGGACATTTATTTCCTCAGCCATACCCTTGAGGTGGAGATATGGTGAGCAGGCATCCCGACCATCTCTTAACTACTACCTAAAAACCCATCCATAACATGGCTGCTTAACTCCTTCAGCACATATCATGCTGAAAAGAAACTTAGTGGTTTCTAGATCACGAAGGAAAGCAATCTACATGACACATACAGTGCCTTGCGAAAGTATTCGGCCCCCTGGAACTTTTCAACCTTTTCCCACATATCATGCTTCAAACATAAAGATACCAAATGTAATTTATTGGTGAAGAATCAACAACAAGTGGGACACAATTGTGAAGTTGAACGAAATGTATTGGTTATTTTAAATTTTTGTGGAAATTCAAAAACTGAAAATTGGGGCGTGCAATATTATTCGGCCCCTTTACTTTCAATGAAGCAAACTCACTCCAGAAGTTCATTGTGGATCTCTGAATAATCCAATGGTGTCCTAAATGATGGTAGAAAGTTCCTCAAAGTCAACTGTAACTGCAGCCCTCCACAAGTCAGACCTTTATGGCAGAGTGACTTGACGGAATCCTCTCCTCAGTGCAAGACATATGAAAGCCTGCATAGAGTTTGCTAAAAAACACATGAAGGAATCCCAGACTATGAGAAATAAGATTCTCTAGTCTGATGAAACAAAGATAGAACTTTTTGGTGATAATTCTAAGTGGTATGTGTGGGGAAAACCAGGCACTGCTCATCACCTGCCCAATACAATCCCAACAGTGAAACATGGTAGTGGCAGCATCATGCTGCAGGGACTGGACGACTGGTAGCAATTGAAGGAAACATGAATGCGGCAAAGTAAAGAGATATCTTGGATGAAAACCTCTTCCAGAGTGTTCTGGACCTCTGGCTTGGCCGAAGGTTCACCTTTCAACAAGACAATGACCCTAAGCACACAGCTAAAATAACAAAGGAGCAGCTTCTGAACAACTCTGTGAACCATTCTTGACTGGCCCAACCAGAGCCCTGACCTAAACCCAATTGAGCACCTCTGGAGAGACCTGAAAATGGCTGTCCACCAACGTTCACTATTCAACCTGACGGAACTAGAGAGGATCTGCAAGGAAGAATGGCAGAGGATCCTCAAATTCAGGTGTGAAAAAATTGTTGCATCATTCCCAAGAAGACTCATGGTTGTATTAGCTCAGAAGGGTCCATATACTCAATACTGAGCAAAGGGTCTAAATACTTACAACTATGTGATATTTCAGTTTTTCTTTTTTAATAAATTTGCAAAAATTTCTAAATTTCTGGGGTTTTTTCAGTCACGAAGGGGTGCAGAGTGTACATTAATGAAAAAAAAATGAACTTTTTTGAATTTACCAAAAAGCTGCAATGAAACAAAGAGTGAAACATTTAAAAGGGTCTGAATACTTTCCGTATCCACTGTACATATATGACTGATCATTTCTACAGCACTTTTCATACTTTTTCTCCCACTTCTACACCGTATCAGATGAAAATGTTGATTAGTACCACCCTGGTGCTATACACAGTAAGAGTACCCCCTTTTGTTTCACCCACTGTAACAGAATCTCCAAAAATAAAATAAATTAGAGTAGGGATGCCTCCCTTTGTGACCACCTCACAGCAGAAATGTTCCTCTCTGCGGCCCCTATATAATATTAATGAATATATAGTCTTTTTTGGCCCCTGTTTAATAGTAAAATTTCTCTTTATGCTCCCTCTTTATGCACTGTCATTGTGCTCAAATACAACTGTAATTGCTCCAGTGGCAAAGTACACCATTTCTGCCCTCATATACAGTGGGGCAAAAAAGTATTTAGTCAGTCAGCAATAGTGCAAGTTCCACCACTTAAAAAGATGAGAGGCGTCTGTAATTTACATCATAGGTAGACCTCAACTATGGGAGACAAACTGAGAAAAAAAAATCCAGAAAATCACATTGTCTGTTTTTTTTTCATTTTATTTGCATATTATGGTGGAAAATAAGTATTTGGTCAGAAACAAGCAATCAAGATTTCTGGCTCTCACAGACCTGTAACTTCTTCTTTAAGAGTCTCCTCTTTCCTCCACTCATTACCTGTAGTAATGGCACCTGTGTAAACTTGTTATCAGTATAAAAAGACACCTGTGCACACACTCAAACAGTCTGACTCCAAACTCCACTATGGTGAAGACCAAAGAGCTGTCAAAGGACACCAGAAACAAAATTGTAGCCCTGCACCAGGCTGGGAAGACTGAATCTGCAATAGCCAACCAGCTTGGAGTGAAGAAATCAACTGTGGGAGCAATAATTAGAAAATGGAAGACATACAAGACCACTGATAATCTCCCTCGATCTGGTGCTCCACGCAAAATCCCACCCCGTGGGGTCAGAATGATCACAAGAATGGTGAGCAAAAATCCCAGAACCACGCGGGGGGACCTAGTGAATGAACTGCAGAGAGCTGGGACCAATGTAACAAGGCCTACCATAAGTAACACACTACGCCACCATGGACTCAGATCCTGCAGTGCCAGACGTGTCCCACTGCTTAAGCCTGTACATGTCCGGGCCCGTCTGAAGTTTGCTAGAGAGCATTTGGATGATCCAGAGGAGTTTTGGGAGAATGTCCTATGGTCTGATGAAACCAAACTGGAACTGTTTGGTAGAAACACAACTTGTCGTGTTTGGAGGAAAAAGAATACTGAGTTGCATCCATCAAACACCATACCTACTGTAAAGCATGGTGGTGGAAACATCATGCTTTGGGGCTGTTTCTCTGCAAAGGGGCCAGGACGACTGATCCGGGTACATGAAAGAATGAATGGGGCCATGTATCGTGAGATTTTGAGTGCAAACCTCCTTCCATCAGCAAGGGCATTGATGATGAAACGTGGCTGGGTCTTTCAACATGACAATGATCCAAAGCAAACCGCCAGGGCAACGAAGGAGTGGCTTCGTAAGAAGCATTTCAAGGTCCTGGAGTGGCCTAGCCAGTCTCCAGATCTCAACCCTATAGAAAACCTTTGGAGGGAGTTGAAAGTCCGTGTTGCCAAGCGAAAAGCCTAAAACATCACTGCTCTAGAGGAGATCTGCATGGAGGAATGGGCCAACATACCAACAACAGTGTGTGGCAACCTTGTGAAGACTTACAGAAAACGTTTGACCTCTGTCATTGCCAACAAAGGATATATCACAAAGTATTGAGATGAAATTTTGTTTCTGACCAAATACTTATTTTCCACCATAATATGCAAATAAAATGAAAAAAAAACAGACAATGTGATTTTCTGGATTTTTTTTTCTCAGTTTGTCTCCCATAGTTGAGGTCTACCTATGATGTAAATTACAGACGCCTCTCATCTTTTTAAGTGGTGGAACTTGCACTATTGCTGACTGACTAAATACTTTTTTGCCCCACTGTAGTAATAGCATCCACCATTTATGACGTGATGCAGTTTGAACATCCCAAATTGTGTCTCCATAAATTAATAGTGTATGGGCCACAATGAGGAATATTAATAATGTTTGCAGATTGTGGAGCGATAGTGCCCCTATAGACACTATACTATGTCCCCCAATCGATCACATAAAATAATACTATCCCCAATTGTCATCCAGCAGTAATTATACCCCCACTTGCTACCATAAACTAGCAATTTATGTTATGTACCTTTCTAAATCCTGGCTTCCATACAGTAATTATGTTACATATCCTATAGTAATGTCTCCTGTCCTGACCTCTTTAATAATAGCGACCTCTGTCCTGACCCCATCCCGTAATAATGTCCTATTACCTATAAAAGAATCTTGTGCAGGGGAGGAGGGTCAGCGCATCCACCCGACGCACTTTTCGGACCTCGTCCTTCGTCAGGGGCAGTGTATAATCAAATGTGAGAAAGTTTAAAAACCCGCCGGAGCGGAAGTGGTGGGTGCAATGGACTGGAAGTGACGCGAGCGTCGCCGGGCAACCTGAGACGCCAGGCGGCGTCGCGTCAGGCTGGGCGGTACAGGAAAAAGGTGCCATGGTCACCACCACAACCCAGAGACGCCGAAAACCAACAGGCTCCACAGAGCCAGGCATGACCAGGTGCAGGTCAGCGGTGCACACACCACCAGAGGGGAGGAGGAGGAGACTGAAAGCCCATCACAGAATGCTCTGTTATAACACGGCTAGGATGATGGAAATCATGGGCTCCATGATACAGTCATATGTTAAAGTTTGGGCACCCCTATTAATGTTAACCTTTTTCTTTATAACAATTTTGGCTTTTGCGACAGCTATTTCAGTTTCATATATCTAATAACTGATGGACTCAGTTATATTTCTGGATTCAAATGAGGTTTATTGTACTAACAGAAAATGTGCAATCTGCATTTAAACAAAATTTGACCGATGCAAAGGTATCGGCACCCTTATCATTTTCTTGATTTGAACTCTCCTAACTACTTTTTACTGACTTCCTGAAGCACTAAATTGTTTTGTAACCTCATTGAGCTTTGAACTTCATAGCCAGGTGTATCAAATCATGAGAAAAGGTATTTAAGGTGGCCACTTGCAAGTAGTTCTCTTATTTGATTGTCCTATAAAGAGTGGCATCATGGGCTCCTCAAAACAACTCTCAAATGATCTGAAAACAAAGATTATTCAAAATAGTTTTTCAGGGGAAGGATACAAAAAGTTGTCTCAGAGATTTAACCTGTCAGTTTCCACTGTGAGGAACATAGTAAGGAAATGGAAGAACACAGGTACAGTTCTTGTTAAGCCCAGAAGTGGCAGGCCAAGAAAAATATCAGAAAGGCAGAGAAGAAGAATGGTGAGAACAGTCAAGGACAATCCACAGACCACCTCCAAAGACCTGCAGCATCATCTTGCTGCAGATGGTGTCACTGTGCATCGGTCAACAATACAGCGCACTTTGCACAAGGAGAAACTGTATGGGAGAGTGATGCGAAAGAAGCCGTTTCTGCAAACATGCCACAAACAGAGTCGCCTGAAGTATGCAAAAGCACATTTGGACAATCCAGTTACATTTTGGAAGAAGGTCCTGTGGACTGATGAAACAAAGATTGAGTTGTTTTGTCATACAAAAAGGCATTATGCATGGAGGCTAAAAAAACACAGCATTCCAAGAAAAACACTTGCTACCCACAGTAAAATTTGGTGGAGGTTCCATCATGCTTTGGGGCTGTGTGGCCAATACCGGCACCGGGAATCTTGTTAAAGTATAGGGTCGCAAAGATTCAACACAGTATCAGCAGATTCTTGACAATAATGTGCAAGAATCAGTGACGAAGTTGAAGTTACGCAGGGGATGGATTTTTCAGCAAGACAATGATCCAAAACACCGCTCCAAATCTACTCAGGCATTCATGTAGAGGAACAATTACAATGTTCTGGAATGGCCATCCCAGTCCCCAGACCTGAATATCATTGAACATCTGTGGGATGATTTGAAGTGGGCTGTCCATGCTCGGCGACCATCAAACTTAACTGAACTGGAATTGTTTTGTAAACAGGAATGGTCACAAATACCTTCATCTAGGATCCAGGAACTCATTAATAGCTATAGGAAGCGACTAGAGGCTGTTATTTTTGCAAAAGGAGGATCTACGAAATATTAATGTCACTTTTATGTTGAGGTGCCCATACTTTTGCACCGGTCAAATTTTGTTAAAATGCAGATTGCACATTTTCTGTTAGTACAATAAACCTCATTTGAATCCAGAAATATAACTGAGTCCATCAGTTATTAGATATATGAAACTGAAATAGCTGTTGCAAAAACCAAAATTGTTATAAAGAAAAAAGGTTAACATTAGTAGGGGTGCCCAAACTTTAACATATGACTGTATATTAAACAGAGAACAAAATAATACAAGGGGGAAACCGGGTAGGATAGATAAGGGCATAGTGCAAAAACATAAGGCACCTAGTAGATATATCAATCAACTCAAGACACCATTATATCAGTATATATGAATACCCAAAATTGGAATAAGGGGGTACCAGCATATATATGCAAAGCAACAACAGCCAAAATGTAATTCTGCCATGTAATCCCTACACTCCCAGACATATAAAGAACAATTCCCATATACATATTACCAGTATAATATAATAAATGCGTCAAAGGGAGAATAATACACAGATGAATTTTTAAGTAGATATACATATATACGGCATTAAGCATAAATAGTAGACCAACCATAAGGCCTTACCAAACAATACATATACATATATATGAGAGAGTCCCCCAAAAAAATTGAACATATGTACTAAAACAAAACCACAAAAGAAAAATGATGAAAATAAATATAAATGGAAAAAAAAATAAAAATAAAAATAAATATGAAAATAAATATTAAAAATAAAACTAAAATAAAAATAAAAAAATAAAAAATAAATAAAATAAGTAATACAATTGCACACAAAAATTCATATCCAGAGGCATAAAAGTATTCACAGCATCCATGCCGCATAGGTGGTCCCCACGAGATATAGATGTTAGAATTCCACATTCCCAGGGCCACACAGTCAACCCGTCCACATCCTCATAGTCCAGGCGCAAATATACAGAACATTAAACAAAAACCTAAAATATGCAAAACGGTATGTGTTAGGATTAAAACCAATAAAAACATATAGACACATGTGCCCATGGAATGCATGGGTATCACAACAGGTCGGTGATCACAGAAACGTTACAAAACTTAAATTTTCATTCAACTAGGGTGGACTGTGTCCAACGTCCAAATCCAGCGTGTCTCCAGCTGGGCTAGCCTCTGTGACACCTTCCCACCCCGTGGTCCCATATCAATCATATCAATGCCCAATACCCTAAAGCCCTTACTATCACACTGATGGTGTAGTTTAAAATGCTTGGGTATCGTTTTTAAAGCAGAAATATCCTTTTCATTAACAGCTGCTTCTATACCCAACACATTCTCCCTATTTTTATATTCATTTTCATATTTATTTTTATTTATTTTTTTTCCATTTATATTTATTTTCATCAATTTTCCTTTGTGTTTTTGTTTTAGTACATATGTTCAATTTTTGGGGGGGACTCTCATATATACAGTATGTATATGTATTGTTTGGTAAGGTCTAATGGTTGGTCCACTATATACAGTATGCTTAATGCCCTATATATGTATATCTACTGTACTTAAATAGTCATCTGTGTATTATTTTCCCTTTGACGCATTTATTATATTATATTGGTAATATGTATATGGGAATTTTTCTTTATATGTCTGTGAGTGTAGGAATTACATGGCAGAACTACATTTTGGCTGTTGATACTTTGCATATATATGCTGGTACCCCCTTATTCCAATTTTGGGTCTACATATATACTGATATAATGGTGTCTTGATTTGATTGATATATCTACTAGGTGCCTTATGTTTTTATACTATGCCTTTATCTATCCTACCCGGTTTCCCCTTGTATTATTTTGTTCTCTGTTTAATATATCATGGAGCCCATGATTTCCATCATACAAGCCGTGTTATAACAGAGCATTCTGTGATGGGCTTTCAGTCTCCTCCTCCTCCCCTTTGGTGGTGTGTGCGCCACTGACCTGCACGCGGGGGCGCGCCTGGCTCTGTGGGGCCTGGCGGCTTTTGGCGTCTCTGAGTTGTGGCAGTTACCATGGAACCTTTTGCCTGTACCGCCCAGCCTGACGCCGACGCCGCCTGGCGTCTCAGGTTGCCCGGTGATGCTTACGTCACTTCTGGTCCGCAGCTCCCACCACTTCTGGTCCGGTGGGTTTTTAAACTTTCTCACACTTCATTATACACTGCCCCTGATGAAGGACGAGGTCCAAAACGCGCGTCGGTTGGACGCGCTGACCCCTTTCCCCTGCACAGGATTCTTTTATAGGTAATATCGTCTACTTTATTTGCACCTTATATATTACTCAGCAGCTGGGGATATTTATTATGGCACCTATTGATGCATTATGGCCAATGGCCTTGGGCAGAATTATTGTTTTGATACTTACATTAATTTTTATGGCCATATCCCTTGTTAATCATAGGTTGCATGGGGAATTGTTTACCATCTTAGGGGTCTGAGCGTCCTTGTGTTTTTATGGCACCACTGTGGCTAATGATTGTAACCACTGACAGTTTGCTTCTGTATACCTGTTTAATAAAGAGTTATATATTTGCACTAATGAACTTTGTTGGTCGTAATTGTGGTCCAGACAGACCACCTTTTGTTTTGCTTATGCTCTATGTGCGACTAGTCCATATTTAGTCCTATGATCGCAGCATCTATTCGTGATTATTTCACTATGATCTTGCCGACTAGCATTTTGGGTATATTGCTGCTTCTATGCATTGGCTTTGATTTGCATACATGTTCTGTGTTTTACACAGGTTCTGCCTCTGACATAATGTACTATAAGGCCAGGGAAAAGTCCTAGCTTGGACACGCGGACCAAGTTTTCGGTGAAGGCGGGAGTGGTTCACAGCAGGCTAGCTGTGACAGATATGATGATATATTTGAATCTGCACGTACTATGCTTTTGAAACGCACCAAAATTTGGTGGAATCGTGCCTTTTTGGAGAAATATGTAGCACTAAAATTGATTCCTAGAGGCCTCAGGGTGCGGAAAACTCCAGCGTTTCCAGTTGAGGATCAGACCTTTGTGGCCCAGTGGGAGGAGGCGTGCAATACTTGTTCTTATACTCTGATGCAGTTATTAATCAACCTTAATTCTAAATCAATTGGCGAGCTGGATAAGGAAGTTGATTCAGTGCTAACTGAACTGCGAGCTGGGCGTAGTACGGATCAGATAAAAATTTATGAAACACAATTAGAGAAATCACTGGACTCATTGGTGAAGAAGATCAATGAATCTCAGCTTTCAAAATTCAACAGAGATGTGAGAGATTTCCAAATGAAAAATGTGTATCAGTGGAGGAAACCCTCCTCACTCCCTCACAGTTTAGCTTGGACCACTTCGGATGTTTCCCTTTCATCCCTCAGTACACAATCCGAGGCGTCCAGTACCTTGATGGTCTCACGTTCTGGGGTGAACGATAGAACACAGAATCATAATTATCACCCATATAAGAGGCAGTATAACCGTTCACCTGAGGGAAGCCTGAGGGATAATAAGGTAATTAATTGAGCAAGTGTGCTGTCTGATAATTATTATTCACTTCTACGGATGGGTCTATCAATTTCACCATCAGTTGGCTTTGATATGTAAACTACTGTCAAGGACTTGCACATGTTCGCACGTTCATTATTGTTTAAATGTTTTTTTCATGATGGTAAATTGTGTGAACTTTTTCCGACAGAGGAAGAACAATCAGCGTTGAGGGTGTTGGAGGAGTTGTCCGTGGAGAGTAATACACCGGAAGGAGGTAGGATCCCTCAATCCATTCAGCCGCGCTCCAAGAGGTTCCCCCCTCTCTGGAGTTGTAACAGTATTGATTTATTCATGAAGGTGGTCACGAAGGATCTTGCACAAATTTCACGCAATATACGACAGGACAATCTTACTGGGGAGGAGCGTCGACATCTTACAGTAAGTCCTTACAGAATCTCCCTGGGGTTGTTTTGAAGCCGGCAGACAAGGGTGGGAATATAGTAATATGGCCCAACACCATGTATGAAAGGGAGGCCTTTCGCCAACTTTCTAATGGTTCTTGTTATAAGAAATTAACCTACAACCCCTTGTCTGCCTTTTCCTTACAACTCAGGGAGATTCTGTCACGGGCTACTAAGTCCAGGACTATTACTAAAGAATTTGCCATAGCACTGACTGTGAATGAGCCATTAATACCAACATTCTACCTCCTCCCCAAGATTCATAAAAATCTTCAGACCCCACCTGGTCATCCAATTGTCTCGGGACGGGGGAACTACTTGGAGTGCGTCAACCAATGGATTGATTCCATGTTGCAACCATTGGTTGAGGAACTCCACTCCTTCCTGAAGGACACTAACCAACTCCTCCGTAAAGTTGATGGACTCACCCTCGACTCTGATACTTGGATGGTTACAGCTGATGTGGAGTCGCTGTATACCAGCATCAAACACAGCAATGGCCTACGGGCCACCAAGCTTTTCTTGACTACCTCCAATCTTTCTGAAGGGATGAGGGCTCTCATCCTAGAATTATTGGAATTCACACTGACGCATAATTTTTTTCTTTTTAAGGGGT
This sequence comes from Dendrobates tinctorius, assembly GCF_039654945.1. Taxonomy (NCBI): domain Eukaryota; kingdom Metazoa; phylum Chordata; class Amphibia; order Anura; family Dendrobatidae; genus Dendrobates; species Dendrobates tinctorius. Next base: position 28,171,382 of record NW_027361703.1, on the reverse strand, counting down.
CCTTTTTCCTACAGACTCAGGGGACAGCCATGGATGCGGCCTTCGCATCCGCCTATGCTAATCTGTTCCTTGGTCTGTGGGAGAGGGAACTCTTCCTGTCAGATCAGCGGGAGTCGATGGACCGCTTCTTGATGTGGGCATGCTACATCGATGACATCCTGCTGATCTGGCAGGATACTGCTTTATCACTTCACAATTTTATTTCTCACCTTAACAATCATGATCGGAACATCCATCTGACCTTTTCCTTTGACCAAAATAAAGTAGCATCCAAAAATTCTATTCTAAGACGTGACAGTGGTGATACCATTCAAACTAATATTTGAAGAAAACCCACTGCCACCAACATGTTGTTGCACACCTCCTCCTCCCACCCTGCCCATATGGTAAGGGCTGTACCTATGGGACAATTTTTGAGACTCCGTCGCATTTGTTCAACTGATGCAGTTTTTGAAGCTCAGGCGATAGAACTGCAGGGGAGATTTTTAGAACGGGGGTATAGTCAAAGAACAATAAAAAGGGCATACCATCGTGCCAAATATAGTTCTAGAGATTCCCTTTTGTATAAGGGAGGGATGGATAAAGAAAAATCTAAAACCATCAGGTTTGTTACCAATTATAATTCCCACTCTGAAGAAGTCCGGCAGCCCTTTCTAAATCCTGGCCAATTCTTAAAACTGATTCCATTATTTCCAAAATACTAACTGTGAGGCCATTAATTACTTTTCGTAGGGCCAAGAACCTATGCCAGTTCCTAACCCGGAGCCACTACGTAGGAGAATCTCCTTCAACTTTTTTCAGTCACTTAAAAGCTAAAGGTAGGTGCTTCCCTTGTGGACGATGCGTGGCTTACGTCAACGTTGATAGAGGTGATACCTTTGTGGATTCGTCTGGTCATAAAAAATACAACATCCGTAAGGTCATCACATGTACATCTAGGAATGTGATCTACCAGGCCACGTGTCCATGCTCCCTGATCTACATTGGCCTGACCACCCATCAGCTCAAGGTGAGGATCAGGGAGCATGTGTTGGGTATAGAAGCGGCTTTTAATGAACAGGATATTTCCGCTTTAAAAACGATACCCAAGCATTTTAAACTACACCATCAGTGTGATAGTAGGGGCTTTAGGGTATTGGGCATTGATATGATTGATATCGAACCACGGGGTGGGAAGGTGTCACAGAGGCTACCCCAGCTGGAGACACGCTGGATTTGGACGTTGGACACAGTCTACCCTAGGGGTCTTAATGAAAATTTAAGTTTTGTACCGTTTCTGTGATCGCCGACCTGTTGTGATACTATAATGATCAATGTGTGACTGGACACAGCGCCTCCAGCAGGGCGAATTTATGACACACGTGACCCTGGATACAGCGCCTCCAGCGGGGCGAATTTAAATAATACCGGAACGTGCAGCCGGATACACCGCCTCCAGCTGGCGAATTTAAAAAGTACACGTAAAACTGGATACCCCGCCTCCAGCTGGCGAATTTAAATAATAAGGGGAAACACAGGAACAATTACAGTGGTGGGCCCTGTAATAGGAAATAGGGAAGTGGAGACCTCCTAAGCTCCCCTGAGGAAGCGTCCCTGCACTCCTTACATTCCCTAAACAGGCTCCGCACATGTCGCCGCACGCGAACCTTATGCCCTGACTCGCCCTGAACCTAGTCCCTCGCTAGGGCATTGGCCGGGGCGGACACTAATCCCACCACTGCACTAGATCACACATAAGGAAAGTCACAAACAGGGGAAATAGAAAACTTAGCTCTCTCTGTGCAAATGCTCCAGCACAGAGTCCAGCAACCGACTGCAGCCTTCCTCCTGAATAGCTGCCACCAAGTTCAGTAAGCGCTGCAAAGAACTCCCTTCGGTGACTCCTTCCATATCAGAACTCAGATTGAGCTGAGCAATCTCTCCAGCTCCTTCCACCACCAAGGTTGGTTGCAAATGAACAACTATCACCAACAATGATTGAATACCCTGAGACTCATTTATAGAGCCCCACACCTGATTTATAATTACAATTAAACCTACCACTAAGGTGCGATACCACTCCCCACCACCGGGCAACTATGAATGAAAAACACCACGTGTGATAATTCCAATGGCCACCGGGGGCAATCACGTCACACATTGCACTTGAAAAAGTAAAAAAATTCAGTTTATCCAATTTAAAACTGTCAGACCATGACAGATACCCATGCATTCCATGGGCACATGTGTCTATATGTTTTTATTGGTTTTAATCCTAACATACTGTTTTGCATATTTTAGGTTTTTGTTAAATGTTCTGTATATTTGCATCTGGACCATGAGGACGTGGACGGGTTGACTTTGTGGCCCTGGGAATGTGGAATTCTAACATCTATATCTCGTGGGGACCACCTATGCGGCATGGATGCTGTGAATATATATGTACATGTATTGTATGGTAAGGCCTTATGGTTGGTCCACTATATATGCTTAATGCCCTATATATGTATATCTACTTAAATAGTCATCTGTGTATTATTCTCCCTTTAACACATTTATTATATTATATTGGTAATATGTATATGGGAATTGTTCTTTATATATCTGGGAGTGTAGGGATTACATGGCAGAATTACATTTTGGCTGTTGATACTTTGCATATATATGCTGGTACCCCCTTATTCCAATTTTGGGTCTACATATATACTGATATAATGGTGTCTTGATTTGATTAATATATCTACTAGGTGCCTTATGTTTTTGTACTATGCCCTTATCTATCCTACCCGGTTCCCCCTTGTATTATTTTGTTCTCTGTTTAATATATCATGGAGCTCATGATTTCCATCATCCTAGCCGTGTTATAACAGAGCATTCTGTGATGGGCTTTCAGTCTCCTCCTCCTCTCTGGTGATGTGTGCACCGCTGACCTGCATGCGAGCGCACCTGGCTCTGTGGGGCCTGGAGGCTTTCGGTGTCTCTGAGTTGTGGCGGTTACCATGGCACCTTTTGCCTGTACTGCCCAGCCTGATGCCGACGCCGCCTGGTGTCTCAGGTTGCCCGGCGACACTCGCGTCACTTCCAGTCCACGGCTCCCACCACTTCCAGTCCGGCGGGTTTTTAAACTTTCTCACACTTCATTATACACTGCCCCTGACGAAGGATGAGGTTTGAAACGTGCGTTGAGTGGACGCGCTGACCCCCTTCCCCTGCACAGGATTTTTTTATAGGTAATATCGTCTACTTTATTTGCACCTTATATATTACTCAGCAGCTGGGGATATTTATTATGGCACCTATTGATGCATTATGGCCATCGGTTGCATGGGGAATTGTTTACCATCTTAGGGGTCTGAGCATCCTTGTGTTTTTATGGCACCACTGTGCCTAATGGTTGTAACCACTGACACGGTTTGTTTCTGTATACCTGTTTAATAAAAAGTTATATATTTGCACTAATGGACTTTGTTGGTCGTAAGTGTGGTCCAGACAGACCACCTTTTGTTTTGCTTATGCTCTATGTGCGACTAGTCCATATTTAGTCCTATGATCGCAGCATCTATTCGTGATTATTTCACTATGATCTTGCCGACTAGCATTTTGGGTATATTGCTTCTTCTATGCATTGGCTTTTATTCTCATACTCGTGTATAAGCCGACCCGTGTATAAGCTAACCCCCCTAATTTTGCCACAAAAAACTGGGAAAACTTGTTGACTCACGTATAAGCCTAGGGTGGAAAATGCAGCAGCTACTGGTAAATTTCAAAAATAAAGATAGATACCAATAAAAACAAAATTAATTGAGAATCGGTAGGTTAAATGTTTTTGAATATCCATATTGAATCAGGAGCCCCATATAATGCTCCATACAGTTCATGATGGGCCCCATATGACCATAAGAGGCTCCATACAAAATACACCCCATATAATGCTGCACAAAGGTTAATAATGCCCCCCATAAGATGCTCCATATAATAATATGCCCCATATAATGCTCCATAAAGGTCATGGCCCCATAACATGCTCCATAGGTTATTCCCCATAAGATGCTCCATAAAATGCTCCATAGATTATGCCCCCATAAGATGCTTCTTAGAATATGCCCCAATAAAATGCTTCATAGATCATGCCCCCATAAAAAGCTCCATAGATTATGCCCCATATGATGCTCCGTAGATTATGTCCTCATATGCTACTCCATAGATTATGACCCATGTGCTGCCCAATAGATTATGCCCCATATGCTGCCCCATAGAATATGCCCCCATATGCTGCTCCATAGACTATGCCCCCATATGCTGCTCTATAGACTATGCCCCTATATGCTGCCCCATAGAATATGCCCCCATATGCTGCCCCATAGAATATGCCCCCATATGCTGCTCTATAGAATATGCCCCCATATGCTGCTCCATAGAATATGCCCCCATATGCTGCCCCATATGCTGCTCCATAGACTATGCTCCCATATGCTGCCCCATAGAATATGCCCCCATATGCTGCCCCATAGAATATGCCCCCATACGCTGCTCCATAGAATATGCCCCCCTATGCTACCCCCATATGCTGCCCCATAGAATATGCCCCTATATGCTGCCCCATAGAATATGCCCCCATATGCTGCTCCATAGAATATGCCCCCATATGCTACCCCCATAAGATGCTCCATATATTATGCCCCCATATGCTGCTGCAAAAAAATGCCATACTAACCTCTCCTGCTCAGGATCCTACACCTGAAATATTCACCTGTCCAGGGTGCATTGCTGCTCACCGCTGTCTGCCGCTTCCTGTGTCAGTGACTGTTCAGCCAGCAGAGGGCATGGCATGCACTAACTACATCACCGCGCCCCCTGCTGCCTAACCGTCACTGACACAGGATGCAGCAGACAGCAGCGAACAGCGATGGAACGGGGACAGGTGAATATTGGATATACTTACCCTCTCCTGGCGCGGACTCTGCAGCTCCACTTCTCCGACTCCCACGGTCTCTCACAGCTCTTCCTTCCTTCAGCGGTCACGTGGTACCACACATTAAACTCATGAATATGCGCATATTCATGAATTTAATGAGCGGTACCACATGACCGCTGAAGGCAGGAAGGGAGACCGTGGGAGAAGCAGGGAGGGGGCTGCAGAGACCGCACCGGGGGGGGTCAGTATGATCTCTGACACCCCCCTCCCCCTCCCCCGCCGACCCCCAGGTATATGACTCATGTATAAGCCAAGAAGGGGACTTTCAGCCCCAAAAAATGAGCTGAACATTTCGGCTTATACACGAATATATACGGTAAATAATATTTTTTTCTTGCCAGTCCCCACTCACATGACAAACAGTAGCCTCTTAGTACTCCATAGATAGTACAGTGGGGTAGGGTGGCGCATAGCAGTGACGTCATGTGCCGCTCGAGACAGGCACACTGACTTGAGTTTCCAGCCTGTGACAGGCTGGTGACTCTCTCCATTGAAGTAAAGATGCACATCCAGTTGAAATAAGCATTGGCTGGCACCCCTTCCTCCTCGGGCTATTGTTAAGTCCCTTGTCCTAAGTCATTAGTTGTGACACCACAATGTTTTAACCATTTTCTGTGATGTCACATTGTTATGTGACATTACCCCTTCCTATGACTTTACAGTGAATATTATGTCTGTACAATGACATCAATGACCATCATCCCTACACTGTAGCATCACTATGAGCATTTATTTAGGGGTAAAATTATATGACGTACCAAGACTTCAGTTTCGATTAGGAATTAAGGCTTAAAACTAGAAAGCAATGTTCATTATAAATATAAAACCTATTGCATTGCTGTTCTTTAAAATCAATGGAAAACTGTGAGAGGGTAGAAGAAAAAGAAAATCACCAGGGGAGAATTTTAAGAAAGTGGGAAAAAAAATCCCCCTATAGAACATGTTATCATTTAACTTAGTTATTGCATCTGCTCTTGTTGTACTCAGCACTGTGAAATGAACCAGCAGAGCATAAAAAACACTGACCAGTTTAAATGCTGCATTGTATCATCGGCTCTTAAAATGCCACTGAAGACTTTGGAGAACTGAAGAGGTGCGAGCATAAAATACTGATGTGTGTAAATCACATTATTACACTGTGTACCCACTCTCACAATACTTTCATAAGGCTGAGATGTAGCAGATCAGACTTTTCTTATTTAGGTTTAGCTAACACATACTAGATTGACGAGCTAAAAGACTAACTCCAGTTTGCTATCTCAGCATCGAATGTATTTGTATACTTAGTATATTCTGTCTTCTAATAGCAATATTGCCAAAAGTTTTCTGATTAACTTTTTGTCTGGTGCACATTTGAAAATCACTGTCAACAGACACAGGACTAATTATTTTCTCCTCACACGCCTCCGTGCTATATCATGTGGCATGTTCTTGGATCACTTCATGCTCCCACTGCACTAAATGCTGACTACTGGCTTTCTTTTATCATATTGTTTTTATCCTTGGCCTCATGAGAGAGCACATACAATATGCCACCTGTCTCATCACTAGTAGCACACAATAGAAAAATGACATGATATTCCTGGCAATTCCAAACATGATGGAAATCAAAAATGCCCAAGGTACCTGATTCATTTCAGTCTATTATCCATTTATTGAAATTAGATTATGTATAAGCTCTAGACTTGAAACGCAGTTAGTAGCACTGATTTCTTCTCTTTGTGAGCATTACTAACTCCCACAGAGCCCCTGCTGCATTCATCTTCTGCTGTTGGAAAACTACATAATAGACTTTTATGGATTCAATGCAGCAAAATTAACAGCACTGTCATAAAAATATAATAGTTTTTAGCATTTAGTAACTTTCTCTAAAAGTTGGAATGTGTCATAAATAGAGATGGGTGAGTTTATTATAGCGGAATTTGAGTTCTGCTCAAATTTTTACAAAAATATTTAGAATTGAGAGTCCACAGTGGTTGATATTAGTGATGAGTGAGCACTAAAATGCTTGGGTCGAACAAATTGGATTACTTGGGTACTCGGACAGAACAACGAGCTCAATGTAAGTCTATGGGAGACCCGTGCATTTTTACCGCGATGCCCCCCGGGGGTCCTTTAAAGGTCTAAAAACATCTGAAAATGATGGAAACACTGCTCAAATGACATGGGGACATCATGGGGATTGCCCCTGGATGCATTCCTGACTCCTAGTTCACAACTTTAAGCAATTTCATGCCATATTTACCGGTGCACCAAAAAACATACCAAAATGAAACCGAAACAGATTTTGCTTGGAAATATGTTAAGGTACATTCCGGTTAATGACTTGTATATAAGACAAAATAATTGACCCCAGACCAAAATGTTCCTCCCCCACTTGGGCTATGTTCAGACACAGCGTTTTTGAAGGGTTTTTCAACTTTAACATTGCTTTCAACCAATACAAATGCATTCACTGGGAAATGTCATTCTAACATTTACCAATCCTAGCTGGCCATGTGGTGTGTGACACATAAGCAGACACATCTTGTTTCATTTGTGAAGGATGGACTCTTAAAGTCACAGAGCCTATTTTTACAGGGGCATCAGGCGGCATTAATCTTCTTAAAGGGCCATTATTAATCAGTGGGTCTCCTAAACTGTTATTGCCTATGCAGTGAGAGGAAGGGCTGCCAAGAATTACAATGCACCAATACCCCTTTCACGAGAGGTACAGGAGGGCTTCCAGAAAAATGTTGCATTGAATGCAAGGCCTAGCCTGCCCCAAAGTTACATGCATCCCAATAAACTTTTCAAGTCACGTACTGGATGTCCACCGGAGAATCCACATCACATTATTCATTTTGAAATCCCAAACTATTTTCTTATGCATTGTCTGCAAGGACTGCCTTGCTGCCAAGTTATCTGCACCCCAATATGCCTTTGAAACCACATACTGGATGGGCACAGGAAAATCCACTTCACATTATTCATTTTGTACTCCCATTCTGTTTTCATATGCATAGACTGCAAGGTCTGCTCTGCTGCAAAGTCATATGCACCCCAATACCCCCAATCCTCCCTTGGAAGAAACATGTAGGAGGGCCTCTTAAAAAAAAATGTCCCATTAAAAAGGAGCGGGTCTCCTAGACTTAGAATGCCCATACACTAAGTGTGTTGGTTGTCAAACATTTTCCCCTGTGGGGTACACCTCAACCGTTTTCACAACAGGTAGTTTACGACCAGCAAAAACACCCACCCTTGTTCTGAAGTCGACCCTAGCTGTAGCAGCACTGAACACGTAAACCCTTTTGATCTAGTGGCTGTGGATGATGAGACTTGGAGGAAGGCCTGATTCACTAATAGGCCCATACACTTAGTGTATGGGCTGGTAACGATTTCCCCTGTGGGATACACCTCAAACTTTGGCAGAACAAGTATTTGACTCAAAGCATAAACACCCACTCTTGTTACTAATTCGACACTGGCTGTAGCCGCACAGAACACGTAAACCATTTTGATCTAGTGGTGGTGGATGAGACTTGGAGGAAAGCCTGATTCACTAACAGGCCCAATTTCTCGGAGCAGGTCTCCTAGACTTGGAATGCCCATACACTTAGTGTATGGGCTGGCAAACATTTCCCCTGTGGTGTACACCTCAACCTTTGGCAGAACAAGTATTTGACGCACAGCCTAAACACCCACCCTTGTTACTAATTCAACCCTGGCTGTAGCTGCACGGAACACGTAAGTCTTTTGATCTAGTGGCGGTGGATGATGAAACTTGGAGGAAGGCCTGATTCACTAATAGGCCCAATTCCTTGGAGCTGGTCTCCTAGACTTGGAATGCCCATACACTTAGTGTATGGGCTGGCAAACATTTTACAAGAGGGGAACACCTCAACTTTTGGCAGAACAAGTATGTGACGCACAGCCTAAACACCCACCCTTGTTACTAATTCAACCCTGGCTGTAGCTGCACAGAAAACGTAAATCTTTTTATCTAGTGGCGGTGGACGATGAGACTTGGAGGAAGGCCTGATTCACTAATAGGCCCAATTTCTAGGAGCGGGTCTCTTAGACTTGGAATGCCCATACACTTAGTGTATAGGCTGGCAAACATTTCCCTTTGGGGGTGTAAATATTTTTTAAATTTTGGTGACGGCCATCATAATACCCTTGCCCCTTGCCAAAACATAGAGTGGCCGGAGCATGAGTGAATGCATTCACCCTGGTTTTCAAGTGGAGGTGGATGGTGAGGATGAGGAGAAGGAGGAGGACACCAAAAATCAAAAAACAAAGCGTATATCCATGTTTGGTTGTGAAGAGGTGCATGTGAATACACCTCACAAAAAAACACTACATTTGAGTTTTTGCTTTGTTGTCATCATTTGGCGGTGTCGCGAAGTCAGACCCAATCCATCCCTTGTTCATTTTTATAAGAGTCAGCCTGTCTGCATTTTTCATAGAAAGGCGAATGCGCTTGTCTGTGATAATGCCACCAGTAGCACTAAGAACCCGCTCGGACAAAACGCTAGCGGCAGGGCAGGCCAGGACCTCCAAGGTGTAGAGAGCCAGCTCTTGCCACATGTCCAGCTTGGATACCCAATAATTAAAAAGCACAGAGGAAGCATAGAGGACATTGGTACGGTCAGCAAGGTACTCTCTCAGCATCTTATAAAACATTGCATTCCTTATGAGATTACCCTGCACCTCAGTGCATGGGCGATGGGAGGGTCTTAGAAAACTGTCCCAGAAAGTTGCCAGTGTTCCCCTGCCTCTGCTGGAGTGGACTTGTATCTGTCTCGCCTGTCTTGCTCGGTTGGCCAACAAAATGTTATCTCTGCCGCCTGCGTTTTGAGAAGGGAATTTTTTTAATAACTCTGCAACAAATGGGTCTATGGTACTGCACCATTTTGGTACACCTGTCTGCCTCTGGAACAAGAGATTGAAAGTTATCCTTGTATCGTGGGTCTAAAAATGCCACTAGCCAATTATGACTGGTAATCAATATTTTGACAATACAAGGGTCACGGGAAAGGAAGCGCAACATAAAGTCAGCCATGCATGCCAGACTGGTAACAGGCAAGTCTTCCGTGTCCTCACCAACAGGACGACTGACCAAGGTGTCCCCTTCCTCTTCCTCTTTCTCTTCTTCTCTGTCCTCAGGCCATCCACGCTGAACAGACAGTATGACAGTTGTGGTTGTAGTCCCGTCTATAGTGCATGAAAGTAGCTCCTGTTCTTCCTCCTCCTCCTCTTCCTCATTGTCAACCAATCCACATTGGGATGACATGAGGCTAGGCTGTGTGTAATCACCCTGAATGGTTCCTTGATCCATGTCCTCGGGCTCTGACTGCAATGCATCCTCTTTCATTGTGAGCAGAGAGCTTTTCAGATTGAGCAGGATAGTGATGCTAATTATGGTGTCATCGCCGCTCGCCATCTTGGTGGATTCCTCAAAGTTTTGGAGGATGCTACATATGTCTGACATCCATGTCCACTCCCGAGGTCTTATATGTGGAGTCAAACCTGAAAGACGACGGCCTTGTTGATGCTGGTATTCAACAACTGCCTGCTTCTGCTCACAAATCCTTTCCAACATATGGAGTGTAGAGTTCCAATGTGTGGGGACATCACATACCAGTCAGTGAGCCGGAATCTGCAATCGCTGCTGAAGCACAGCAAGGGCAGCTGAAGCTCTATCTGACTTTCTAAAATGTGCACACAGGCGGCGTACTTTAACCAGCAGATCCGGAAGCTCCGGATAGGTTATTTGAAAACGTTGAACAACGAGGTTCATCACATGGGCTAGGCATGCCCGGCTGGAGATTCAGCAGTGTCAGCCACACATCTGCCTGCTCTTTCAGAGCTGTCAACAACTCTTCAGCATTAAGCGGTTTGATACCTCAGCAAATTAGCTTCAGCACAGCTTGTTGCCGCTTTGCTTTGGCAGTGCTGCACTACTTCTAGCTTTTGACTGAAGTGCTCCTTTCAGACATGGAGGCTGAAGAGGAGGAGGAAGAGGTGCAGGAACTGTGCACAGTGGGGGCAACCCTGTTTGATATAGGGCCTGCAATCCTTGGCGTCGGGAGGATGTGTTCCATCCTAAGGTCTGACTGGGTCCCGTCTTCCACTATGTTAACCCAGTGTGCCGTCAGCAATATATAATGTCCCTGGCCACAAGGACTTGTCCACGTGTCTGTGGTTAGGTGTACTTTCCCAGTAACTGCATTGTTGAGGGCACAGGTAATGTTGTGGGATACGTGCTTGTGTATCGCCGGGACGGCACAGCGGGAGAAATAGTGGCGGCTGGGGACCGAGTACCTTGGGACGTCTGCCGCCATCACGTTGCAGAAAGCTTCCATTTCCACGAGCCTAAAAGACAACATTTCGACCGCAAGCAGACGAGAAATATGAGAATTGAGTACTGTGGCCTGTGGGGCGTTGGCTGCATATTTCTGCTTATGTTCCAACTGGACAACTGAAGGCTGCACTGGGATAAGGATGTGGACATGCTTGATGATGGTGGTATTTGACTGTGGGAAATGTCAGGTGCAGGGCAGGAGGCATCTTCACATGCACCTTGGACAGGGAATTGGCTTGTATGCACAACATTTACAGAAGCTGTGGTGTCACCCGCAGACACTGTTCCTGCAGCATGGAGTTGGGCCCACAATGTCGGGTGCTTTGCTGCCATTTGCCTGATCATGTTGGTGGTGGTAAGGCTGGTAGTTTTGCTACCCCTGCTGATGCTGGCATGACGGGTGTTGTAAATGGCCTGTTTGGGGTTATCAGCAGAGTCTTTAAAAAATAATTAGACTCGGGAAGCCCTAACAATTGGACTGGCAACTTCCGTCAGGTTGGTGTTACGGGGGAACAGTTTCACGCCTTCTGTCTGCAGCCACCACACTGCTTCTTCATGCCTGAAGTGGTGCGACATCTACTTCCCCCTGTGTGCTGCTGTCCTCGATCTGCATGTCCTCCTGCCAGGTTGGCTCTATTACTACATCATCCACCACCTCATCTTCCACTTCCCCACCCTGGTCCTCCTCCTGACTTTCTGGCAATTGTTTCTCATCATCGTCCACCTCTTGTGACCGTGGCTGCTCTAACGTTTGTGCATCGTTACATGGAATATCATCTTGCCCCAATTCAAGTGGACCAGACGAGAGGCATGAATCTCCAAATGGAAAACTGAACAGCTCTTCGGAGTGTCTGAGTGTGGGATCAGTTGCCTCAGGGCACTCAGCGTGGTGGGAGGAAGGAGGATCAGGGAAATAACTGGATAAGTAACTGGAAGTATTTTCTGCTATCCAACCAGCAAACTTTTCACACTGCTCGGGCTTCAAAAGTGCTGTCTTGCCGCGGTCCCCTAGGACCTCGGACACTAAGGTCCAGCGAGAAGATGTGGGTGTTTTTGGTGGGCCAATTTCAGCTTACCCATGGCCTCGGCCTGCACCATCACCATCACGTCCACTTCCCCGTCACTTGCCATGTGCCTTGCCCATTGTAAATGGACTAGAATATTAGACACCTTCACTACAAAAGGGTGATTTGGGAGGCAACTTGTATGTGATACGTGTGCTTGAAAACCACACTTTTACCTGTCTGGACTTTAGGTAAAAATGTGTTTTGCCTTATCAGATTTATTAAGTACGTTAACAAACTGAAAAAAATACAATGTTTTGGCCTAAGCTGGGCCCAACCCCATGTTGCAGGAACAGTGTCTGTGGGTGACAACACAGCTTCTATCAATGTTGTGCGTGCAAGCCAATCTCCAGTCCACAGTGCATGCGAAGATGCCTCCTGCCCTGCACTTGCCATTGCCCACAGTCAAATAGTACCATCACCAAGCATGTTTATGTCCTTGTCCCAGCGCAGCCTTCAGTTGTCCATACCCCAGTCATTGGAACAAAAGCGTAAATGCGCAGCCAATGCCCCACAGGCCACAGTACTCAGTTCTCATATTTCTCATCTGCTTGCGGTCGAAATGTTGCCTTTTAGGCTCGTGGAGACAGAAGCTTTCCGCAACCTGATGGCGGTGGCCGTCCCAAGGTACTCAGCCGCCACTATTTCTCCCGTTGTGCCATCCCGGCGATACACAAGCATGTGTCCTACAACATTACCCGTGCCCTCAATGCAGTTACTGGGAAAGTACACCTAGCAATGGACACGTGGACAAGTGCTTGTGGCCAGGGATGGTACATCTCACTGATGGCACACTGGGTTAACATAGTGGAAGTCGGGACCCAGTCAGACCTTGGGATGGAACATGTCCTCCCAATGCCAAGGATTGCAGGCCCTATGTCAATCAGGGTTGCCTCCACTGTGTACAGCTCCTGCACTTCCTCCTCCTCCTCTTCAGCCTCCATGTCCGAAATTAGCACATCAGTCACAAGCTGGAAGCAGTGCAGCACTGCTAAAGCAAAGCGGCAACAGGCTGTGCTGAATCTAATTTGATTATTTGACAAACCGCATAATGCTAAAGAGTTGATGACAGCTCTGAAAGAGCAGGCAGATGTGTGGCTGACACCAGTGAATATCCAGCCAGGCATGGTTGTGTGTAACAATGGCAGGAACCTGGTGGCGGCTCTGAGGCGAGGCGAACTGACACACGTACCATGCCTGGCCCATGTGCTGAACCTCATTATTCAACATTTTCTAAAAAGCTATCCGGAGCTATCGGATCTGCTGGCTAAAGTATGCCACCTGTGTGCACATTTTAGAAAGTCAGCTACAGCTTCAGCCGCCCTTGCTGTGTTTCAGCAGCAATTGCAGATTCTGGATCACCAACTGGTGTGTGATGTCCCGACGTGTTGGAACTCTACACTGCATATGTTAGAAAGGATTTGTGAGCAGAAGCGGACATTTGTTGAATACCAGCATCAACAAGGCTGTTTCAGGTTTGACTCCACACATAAGACCTCAGGAGTGGACATGGATGTCAGACATATGTAGCATCCTCCAAAACTTTGATGAGTCCACCAAGATGGTGTGTGGCAGTGACGCCATAATTAGCGTCACCATCCCACTCATCTGCATTCTGAAAAGCTCTCTGCTCACAATGAAAGAGAAGGCTGTTATGAATGAGTCACCAGAGGAGGAAAAATCAAAAACACAAGCTAAGTCCAGAAAACCGGAGAGCTTGGTAGCTAGCGGATTGCAGACCCCTGATCCTATTCACCACAACTAACAGTAGCCGTGGGGGGTTCCTACGGTGCCCTAGACCCCTCGTCACAGCCAGAGAGCTAAATAAGCCTAAAAAAAGAAAGGGGAAATCTAAACTGCCCCAGAGAAGACCCCAAAGCAATAGACAGCCCCCAACATATATTGTCGGTGAAAAACAGATGAAAACACAAACACAGACAGAAAGACAGGCTGAGCAAATGATGGGGCCCAACTAACTAGATAGGAAAGGACAGAAAAGATGCTGGCTGCAATCACGCAAAAAAACCCTGCCAAAAATAATGTCCAACACATCTGATAAAAAAGGCCCTGAAGTCGCTAGACTTCAAAATCACTATATCAGCACTCAGGTATATTCTGAAGACAGATCAAAGAGATCAACTGATCAGAGACAAAAATGGAGTTCAGCCCGTCCCAACCAGGGCAGGCTGAACACAAACACTAAGTAAACAGACAAAAAATCTCATGGAAAAATAGCAGAGCAAAAGCTTTTAGTAGACAGGAACTAAACTGGATACCAGAGCTCAGAGCAGAAAGGATCACCAGCAACCCTGCAGGGCGTCGGCTGCCTTATATCCACTCAGAAATTCCGGATGTCCAATCACACTCCACCTGTTCAGATGACAGGTTCTTCCCATCCAGATCAATTTCACTACCTCCTTTCACCGGCAGAGGGAGTTCATCAGACATCAGAGGTGAAGGAGAAAATGAACTCATAACAGAAGGCATTGCAGGCGGAGCATGAGGACATGGATCAAGGAACCATACAGGGTGATTACACACAACCCAGCCTTACGTCATCCCAACGTGGATTGGTTGACAATGCACTAAGTGTATGGGCATTCAAAGTCAATGAGATCCACTCATAGAAATTGGGCCTAGTTTTTAATCAGGTCTTCCTCCAAGTTTCATCATCCAGTGCCACTAGATCAAAAGGGTTTACGTGTTCCGTGCAGCTACAGCCAGTGTTGAATTATTAGCAAGGGTGGCTGGTTATGCTGTGCGTAAAATACTTGTTCTGAAAAAGATTGAGGTGTACCCCACAGAGGAAATGTCTGACAGCCCATTCACTAAGAGTATGGGCATTCCAAGTCTATGAGACCTGCTCCTAGAAATTGGGCCTAGTTTTTAATCAGGCCTTCCTCCAAGTCTCATCATCTAGCACCACTAGATCAAAAGGGTTCAAGTGTTCTGTGCAGCTACAGCCAGAATTGATTTATTAACAAGAGTGGGTGGTTAGGCTGTGCGTAAAATACTTGTTCTGAAAAAGGTTGAGGTGTACCCCACAGGAAATAAAGATTAAATAACAACCACAAGATGGATTTGATCAGCCAATGTAATTATAACGGCGCCAACCTGACAGTGTCTGTAGGTTACTGTGCACAATCCTGCTGACAAGTTCCCTTTAACTATTTGAGCCAGACTCGTGAAAAAGGGAAAATGTAATTCGGACCATGTTTAACCCCTTTGTGACAGGAAGTATTTTTGTTTTTGTATTTTCGTTTTTTGCTCCCCTTCTTCCCAGAGCCAAAACTATTTAATTTTTCAGTCGAAATTGCCTTGTGAGGGCTTTTTTCTGCGAGACAAGTCTTATTTTTGAACAATACCATTGGTTTTAAACATGTACTGGAAAATGGGAAAAAAAATTTCAAGTGCGGTGAGATTGCAAAAAAAGTGCAGTTCCACAGTTGTTTTTTTTTTACCATGGTCACTAAATGCTAAAACTGACCTGCCATTATGATTTTCCAGGTCATTACGAGATCATGCACACCAAACATGTCTAGGTTCTTTTTTATTTAAGTGGTGAAAGAAAAATACAAACTTTGGTTAGAAAAAGCGCCATTTTTCAAGACCTGTAGCGCCTCCATTTTTCATGGTTTGGGGCTGGGTGAGGGCTTATTTTTTGTGTGCTGAGCTGATGTTTTTATTGATACCATTTCGGTGTAGATATGATCTTTTGATCACCCGTTATTGCATTTTATTGAAATGTTGCAGCAACCAAAAAAACGTAATTCTTGAGTTTTGAATATTTTTATCATTATGCGTTTACCGATCAGGTTAATTTTTCTTTATATTGATAGATCGTGCGATTCTGAACACGGCAATACAAAATATGTGTATATTTGATTTTTTTTTTTTTATTATTTTGAATGGGGTAAAAGGGGGTGATTTGAGCTTTTATATTTATTTTTTAAATATTTTTAAAATCTTTTTTCACTTTTTGCATGCTTCAATAGTCTCCATGGTAGACTAGAAGCTGCAGTTGTCTGATCGCCTCTTCTACACACAGGCAATGATTAGATCAACCACCGGGCAGCACTCATAGCAATCCGGCTATGACAATCATAGAGGTCTGCTGGAGACCTCTGGTAGTTATGCCAACCCATCGGTGACCCGTGATCAAGTGACAGGGTCACCGATGGGCGGGATTTCCGGTGCACTTGCAGGAAATGCGAGTTAAATGCCACTGTCAGAGATTGACAGTAGCATTTAACAGGTTAACAGCAGCGGGTGGATAGCGATTCCACCCGCGGCTGTTGGAGGCACATATCAGTTGTTCAAAACAGCTGACATGTGCCGGGAAAGATGTGTGCTCAGCGCCAGAGCCCACATCAAAGGGAGGGATTCCGACGTGGGCGTTTTATTACGCCCAACGTCGTAATGGGGTTAAAGATGGTGTTTGAATGCCAAGATAGTATGTAAAAACCAGGGCGCACTACTGTATAAACCCATTAACATGTAAAGGGGAATGAAGGGACTGCATAATGCATGGAGATATCTGCATCAAAAAGGGCTAGGAAAGGTCAATGCATATATAACATGCACACCTCATACAGTTGCACCTTACAAAATTAGAATATCACAAAAGTGAAACTCAAATATTAGATAGAGTCATTACAAACAGAGTGATGTGTTTCAAGTGTTTATTTCTGTATAATGTTGATGATTATGGCTTACAGCCAATGTAAACTCAAAAGTCAATATCTCAGTAAATTAGAATACTTTATAACATCAACTTGAAAAAATTATTATAAAATCCAAAATGTTGGCCTACTGAAATGTAAGTTCAGTAAATGCACTCAATACTTGCTTGGGGCTCCTTTGGCATCAATTACTGCATCATTGCACCACAGCATGGAGGCAACCAGCCTGTGGCACTGCTGAGGTGTTACTGTTGTTTTTAAACCATGAATTGGTGGCAGCATAGACACGTGCCAAGTCCTGCTGGAGAATTAAATTTCCATCTCCAACAAGTTTTTCGGCAGAGGGAAGCATGAAATGCTCTAAAATTTCCTGGTAGACAGCTGCGTTTGATAAAAGACAGTGGACCTACACCAGCAGATGACTGGGCTCCCGAAACCATCATTGATTGTGGATACTTCACAATCAAGGATGACCTTGGAAATCAACCTTGGAGATCAACTTCCCAGAGTCTTGAGGAAGAGTGGAGAGGCACACTGTTACAATCGCGGGCGCAGCGTGGCTTACCAGCCAACGCTCCTGTGGCGCCCCGAGGCTTCAGTCGCCACAGAGGTACTGCACCTTCTCCTAAGGTGTAGTGCCCCACCATCCAGGGAAGGTGGGAACTCCTGACCACACTCCAACACCTGCATCCCATACACAGGATAGTTCAGTAGGGCCACATTGCACCTTCAGGCTGGGGGTAGCAGAGCACCCTTCGTGGAACCCTGCTTCGTAACACGAGATGTGCTGGGAGGTGGGTGGAGTTAGTATAAAAGAAGGGGAAAGTGTAGGATTGAGAGATCATTCTGAGGTCAGTCTGCAGAGAGGGCAGGCGGAGTAGGAAGGACAGTCACTCAGTGAGGAGTGAGGATCCCTGTAAGAAGGGATGGAGGAAGGAGTGCTGCAGCTGCAGCTGCCCCGGTGATCTGGGCTAGCTGGCACGGAAAGGAAGGAAAGGAGAAGAGACGTAGACCTGAAACTACAGCTTCCATAGAAAGACAGAACAGATCGGAACGAAGGAGAACAGAAGGACGATGGGAAGTGGGTTAAAGAGATAGATAACACTTCCAGTCCAAAGCGCAAGGCCGGGGACCGGTCCCCGAGGTTGATCGGATCCTTAATATCCAGCAACAGACACCGGTGGAGTAGTGAGCCACTAACGCCTTACTCCCATCATAGACTTGGGACACAACAGCACTTGGATAGTGAGCCAGGACTCCTGAGTGAGGAGTCCCCGAAAGACGCTACAGCTGTCTGTCATACAAGTAAGGGTCATAGGAACCCGAGATAAGAGGCACCCCAGGGAACCACGGTACTGGGGTACTTCACACTTAAAGGCGCATTAGAGGAGACGTTCAGGAAGGTACATGTTGGCGGAGTGTTGGAAGGGAGAATCCTATCTTGCCTGGAGGTTGGCTGGAGCCCTGACCTGGAGAACATGGCGCGGAGGCAGGCACCTGTGTGAACTGCAGACTGTGAGTAAAGCTTTGGAACCTCACACTCTGGTGTCCTCCAGTTATTCCAGCACCGCTACACCTGGGTACCCGCACCTACACCATCTGCGGCTCCCCGCCATTACTTCATCTACACTGCCCTGGGACTACAGCTCCACCTGTGGGGAGCTTTACTATCTTTGCTGCGCACACCATCAGTCCCAGAGGATCTGCACGCAGCGTCGGCCTAACACCATACTTGCCGAACACCACAGGTGGCGTCACGAACTATCCATATAAACTATTCCATTAAACCACCATTTTATTGGGCGCCCAGGGCCACGGACCGGGTCACCGCCACCGCAGAACATCCCCCTGACACCGGCCCGGTACCGAGTACCCCACAGCCCTGGGACGGGGGCGACTCACTCCCGTGTCGTCGAACTATAACGACGATGGGGTATGCGTCCCAGGTGATCGTGGAATGTGGACCCACTGGACCACAGGGGCAACCCGGTCCTACCCGGACAAGGGAAGGAAGCAACCTGGGTATGTGGCAGCTGAGCTAGTGGACAAGATGGCCATATGCAGGACTAACAGACACCGCACAACTTCAGGTATGAAGAAAAATAAAGTTTACTGAAATAAAGCAAAAACATAGAAACACCGGGTTCCGGAATATGCACATCATGAAGGAAACACCTCTCAGGTTGACAGGGGAAGCAAGATGTCATCATGGGTTGATGCAGTCCAGGATTGTCTTGCACGGGCATACTAGAATGGCCTCTCTCTCGGGCCTCGGGCGTAGCACAGGCTCAGCAGGAGAACGTCAGACACCGACCTCGGGCAGACTTCAGAGGATGGCAGAGGTCATCACAGGAAAGACTCCCAGGGAACCGGCAGGACATCAGAACAGGACTTGGATAGCACAGGTCCAGGAATGTTGGCACTACAGCACCGTGCATAGGCTGGTCAGGTCCAGGACTCACAGGTGTGACTGTACCGAGGAACATAGCTGGAGACTCCCGGAAGCCATGGAGGAGGATTCCATCCAGGAAGGAGAACGGGATCAGCTTAAGAGCACAACTTGGACCACCAGAACAACGGACTGGATATCTGGACACAGGCTGGACATCAGAACAAGGAGAGACATCCGGACTCAGGTCGGACATCAGGAACATGGAGTGGGCATCAGGAACACAGAGTGGACATCAGGAACATGGACTGGACATCGGGAACACAGACTGGACATCAGGACACCAGGCGGACATCAGGTGGACATCAGGACATCAGGACACCAGGTGGACATCAGGTGGACATCAGGACATCAGGTGGACATTAGGACATCTGGTAGACATCAGGACACTGGCATCGGACTCTGGACATCTGGCAACAATCGACAGGCTCCGGACATCAGGCTGCGGACATCAGCTCCGGACATCAGGCCGCAGTCATCAGGCTCCAGACCACTGGCAGCAATCGGCAGGCTCAGGACATCGGGCAGGGAAGCAAAGGATCCGGACATCTGGTGGAGGACATCAGGCACAGCACATCTGGAAGAGGTCATCAGACACTGGACACCAGGCCATGGACGTCAGGCTCCAGACGAGAGGACATGGTCATCAGGCTCTGGACATGTGGAAGCGACCTAGAAAGGAACCCAATGGTCTGGTGCAAACCCTGCCGGGTTGGACTAGAACCGGCAGGGAATTGCACCAAATCCCCAGCTGAGCACAGAGTAGCAGAAACTCAGCGAACACACCGGACTCCTACTTCCAAGAAGAACCCAGGTTAGATCACAGCAAGTCAGGTATCAAAGAGTCTCAGTCACTGGGCACAGGGTTCAAAACACGGAAGGACCTCAGGAACATCACACAGAGGACACAGTTCAAACATGGTCAGGCGCAGATCCAGGAATCAGGAAACAGACACAATATGGACAGGCCTGGATATGCAGCCTCCAGAAAAGGCGATCTGGGTATTATGCCCCCAGAGCAGGCCAAGATACAAGACACAGCTCACACAGGGATAAAGAGCAACAGCTCCCCCAGAACTGATCAGAATCAGAGCAGGAGCTGATCACACAAACTCACATGGCAAGGTTCAGGAACTCAATGCGAAGCTCTGGCAATGCCCCAAAGGGGGAGAGAACTTTATATAAGGACTGCTTCTCAGCGATAGGCTGGAGCAGCTATTCTAACACACACCCATTCCTCATAAAAGCAGGGCAGGTGTGGCCGTGCGCACCCTAAGCAAAGCCAAACACAATCAGCGATGCAAAGGACACCTGGCAGAAGCTGAAGCCTGAACATAGTAACATAGTAACATAGTTTTGAAGGCTGAAGGAAGTCCTTATGTCCATCTAGTTCAGCCTATTTTTAGTGCAGCTGTTCTGCATTGTTGATCCTGGGGAAGGCAAAAAACCCACAGAGTAGAAGCCAATTTTCACCATAGGGAAAAAAATTCCTTCCCCTAAGCTGGGTCAACTGTCTACCTATAATATTATGTTATTCGTAACCTTCTATACTGTTACTCACAAGAAAATCATCCATTCCTTTCTTAAATTCATTCAGTGAGTTGGCCATCACCACTTCCTCAGGAAGAGAATTCCAGAGCCTCACTGCTCTTACCATGAAGAACCCTCTTCTATGCTGGTCCAGAAATTGTCTTTCCTCCAAACGAAGAGCATGCCCCCTTGTTCTTGTCACAGTCCTTGGTACAAACAGTTCATTGGAGAGATCTCTGTATTGCCCTCTGATATACTTGTACATATATATTAGGTCTCCCCTAAGTCTTCTCTTTTCTAGAGTAAATAGACCTAATTTTGATAACCTTTCTGGGTATTGTAGTGAACCAACTCCATTTATCATTTTAGTAGCCCGCCTTTGAACCCTTTCAAGTTCAGTAATGTCTTTCTTGAGCACCGGCGTCCAAAATTGCACACAATACTCCAAGTGTGGTCTGACGAGTGATTTGTACAGAGGGAGAATTATGTTTTCATCTCGTGTCCCCAGACCTCTTCTAATGCATCCCATGACCCTATTTGCTTTGGTGGCAGCTGCCTGACACTGGGCACTCCAATTTAGCTTCTTATTGACTAAGATGCCTAAGTCTTTTTCCATGTCTGATTTCTCCAGCAGTTTCCCATTTAGTAAGTAATTGTAGCATGTTTCTCCTTCCCATGTGCATAACCTTACACTTATCTGTGTTAAACCTCATTTTCCATTTTTCAGCCCAATTCTCCAATTTACTCAAATCTGTCTGTAGTTGCATACTGTCCTCCTTTGTGTTAACTACCTTAGGCTAGTTTCACACTTGCTTTTTTTTGCAGCGCGTTTTTCCCGCAAAAAAACGCATTGAAAAAACGCATACATAAGCATACAACTGCTGCGTTTTTTTCAAGCATTTTTATGAGCATGCATGAAAAAAACGCAGCGTTTTTATGCGTTTGTATGCGTTTTTAGCGCGTTTTTACCGCGTTTGCGTTTTTTTCCAACATTTTTAGGTGGCCCCTCACACTACCCAAACCATGACTTTACTAACCCTAACCCTGACCCTAACCCTAACCCTAACCCTGACCCTAACCCTAACCCTAACCCTGACCCTAACCCTTAACCAAATCATACTTAACCCTAACCCAAACCCTAAACCCTAACTAACCCTAACCCTAACCCTGACCCTAACCCTAACCCTAACCCTAACCCTGACCCTAACCCTAACCCTAACCCTGACCCTAACCCTTAACAAAACCATACTTAACCCTAACCCTGACCCTAACCCTAACCCTAACCCTAACCCTGACCCTAACCCTTAACCAAACCATACTTAACCCTAATCCTGACCCTAACCCTGACCCTAACCCTAACCCTAACCCTAACCCTGACCCTAACCCTTAACAAAACCATACTAACCCTAATCCTGACCCTAACCCTGACCCTAATCCTTAACAAAACCATACTTAACCCTAATCCTGACCCTAACCCTGACCCTAACCCTAACCCTAACCCTAACCCTGACCCTAACCCTAACCCTAACCCTAACCCTGACCCTAACCCTTAACAAAACCATACTTAACCCTAATCCTGACCCTAACCATGACCCTAATCCTTAACAAAACCATACTTAACCCTAATCCTGACCCTAACCCTGACCCTAACCCTAACCCTAACCCTGACCCTAACCCTAACCCTAACCCTAACCCTGACCCTAACCCTTAACAAAACCATACTTAACCCTAATCCTGA
Organism: Dendrobates tinctorius; assembly: GCF_039654945.1. Taxonomy (NCBI): domain Eukaryota; kingdom Metazoa; phylum Chordata; class Amphibia; order Anura; family Dendrobatidae; genus Dendrobates; species Dendrobates tinctorius. The sequence goes on along the minus strand of NW_027361703.1, from coordinate 28,148,619 downwards.
CCCTAACCATGACCCTAATCCTTAACAAAACCATACTTAACCCTAACCCTGACCCAAACCCCAACCCTAACCCTGACCCTGACCATAACCCTAACCCTAAACCCCCTTAACTAACCCTAACTCTAACCCAAACCCCTAAATTCCATGGTTTAAAAAAAAAAACGCATATGCAAAAAAACGCATACATGAGCATGCCAGTGCGCACATATGCGCATCCATAGGCTATAATGGCCATTTTTAGCGCAAAACGTGCGCATATGTGCGCATGCGCTTTTTTGCAGGGCCAAAAAATGCAACATGCTGCGTCTGGAAAATCCCAACGCACACCCCAAAAAAACGCAGCGCATGAAAATCGCATACATGCGCTTACCAGCGCGCAGGTATGCGCACCCATGTTAAATATAGGGGAAAAAACGCATGCGCAGGTGTGCGTTTTTTTCCAGCGCTAAAAAACGCAAATGTGAAACCAGCCTTACATAGTTTTGTATCATCTGCAAATACTGATATTTTACTGTGTAAGCCATCCACTAGATCATTAATAAATATATTAAATAGTAGGTAAGTCATGCAGAGTGGTAAGTCATGCAGAGTGCAGCAGACCTCACTAACCCACGGGTGGCTTCCCACAGTGACTGCCAGGAACCACACGTGCGGGTGGTCATGCAGCGCAGCAGAACCACGCACGTATGTACGGCTATGCAGCGGAGCCAGACACTGAGCAGCATACACACAGATAACTGACAACAGCATTCCAGATCATTAGAGGGAAAGGAGCGAAAGGTTAAAGCAGAGATGCAGAGTAGCGCCGTGAAACAAGGTCCAAACACAGTGGCGTTACACACACAATCCAAGCTGCTTGAGGTCTAGTGTGAAGTTTCCATAATCAGTGTTGGAATGGGGAGTCATGTCATCTGCTGGTGTAGGTCCTCTGTGCTTTATCAAGACCAGAGTCAGCACAGCCGTCTACCAGGAAATTTTAGAGCATTTCATGTTTCCCTCTGCCTACAAACTTCTTGGAGTGGGAAATTTGATTCTCCATCAGGACTTGGCACCCGTCCACACTGCCAAAAGTACCAATACCTGGTTTAAAAACAACAGTATCACTGTGCTTGATTGGCCAGCAAACTCGCCTGACCTTAACCACATAGAGAATTGGGATATTGTCAAGAGGAAGATGAGAGACACCATATCCAACAATGCAGACAAGCTGAAGGCTGCTATCAAAGCAACCTGTGCTTCCATAACACCTCAGCAGTGCCACAGGCTGACCGCCTCCATGCCATGCTGCATTGATGCTGTAATTGATGCAAAAGGAACCCCGACCAAGTATTGAGTGCATTTACTGAACATACATTTTAGGAGGCTAACAATTCAGATTTCAAAATCATTTTTTCAAGCTGGTGTTATAAAGTATTCTAATTTAATGGGATAATGACGCTGAGTTTTCATTGGCTGTAAGCCATAATCATCAATATTAACAGAAATAAACACTTGAAATACATCACTCTGTTTGTAATGACTCTAAATAATATATGAGTTTCACTTTTTGTATTAAAGGACTGAAATAAATTTTTGATGATATTCCAATTTTGTGAGAAGCACCTGTATATGGTATGATAGAAAACATGATTTTATTTACCACCAATAGAACATACAACCATAAAAACTTTTAAAACCACATAGAGTAATACGAGGTGACAACACCCCTGGATCCATAATAATCTAGGAGCAAAATGTATAATGCAGTAAACAAGAGCTCAATATTATGTAGGCAGCATAAACATAGACACTAAAAGCAACCAAAACGGCAAATATGTTTGTCCGTCTTAGAGATATATAGATGCCAGTGCTAGATTTCCTCAGGGTAGCTGATGATATATGGTCATCCCATAATAGATGCAATATCCACATAGTCCATAAACATAATGTCAAGAGACCTGGCTAAGGCATATGCATAAAGATAGAAAAATGGAGATGTAGATCCCTAATTTATGCTGATATCTCTATAAGGGACTGTCATGATCCAGTCCAGAGTTTGTTTTCTGCTGTCTTCTCTTTGGACTGGTCATGCGGGGGTTAATCCCCTCTGCCTTGTTTTGGAGCTGGCTGGGTTATTTCAGTCCTTTGCAGCCTGTGGGCCAGCGTCAGCTATACTGCAAGCTTCCAAGCTAATGCCTCTGACCTGCATTCCTTGAGTATTCCTTCTACCCCCGATTACCTGGACTTGTGTATGACCCGGCTTCATCTCTGGACTCTGGTTCTGGTTTTTCCATTTCTGATACCACGCTTTCCGACTGGCTTTAGACCCTCTGGCTTGTACCCTGACAACGGCTTACGTCTTATGTTTCTGATACCACGTTCCTGGAAGGTCCTGACTTCTCGCTCGTCCCTGACTATGCAATTGCTGTCTCCCTTGGTACTTCTGCTCCTGGCAGTTGCTGACTTCAGTTAGTCTGACCACTCTTTCGTTACCTGTGACACCTGTGCTGTTGCTCTGTGTTACTACGCTGTGTGTGTGCAACATCTCTTCCCTCACCATCACCCCCTTGTGGTGGTTGCGCTGTACTGCACTGCAGCAGCACGTTACAGGACAATAAACAAGATATATGAGTAGAAGATAGTATAAGTGTGATAAGGTAATCCTTGAAGCTGAGAAGTTTAGTATAGAGATATGTGCAAGGTCCCTAGCTGCAATATAATAAGGATATAGTAATAGTATGGTAATGCTCCTATGAGAAAGACAGACAATACCATGGAGATTAGCATCCCCAAGTTCCAGGGGTATGAAGACAAGCCCAACGCGTATCACTGCGAGCGCAGCTTCGTTAGAGGAAATATGTTGAAGGTATGTGTATAAATACTTGTATCCTAATGTGTAAATTGGTTACCAGTGTTTCCTGCGACATTCCTGTATGTGAGAGGTGAGCTATGGTGAGACTCATGATCAATGTCCAGGCATGAAACCAGAGGATGAGCTGATCTCAAATGGAGCACAGAGAAAGCTAGGACATGCGCCTTCAACATAAAGACGAATGCCCATAGCCAAGCTGGGCAGGCACAGTGTGAGGACCCCCACACTTCTTACAAGGATGCTCCGCACTGTGTCTATGGTAATACAGCTATTTACCAGGTAAGTAAATGAGTGGGCCAAAAAAGAATGGTGTAAATAAACACATAATGGCAAACACCCTCCATGCAAGAAAAGCCTCAACACATAGGAAAGATGCTGGTATATAATATATAAACCAAGGACGTATACGCATAAAAAAGAGTATATCTTATATACATACATGTTGGGTAAATTGGATGAAGGAAATATATGACCAGAGAAAATGTATCAATAATATCCAAGGGTAATAATCATAAAGTCATCTGGAATACCAGAATGAATATCAATTCCGGAGGAAAAGCTTATCCTGCAATCAAAGAAGCCCATACTAAGAATCATGGGGCAAATAAATGCCCAGAAGAATATGATTGCCCGAAAGGCCTAAAGCAGAAGTATTCTCATGATGTGAGCCCCATATACGTCCAGTGGCGATATTATGGATGCATTATCCTAGGAAAATCCTAAGAATAAGAGGCCATAAAGTTGATATACCTGGTATGTCATGAGATAATGGCCATAAGTCAGTAATTTGTGCTTACTTATAGTACTTATAAGTACTTATAGAAGTGATAGGCAGTACCTAGATACATATAGTCTGCCTGATGGACAGGGCCAGTTTTAGACTAATTGGGGCCCTAGGCAAAATTCAAAGTGGGGCCCCCATGTCCATATAAAACACGTGAATGTTTCCTCAATATCAGTGTCACCAGTGTTTTCATTCAGTGTGCCGTCCATGTGCAATCCGTGTATTTCCAGTATGGAAAAAAATATATAAAATGCTCTCAGTGAGAGAAGCAAAATAGGAATCTTGTGGGTATGATACCTGGCTAACAAATAATAGTGAATGTTGTTACAAAGCAAGCTTTCGGGACTGCTTACGTCCCTTCATCAGTCTGATATGACAAAATATTTGAAGAAACCTTATTTATATACAATGGAGCTTGCTTTGTAACATCATTCACTATTATTTGCTAGCCATTAAAAGGTATCATGCCCACAAGATTCCTATTTTGTTTTTCTCACTGAGAGCACTTTATATATTTCTTTCTACTAGCTAACCCGGTACCAAACCAATTTTTTCGTTTTTCCAGTATGGATAATGGAAATGAAATTACAAAGCTTCTCATATATTTTCCATGTTAAACACATACAGCACACGGACGGCATGTTTACATGGACCCATAGACTTGTATTGGCCCTTGTTATCTGTGTTGCTGGGAACACACGGACATGAGAGCAGCACCGTAGGTCAAGTAGGGGACACGTGGCATCTGTGAAAAACATGATAGGTCGTGTGAAGGGGGCTGTACCATCACATAATAGAAAACATTAGCAGAATTGTCGTTTTTTTCTACATCCTACCTCGCAAACAGCAGAATAAAAAGCGATTAAAAAAAGGCTTACATGTCCCCCAAACTATTCTCCTAAATCCCCTCTGGCTCTGTAGCCGATGGTTCAGGGTTCAGTGATGGCTATTATTCACTTTGCAGCTATAAATTAAGGTAAAGCCACAAGACCCCTGCAGCCTAGTGCTAAGACTGACGGAGACCACCGGAGACACAAGACCACTGCAGCCCAGTGCTAAGACTGACGGAGACCCCCAGAGACTCAAGACCCCTGCAGCCTAGTGCTAAGACTGATGGAAACCCCCGTAGACACAAGACCACTGCAGCCCAGTGCTAAGACTGATGGAGACCCCCAGAGACACAAGACCACTGCAGCCCAGTGCAAAGACTGACGGAGACCCCCAGAGACTCAAGACCCCTGCAGCCTAGTGCTAAGACTGACAGAGACCCCCGGAGACACAAGACCACTGCAGCCCAGTGCTAAGACTGATGGAGACCCCCAGAGACACAAGACCCCTGCAGCCTAGTACTAAGACTGACAGAGACCCCCAGAACCACAAGACCTTTGCAGCCCAGTGCTGAGACTGGTGGAGACCCCCAGAGACACAAGACCCCTGCAGCCTAGTACTAAGACTGACGGAGACCCCCAGAGCCACAAGACCTTTGCAACCCAGTGCTGAGACTGGCCGAGACCCCCAGAGCATCAGTGCTGGAGCCGTGGGGGATTTATCATTTCATGCTAATTATTTTTGCATTCTCAGAAAACCCATGTAGTGTTTGTTCACATGCACCATTTTTGCAGCGGATTGATCTACAGTGTTGGCAGGAAATATTCCAGCATTTCTGCAGCTTTTTCACTTGCATTTTTGTGTCCCATTCAGTTGAATAGGAAAAACAGGCTGCAGAAACGCTGAGAGAAGACAGCAACATAATTCTAAAAAAAAATGTGTCTCCTGGCTGGTGTCCGTGTCTGGCTGCTGCGCTGGGACAGCGCGGAAAAATATATTTGACTGCACTATTCCACACAATAGGATATTAAGCCCTGTTCACAATGTGCTTCTGCAGTGCATCCGGGGTCGCTTCCTGAATCCACGTAAAATAGGATTAACGTAAATCCCCAACAGGGCCAAAGACTGCACCGACACAAGCAGAGGTCAAATTAATTTTTTTTTTCTGAAATTCAATGATTTATTTTCTTACGCCAGGTGCACAAGATCAGGAATTGGGAGCACTTTGGACGCAGCACATGTCTGATACCGGCTATTAAATGCAGGTGACTTCACATGTGATCACTGAACCATGTGGATTCACTGTGCCCAATACATAGAAATGGCAGGAGCTGAGCCTCCCCACCCTCCCAAAGGAGGCATAAGGAGCAACAGGGGGGAGTACCCAGGAGGAGGGGTGTTGGGGAGTACATGGGGGGGGCGGGAGCGTCCCCCTCCCCTTTCGGCTCCTGCTCCCCAGCGAATAAGCAGTCCACTTACCATGGCGGAGGTCGAGCGGGTCCTGGAACAGCTGCGGCGCGGTCGCAGCCCCCAGGCTGGCTTGAGTCACAGGTGGTGGGGATCGTTCCGTGGACCGCCGGGCAGTCGGCCCCAGCATTGGTGAAGGAGCGGCATTCCAGACAGGTGAGGTCTCCCGAGTGGCTCTCACCCGACTCCCAGGGCCTCGTGACGCCGCAGGAGCCCCTCCCGGGACCCTCCAGGCCGGGCGCCGCACTCTGCTCCCACCGCCGCATCCTGGCCTGGGAGGAATCCGCATTCTCGGTGAGGGCCCGCGGCAGTGACAAAGCCGCATCCTGGATCCAAGCGGGGGGCGGAGCTGTCACACGCTGGGCGGCGGCAGGCATCAGGAGCAGAGGGGGGCCGCGGCAGTAGCCTCCTCGCCGCGCGGCCTGACTGCCCCTCCAGTATGAGGGCGACTGACGGGGAATCATCGGCCTGCAACCCTGCAGTGCTGCCACCATCGTCCCCTAGCAGTAGGGGGACATCGGGTGCGGCGGGGCGCCGCAGAGGGGGAGCCCCAGCTTGGCGGCCTGCTTCAGCAGCAGCATCTGGAAGGGGAGGACGGCACAGGGACGCCAGTAGATGGAGGTGATGGGCTCTTTTCGGGAGGCCGGCATCTGTATCCAAGGTCCCGCCATCTGGGTCCCCCGGGGGGCTCAGGCACCCCAATCTGGTTCCTCCTGTGGGGAGTCCCAGAGGTCGCCATCAAGCCGGCGAGGTCACATCCGCGGATCCAGGTTTTCCGGCTGGAGGGCACACAGCCCCCTCGCAGCCTGGTGAGTATGCTTCTGGTTCCCCTGTTTGTCATCCCGTTGCAACATCACCTTGGTTAAGCGGGGGGGCCGTTGGCAGAATCCCTCGGTGTTGGTGGGGGTTGGGGTTCAGTGGCGTAGGCGCAGCCGGTGGTGTTAGCAACGTGCTCACGGACATGCGTAGTTTGGTGTCACGTCTGAAGCGGGGTCTTGTCGCGCCTTCACCGGTAGCAGCTTGGGTTGGGGCACAATCGGATCTGGCCGGGCGCGCAAGGGAGGCAGTGTCGGTATCGGTGCAAACTGAAAAGGAAAAAGAATGTCGTGTGCATTTGGACGACAGGGTTCATGGGGAGGTGTATGTTTGTTTTGAAGGCCAGCTGAGGGCTCATTTAAAGAAGGAAGTAAAGGAGCGCATTTGGAAGGACGAGTACGTGGAAATATTTTCCTTGTTACCACTCGAGAAATTTAATTTGGATAAGGAGAAGAAGGACGATAGTAAAAAGGAGGACAAAGAAAAGGGCAGGTGGTATCTGATTCCTCAAACGTTTGTTAATTGGCAACAGGCGTTCGCTATTTTGGCAAGCGTCATTGGGGAAAAGGCCCCCGATAATTGCTCGGCGTTATTTTGTTACTTTGATGCCATAAGGGAGGCCTACAGGGTGTACGGGGGGTAGGCTTGGTTGCGGTACGACGAGCAATTTCGGCAGAGGAAGGCTGTACGTCCGGCTATCCGTTGGGACCAGAAGGACATTGGGTTGTGGATGCGGGTCATAGCTCAAAATAAGTTTGGGAGCTCCTTTCACGGGGGGGCTGGGAGTCCCAGCCAGAGTAGCAGCAATTCCAGTGTCTCAGGCGGAGGCGGGCAAGGTCAAATGGGGAGTCTTAAGTTGGGAGTGTGCTGGCAGTTTAACGACGGCCAGTGTAAGTTTGGGGCGAATTGCAAATTCAAGCATATTTGCTTCAACTGCAATAGCGCTTCGCATGGAGCCGCCAAGTGTTTCAAGAAAGGGAAGCCCAGAACCAGCGGTAGTTATTCCCAAGGGGGAGACTCCAGTGAAGCTGGAAAGGATGGTCCCTTATCTAAATAGATATGGGGACAGGGAGAAGGCGGCTTTGCTGTACGCGGGTTTTAAAGACGGTTTTATAATCCCTCACCCCCCTTTTGCAATTCCGCGGGTTTTGAAAAATTTGCGTTCAGCCTTGTTACATAGTACGGTGGTTTCTGAAAAACTGGAAAAGGAAGTTTCGTTGGGCTGTATGCCAGACCCCTTTGTTTCTCCCCCGCTTTCGGATTTGGTGGTTTCCCCTTTGGGAGTGGTGCCGAAGAAAGAGCCGAATAAGTTTCGGCTTATTCAACATTTGTCTTACCCACGCGGGGGGTCGGTTAACGACGGTATTGATTTGGAGATCTGTTCGGTGGTTTACTCCTCCTTTGATGAAGCAGCACGGTGGGTGCGGAAATGTGGTCTGGGTGCCCTCATGGCTAAAACGGACATTGAATCCGCATTTCGTTTGCTGCCGGTCCACCCAGATAGCATGAAGCTGCTGGGTTGCTATTGGGAAAGCATGTTTTTTTGTGGACAGGTGTCTACCCATGGGATGTTCGCTGTCCTGGGCGTATTTTGAAGCCTTCAGTTCCTTTCTGGAGTGGGTCGTGCGTGATGTTTCCAGTTTCGATTCGGTCATTCATTACTTGGATGACTTTTTATGTGTTGGCCCGGCGGATTCTTTGCGTTGTGACAGAATTTTGCAAGCCATTGAGTGGGTGGCGGAGCGTTTTGGAGTTCCACTTGCACCTGGGAAAACCGAGGGCCCTAGTACATGCCTGCATTTTTTGGGAATTGTCATTGACACGGTGAGTTGGGAGTTCCGGCTGCCTGATGATAAGTTGGCGGATTTGCGGGCGGAGGTGGTCCGAGCGCGCCGTGTAAAAAAGTTGTCATTGCGTGATCTCCTGTCTTTGTTGGGGAAGCTCAACTTTGCATGTCGAGTCATGCCGATGGGGCGAGTCTTTTCACGTCGGCTGGCAAGCGCGACCGCAGGGATTCGAGCCCCGCATCATTTCATCAGATTATCGGCGGAACTGAGGGCAGATTTGACGATTTGGGAGTCTTTTCTGGAGGGGTATAACAGCCGTTCGTTGGTGATGGAAGAGGTGGTCGGCAACGACGCGTTGGAGTTGTTTACGGATGCGGCTGGCGGTGTCGGATTTGGGGCTTACTTCCGGGGGCAGTGGTGCACGTCCCAGTAGCCCAGTGGATGGCTTGGTACGCACCATCACTTTGTTGGAGATCTTTCCGATTTTCGTAGCCGTACACCTGTGGGGACGGGAGTTTCGGGATCGGCGCGTGCGTTTTAATTGCGATAACATGGGTGTGGTGTGCGCGATTAATGGTCTTACTGCATTGTCTCCTCCAGTCGTTCGGGTGTTGCAACAATTGGTCTTACTATGTTTGGAGCTGAATGCACATGTGACCGCGACACATGTTCCAGGTGTCAAGAACGATATAGCTGACTCTCTTTCTCATTCGCAGTGGGATCGGTTCCGCTCTTTGGCGCCAGAGGCAGAGATCATGGGTTTAGCTTGTCCGGAGGAGCTGTGGAAAATGGCTTATGGGCTGCGGAGTCGCTGATTGAGTCGTCTTTAGCCCCGAAAACTTGGGAGGCATACCGGGCAGTCTGGCACAAGTGGGAGGAGCATCTTGCAGCCAATGCGGCTGTTGGGCCCGGGCTGAATCAGGAGGGAATTTTGTTGTCTTGGTTGGGGTGCGGGGCATCCGAGGGTTGGTCTGGTGCAAAAGCCATGCGGGTTTTGGCAGGGTTGTCTTTTGGTTTCCGTTTGCGCAGCTGTCGTGATTTGACAAAGACATTTTTGGTGAAACAGGTGGCAAAAGGGTTTCGCCGTTTGAAAAGCGGTGGCGACGTGAGGCTTCCGATATCTTTTAATGTATTGGAACAGTTGGGCGGCATTTTGGAGTCGGTGTGTGCTTCACGCTACGAGGTTTTGTTATTTCGCCTAGCTTTTTCGTTGGCATTCTTTGGCGCATTGAGGGTAGGGGAGCTCGTGTCGGGTAACAAAGAGTCAATTGGTGGTATATTGGCCAGGGATGTTGTGGTTACTGCACGGGGCATTGAATTTTGGCTGCGGCGGTCCAAGACGGATCAGGCAGAAAAAGGCCGCCGAGTTGTGTTAGGCAGTGTGCCCAGGTCTTTAATGTGTCCCGTTCAGTGTTTGCGGAGTTTTTGGGAACTTAGTCCTCGTTTGAGCGGTTCCCTGTTGTGTCCAGATACCAATTTGGCGCTGTTTTTAAGAAGTCCATTCGATTGTTGGGATTGGATGAATCCCATTTTGCTTCTCATTCTTTCAGGATAGGGGCGGTGTCAGAAGCGGCAGTTCGGGGTTTGGGTGCGGCTGCGATTCAGCGCATTGGCGGTTGGGCGTCCAATCGTTACCGAAGTTATGTTAGGTCGCTGGGTGGTGACTGGTGATGCAGAGGGTTGCATCCACGTTTAATTTAGGTTGGGTTTGATGTTTTGCATTGCCTTTTTTATTTCAGGTGTCGAGCCGTTGCTGGTGTGGATTTTTGGTCATTCCTTCGTTTACTGGGGAGCATTGCGAGCCGATGTCAGGAACGAAGGCAGACAGTTGGGGTTTTTCAGGACTACGGCCTTGTTGCGTTGGTGTGGTTTTAGGGGGATTGAGTGGAGATGGGTCTTGCCAGAAATACACGAGTGCGTTCGGTTGGACCGCGCTCCGGACATCCTGTTGCTACATGTTGGGGGTAACGACTTGGCGGTTCGACCGTTTCAGGAATTGATAAGGGACATCAAGCAGGATTGTTTGCGCCTGTGGTTGCTATACCGAGGGGTCACTATTGTTTGGTCTGACATCGTCCCTCGTAGGCGATGGCGTTCCATGAGGTCTTTAACAAAGGTCAGCAAGGCCAGGATAAAGGTAAACAGGGCTGTGTCTTCTTTTGTCATCAGGAATGGGGGAGTGGCCGTTCGACACTTTGATTTGGAAAAGGGCGAGGGTGATTTTTTGCTGGCCGATGGGGTTCATCTGAATTCGGTTGGCTCCGATATTTGGGCTCTCGGTCTTCAGAAGGGCATTGAGCGGGCCATAGCATGTTGGGGGGTCTCGGGCCATTGAGGTGTTCAAGGGCCCTCATTGTGGCGGTTTGGAGAGTGGGGAGTCCTTGAAGTCAGTTGAAAATTGGTTTTGGAGACTCAGTGTCTAGGGTCTCCTTCGTTCAAAGGTATGTTGGGGGTGATCTGGTGAAAGGTGGATGGGGAGTTTCTGACAGAAGTGGGAGGATCCCCATGTAGCTTAGTGGACAATATATATCGGTGTTGGTGCTCCCGAGCCAGTGGGGTAACGGCTGGGAGCAATCATGATGGGTTTTGTCCACAGCATTTCGGGCTTCTTCAACAAGGGGGCTTCACGGACTCCTTCTCAGTGTTCAAGTTATTGTATTTATGTGATTTATGATTCACTGTTTATTGTTTGGTGTTTAATAAAGACTGCTGTGGCCATAACATTCCAAAAGAAATTCCTAGTCTCCGTGTTTTTGGTGAGCGGCGTAACGAAGGTTACACAGGGGGAGGCTAGGGGATGCTGTGATGCTAGTTTCCCCTCAGGTAAACAACTTGACACTACCAACATCATGTACATGTGAGATTTATCACGTCACCACAAGATAAATAGACATGTTGAGATCTGGAAAGACGTGCCGCATGTCCATCTCTGCGGGTGATTCGTGGGCTTCTGTGAATGCATAGTGAGCATGGGATTTCTTGAGATCCCATCCACTATGCTGTAACATCTGAACGCTGCACAAGCACACAGCATCCAACCTGCAGCTTTTACTGTCCGTGCGCACCAACCCTCAGAGTCTGTTTCTGTTTTTTCGTCTAAAAGTGTCCACTTTTCTGTGGCTGTTGGAACACATGGACACATTCAGAAAAAAAAAACATCACCTGTGGAATTCATGTGAACTCCATTCCTGTCATTGCAATCTATGGCTCTATAGGGAATTCAGGCACAACCCACCGGGTACAGTAAAGAAAGAAAGTGTGAAAATGTAAGGAGGAAGACCATGCTGCAAGTACCAGTATCGAGCCGGGTCCGTAACTGCTGAGGCTGCTTCCCCTGTTTCCTGGGGGAAGGAATAGGGGACCGGACAGGCCCTATGACTCAGGAAGTGGGGGCATGTTTAGAGAATTGAACCCAGCCGGAAGCTGAGGGAGAAAATGCGCAAAGCTGCAGAGAGGCCCCCGCCGTCAGCATGTGAACAGGAGGGCAGGCAGCGTGCTCTGCACCCGACCTGCTGGCACTGCAATGGACTGCAACAGACAGACTCTGTGGCCTAGAGAGAGACTTGGCAGAATCAGACAGCGAGCAGCCAGGACCAGTGAGTACTCCGGCCCCGTAGCATCCATACAGCGCAGGCCCGCGCCCAAGCACCGCCACCACCACTGCTGACATGGACTGTGAGGAGAAATGTGCAGTGTGCCCATTGGTCACCACAGAGCGAGGTGTTGAACGTTCCGGGCTAGTGAGTACTGCATATGTGCTGCCAGAGAGAGATCAGGTGCAGGACTGCCATCTGCACCCCAATTCACCAGGATATATCTGCCAAGCCACATCGGGCTCAGACAGTGCCGTGGCTCATGCTCCTCCGGCCACATCAATATTTGGACTGGGGGCCCAGTGGAAGGTACCAGACAATGACCACTGCAGCCAGAAGACAGACCACCATTACCAGCAGGACCTTCTTGGACAAGCACAGCACCAGCTGTTTTCGGTGCTACTGACTTTCAAGGAGCATCTATAGTTGGAGAAATTTCTGACACGATAAGTGTACAACAGAACTGCCGTTACCTTGTTCATTATTCCCCTGTTAAGTTAAACTGTTAACCCTTGCTCTGCCTCTTGTCCATCACTGCATCCTGCACACAAACAGGCCCTAATGTAAAACACAGGCATTAGACATAAACTGCTGATCCCTATTATGGCAACACTACAATTACAGAACTATGTACACACATTATATATACTTTATAAATATAGAAACATACCCTACATATTGTATATACAGTATACAGACACATATAGTGGGTACAAGGACAAATATAAGGTATATACACAGAAACATTCAGTTTCTATACAGCATTGTTGTGACCGTGGACGCAGCCCAGTCGACGCCTCCACGTCGCCCGACCACGATGACGTGGGGCGAGTGTCCCAGGTGGGGATGGAAGGTGGACCCACTGGACCACATAGGGTAGCCTGGACCTACCCAGACTAGGGAAGGGCAGCGAGCAGGGTCTGTGGCAGCTGAGCATGTGGAAGAGATGGCGACGTGCAGGACTAAATGACACCACACAAATTCAGGTATGAAAAACATAAAGTTTACTCAAACTTAATCACAGTACATGTGGGGACAAATGATACAGCAAGAAACGACCTGGAAACAATCTGCAGTGACTTTGAAAACTTAGGTAAGAAAGTGAAACAACTGGGAGCGCAGGTGGTCTTCTCTTCCATCCTCCCAGTGGATAGCCATGGAACAAGGAGATGGAATAAGATTCTGCAGGTGAACAACTGGCTACGTCGATGGTGCCGTCAGCAAGGTTTTGGATTTCTGGATCACGGAGTGAATTACCTATACGATGGACTACTTGCTAGAGATGGGGTGCACCTTACGAAGACTGGAAAACATGTAGTTGGCAGTCGCCTTGCTACACTCATCAGGAGAGCTTTAAACTAGAACAACGTGGGAGGGAAGCATAAGGCCAGAAAAAGCCATACACCTGACAAATGTTATGGAGGATTCTGCTATTAGAAGTGGGAGGAAATAACAAAGACTAAAGAATCTAAATAATAAAAATATTGGAGAAAGTGAAACCAATCACAAACTAAAATGTTTCTATACTAATGCACAAAGCATGGGCAACAAACAAGGAGAATTGGAACTACTAACGCAGGAAAAGAAATATGATTTCATTGGAATCACTGAAATTTGGTGAGACAATACACATGATTGGAATACAAGGTTAGAAGGATACAACTTACTTGCAAGAAACAGACTTGATAAACGAGGAGGAAGTGTCGCATTGTATGTTAGAAATGCGTATGTCTGCACAGAGATTGAAGCTTCAGAGACTGGGAGTTCTGTGGAAACTGTTTGGGTAAGAATATAAGGACAGAACAATGGAAAGGACACCATTGTAGGCATTAACTACAGGCCTCCAGTAAAAGCTGAAGATATGGATGAACTCTTTATGCATCAAATGGCCAAGTTCTCCAAAAAATATGACATAGTTGTCATGGGAGATTTCAACTATCCAGACATTTGTTGGGAATCTCTCTCAGGCAAAACTATCAGGTCAAGGAAATTCTTATCCTCTCTTGCTGACAACTTTATCTTCCAAAAGGTGGAGAAAACAAGGGGATCTGCTACCTTGGATCTAATCCTCATAAACAGGGAGGAATTGGTTGAGGATGTAAAAGTGGCTGAGAGTCTAGGAGGTAGCGACCATGCTATTTTAGAATTTTGGATAACTAGAGGAGGAAGACCTGTGAAGACTCAGACGTCAAGGTTTGATTTCAGAAAGGCAGATTTTAAGGTACTCAGAAAGAGAATTGGAGGGATCCAATGGCTGGATATCCTTAAGGACAAAAATGTCCAGGAAGGATGGGAAATCTTGAAAAATGAAATTCTCAAAGCACAATTGTTAACAATTCCGAAAAGAGGGAAGAATAGGAAGCATTTAAGGAAACCAGGATGGATGAACACAGAACTTAAGCACATGCTAAAAAGGAAGAAAGAAATGTTTATAAAATGGAAAGAGGGAGGCATATCTAAAGAAGAATATAATGCTGTCTGCAGAACCTACAGGGCACCAATCAGATTACTAAAGCTGACAATGAATTGAGGATTGCAAGAGAAAGAGACGTCAAAAGCAATAATAAAGGATTTTGGAGATATGTCAAAAGTAAAAGAAAAGTCAAAGATGCTATAGGATTTTTACAGGATGAAAATGATGAAATGGTAAGACAGGATGTTGAGAAGGCCGAACTTTTAAATTCCTATTTTGCATCTGTTTTCTCTCAGAAAGAAAATGTAACATCAACTGTTCTTCACTGTCCTATTAAGGGAATAGAAGAATCTAGGATATCTATAGACAGAAAGATAGTGAGGAAACACTTAGCTAAACTAAATGAATTCAAGTCTCCAGGTCCAGATGAATTACACCCCAGAGTACTGAAGGAGATAGCAGAAGAAATTTTTGAACCCCTCTCCATAATCTTTGAAAATTCTTGGAGAACAGGAGAAGTCCCAGAAGACTGGAGAAGAGGAAATGTTGTTCCTATCTTCAAAAGGGGGAAGAAGGCACGGTGGCTCAGTGGTTAGCGCTGCAGCCTTGCAGCGCTGGGGTCCTGGGTTCGAATCCCACCAAGGACAACATCTGCAAGGAGTTTGTATGTTCTCCCCGTGTTTGCGTGGGTTTCCTCCGGGCACTCCGGTTTCCTCCCACATTCCAAAGACATACTGATAGGGAATTTAGATTGTGAGCCCCATCGGGGACAGTGATGATGATGTGTGCAAACTGTAAAGCGCTGCGGAATATGTTAGCGCTATATAAAAATAAAGATTATTATTATTATTATTATTATAGAAGGTGGACCCAGGCAACTATAGGCCAGTGAGTCTGACTTCTATACCAGGAAAGATCTTTGTACAAATTATTAAGCAACATGTATGTAAGTACCTGGATAAGAATGAAGTGATTAAACAGAGTCAGCATTGGTTTGTAACTAATAAGTCATGTCAGACTAACTTATTTTCCTTCTATGACAGAATCACTGACTGGGTGGATCAGGGAAATGCTGTAGATATAGTATATCTTGACTTCAGCAAAGCATTTGACAAAGTATCTCACACAATCCTTATTGAAAAAATGACTAAGTATGTAATGGACAAGGCAACTGTTAGATGGATTCATAACTGGCTTAGTGATCGGACCCAAAGAGTGGTCATAAATAGCTGCACATCCAGTTGGAAGAATGTCTCAAGTGGGGTACCACAGGGCTCTGTCCTGGGACCTGTATTGTTCAACATCTCTATCAATGATTTAGATGAAGGAATTGAGAGTAAACTGATTAAATTTGCTGATGACACAAAGCTAGGAGGGTTAGCTAATACTAGAGAAGAGAGAGAGAGGATTCAAAAATATATAAATAAATTGGAGCAGTGGGCAGCAACTAACAGAATCGTTTTTAACAGGGAAAAATGCAAAGTTTACATCTGGTCAATAAAAATGAAAAAAGCATATACAGAATGGTAGAAGTAGGGCTAAGCAACAGCTCATGTGAAAAAGACTTGGGTATACTAATAGATCACAGACTGAATATGAGTCAACAGTGTGATGCAGCAGCAAAAAAGGCAAATGCAATTCTAGGATGTATTAACAGAAACATACAGTCTAGATCACGTGAAGTCATTATTGCCCTCTACTCCTCTTTGGTCAGACCTCATCTGGAATAATGTGTCCAGTTTTGGGTGCCACATTTTAAAAAAGACATCAACAAACTGGAGCAAGTTCAGAAAAGAGCGACCAGAATGGTGACCGGTCTGCAAACCCTGTCTTATGAGGAAAGGTTACAGGATTTCGGAATGTCTAGCTTGCAAAAGAGAAGGCTGAGAGGAGACTTAATAGCTGTCTACAAATATCTCAAGGGCTGTCACATTGTAGAAGGATCATCTTTATTCTCATTTGCACAAGGAAAGACTAGAAGCAATGGGATGGAACTGAATGGGAGGAGACACAGATTAGGCTAGTTTCACACTAGCGTTTATTCGACGCAGCGCATGGCGCCACTAAGCCCCGCCCCCTGCCGGATCCCTGCCCACCCCATCCGGTCATCGCCACCTACTATCGCACATGGACGCTTTCGATCTGCGCACCTTATCTTTAGCATAGGGTGCGCAGATCGTGCGCTGGCCGTGCACTAGTAGGATTTTGGCGTGCGCTGCGCACTTTTGAAGGTGCGCCATGCGCGCCGAAATGCAACATGCTGCGTTCGGTGCGCACGGGCTACTCTGCGAGTAGTAGGGGACTCGCAGGAGTCGGTACTCTGCGAGTTTCCAAGCGATTACTCGCACAGTAACGAGTCCAATGCAAATGAATGGCAATCCTAGTTTTTGCAGAGTTTCTTAGCGATTTTGTGTCAGCAGCTGGACACAAAATCGCTAAGAAACTAGGATTGCTTGTATTAAACTGTGAAAAAACTAGCTAGGAGTTCTCTCTCTCTGTTTTGCAGCGATTCCTGTGCTGGGGGATTCCTGTGCTGGGGAGGAGGAGAATGGGGATGCGAGTTTTGCAGCGATTCCTGTGCTGGAGGGGAGAGAGAGAGAGAACTCCTAGCTAGTTTTGTGTGTCCTAGCTGGACACAAAATCGCTAAGAAACTAGGATTGCTTGTATTAAACTGTGAAAAAACTAGCTAGGAGTTCGTTCTCTCTCTCTCTCTCTCTCTCTCTCTCTCTCTCTCTCCTCGCATCCCCATTCTCCTCCTCCCCAGCACAGGAATCGCTGCAAAACAGAGAGAGAGAACTCCTAGCTAGTTTTTTAATAGTTTAATACAAGCAATCCTAGTTTCTTAGCGATTTTGTGTCCAGCTGCTGACACAAAATCGCTAAGAAACTCTGCAAAAAAAAAAATCTGCATCCCCATTCTCCTCCTCCCAAGCACAGGAATCGCTGCAAAACTCGCATCCCCATTCATTAACATTGGACTCGCTAGACTTGCAACGAATAGCGAGTTTCCAAGTCGGACTCGTTACAGCCTAGCGATTCCGAATATTTCAGGATTCGCCCATCCCTAGTGGTAAGTCATGCACAGTGCAGAGGACGTTGCAACCCACAGAAATCTTTCCACAGCGGCAGCCAGGGACCGCACAAGCGGGTGTTCATGCAGCGCAGTGGAGCCACACATGCATGTACGGCTACGCAGCAGAGCCGGGACCTGAGCAGCATCCACACAGGTAACTGACAACAGCATTCCAGCTCACTGGGGGGGAGAGGAGCAAAGGGTTAAAGCAGTGACAAGCAGAGTAACGCCAGGGAAACAAGGTACAAACACACCAGCGTTACATTATACCCCTCCTCAGGCCCCATCTTCTAAAGGCCCAAGAGAAAAAAAAATTCCCCAGAAAATTCTGGTGGGTAAGGCGGTAAGTCCCGCAGTTCACAAAATGGCAGCAGAGTCCATAGCTCAAAAAATCCAATCCGATTCCAACTAAGCACTGGATTGAGCAATCTAATCCACTAGCAGGTGGAGTCCGAGCAGTCTAATCCGCTGACAAGGCGGGGCTCGGGAAAAGTTCTGCAGTACACACATTCTCAGCGGAGTCCATGGCCAGAGCTTACTGTTTTGACTGCGACCGCGGACGCGGCCCAGCCTATGCCTCCACTTCGCCCAACCACAACGATGTGGGGCAAGCGTCCCAGGTGGGGATGGAATTTGGACCCATTGGACCACATAGAGTAACCTGGACCTACTCAGACTAGGGAAAGGCAGCAAGCAGGGTCTGTGGCAGCTGAGCATTTGGACAAGATGGCGATGTGCAGAACTATATGACACCGCACAACTTCAGGTGTGGAGAACATAAAGTTTACTCAAACGAAATCACAGTACATAAACGAAACATAACTATGCCAGGCTCCCGATTCCACACATCAGGGAAAGGTACACGTCTCAGGATAACAGACGAAGGCATGAGGACATCACGGGTTGATGCAGTCCAGGGTCATCTGGCATGGGCATACTAGGATGACCTCTCTCTCAGGTCTCAGGTGTAGCACAGGCTCAGCAGAAGAACATCAGACACCAACCTCGGACAGACATCAGATGATGGCAGGGGTCATCACAGGTTGATGCAATCCAGGGTCATCTGGCATGGCATACTAGGATGGCCTCTCTCTCAGGCCTCAGGCGTAGCACACACCCATTCCCCATAAAAGCAAGGAAGGTGTGGCCGTGCACCCCTAAGCATAGCCAGACACAAATCAGCATTGCAAAGGACACCTAGCATTAGCTGCAAGCCTGAACACACGTGGTAAGTTATGCACAGTACAGAGGACCTTGCAACCCGTGCATAGCTTTCCACAGCGGCAGCCAGGGGCCGCATGAGTGGGTGGTCATGCAGTGCAGCGGAGCCACACATGCGTGTACAGCTACACAGCGGAGCCGGGAACTGAGCAGCATCCACACAGGTAACTGACAACAGCATTCCAGGTCATTAGGGGGAGAGGAACAAAGGGTGAAAGCAGAGACAAGCAGAGTAAAGCCGGGGAAACAAGGTACAAACACACCAACGTTACAAGTATATACAGTATGCACATATGCATATACACTTTATACATATATTTCACAATATACTGCACACATGCAGTATCCATATATAATATACACAGACACACATACTGTATACTGTATGTACATGCATATATATATGTAAACACACACAAATGAATCACAGATATACACAATCATACTATATACAGTATATATGCACACACATACTATATGTGTGTGTGTCTGTATATGTGTATACATATACAGACACACACTGTATACATACCGGTTATATGTATGCTTACCAGGTCCTGATGTCACTTGTGCAGATCTCAGGACAGTGATGTAGAAGCAGCCATGATGAGGAGGAGGGGAAACGCACACACAGGTCTGCAGACATGTCCTGCCCCAGGTCTGACCTCTGCTGTGCTGTGTCCCTCCCCCTCACTCTCATCTTCTAACCTAACACTGCAGGGGATAGAGAGGGGGAATCGGAGGGGGTTTGGGAGAGACAATCAAGGATTGCAGAGAATGCACAGTGTTATTCACTGTAAGTAATCCTGTACACCCTCTGGGCACTTCATAAAGGGGCTGCAGACACAGGGGGCACCCTTTGTGGGTGGGAGCCCCAGGCAGCTGCCTTGTCTGCCTGCCCCAAATGCCAGCCTTGCTGATGGATATATATAATACATTCCTATGGCCGGTGTCCAACGGCGACATTTTGGACAGAGGCATGTGGAATGCAATAAAGTAGCAACAGATAGATACAATGGTTCGGGAAACTTATGGGGGTGGGCGGGGACAAGGATGGGTCCAGAACCCAGTACAGATCCAATCATGGAATGATATGTATATATTCAACCTGATAGTAAAGGGTCCCAAAAGAAGCCAAAAAAGCAAAAGTTTTTAGTGCTTTATTGATGTGATTTAAACATTCATCCCATAGAGTAGAATGTCATAAGTAGGACAATAGTCAAAACCCAGGTACTTAGGATTCCAAGGGCCCCAACAAGTATTTGGAATGGAAAAGCAAGAGGATATTTGGAAACGTATAAGATGAAGCAAGGCCTTAAGCGTAAAAAAAAGTCAATCCAAGCAATTAATAACGCAGATATCAAGCACTGGATACTGATGTCAAGATGAAAAAGAAGAAATGAAAAATGGAAGGCTAACAATCCTACTCCAAGTACAACCATTATTAATCCCAAGAGGTGGAGGAGGTGAGAGGATGTAAATCGTATATGAAAGCTATGTCCTGAGGTATCGACAGTGAAACGGAATCCAAGCGATGAAGGTCATCGTGATGAGTCAATCCAGAAATTCAGTGAAAAGTAATCCTTCATTTAGTCCAGATGGGATGACCGATTGTAAGTTGAAAATCCATCCTGCCTCTATTTGTAACAATTGTTTCTGGCAGCTGCCACTTCTCCCATCGCCTATGATCTTTTCTAGACCAAAGAAACTAATGTTGTTAGATTTCCACTATGTTTTGTCAGGAAATGGACAGCAATGGGGTTAAGGTCTTACCCTTTTTCAGGTCAGATTCTTAGGAGTAAATTCTTGGACTTTAGGTGCGCTGCCAGACAAATTCCATAGCCAAACAAGGTTAATAAATTAACCCTTTATTCCCTACGCGTTTCGAAGTATAACACTTCTTCAGGGGATGTCTCCCCTGAAGAAGAAGTGTTATACTTCGAAATGCGTAGGGAATAAAGGGTTAATTTATTAACCTTGTTTGGCTATGGAATTTGTCTGGCAGCGCACCTAAAGTCCAAGAATTTACTCCTAAGAATCTTTGCTGCGGTCACCGCTGTGGACCGTTGGACGTGCAGCAGGCTGACATACCGATTAAACAGGCTTTACTCTCTCTTGGAAAGGGTGAGTATAAATACCTTTTTAATTCATACGATTCACCCAGGTAAGACCCTATTGCGCTCTTGTCTCAACCCTTTAGTGTATACAAACTTTTTCAGGTCAGTCACTGCTAAATGGATGGCAGACAAATGCTTATGTGCCCATTTTCTCAGTTCCTGGGAAGTCTGATTGACATATACCCTGTGACAAGGACACATAATTGCAGGCCCACTCACTGATTCCAAGATTGTAGACATCTGTGATGCTAATTAGTGGACACGCCTTGATTTAACATATCCCTTTTGTCACATTATTTTCAGGAATGCCATTATTTCTGTCCAGGCCTGTTTCATGAGTTTTATTTTTTTAAAAATCTGTGGAAGCATGGTTGAAAAGCAATGTCTGAATTTCATTTGTTCATTTTCATAGATTTTGATTTATTATTACTTTTGTCAGATTCAAGTTATTTCTGTCACCATTGGGTGTTTTTCTGTCATTAAACGAGGAGTACCAACAATTTTGATCACGTGTGTAACTGTCTTAAGTTTTTCCACGCTGTCTTAATCTCTTTGTCAGGGACTTTGCCTCTACATGAAAGCCCTCATCTGAGGTACAGTTCCATCAGATCCTAAGAAACTGATCTATAGAGACCCCCTTCTTGGTGTACATAGGATGGAAACTCTCAAACTGAAGTAAGCTGTTAGTGGCAGTAGGTTTCCGGACGAGATCAGTGAACAGGTTATCATCAATAATGGATATCTTTAAGTCCAAAAACGTAGCTTTCGAGGAGAGAGACTGTTAACAAGACATGTGAATTACAGTTGAGCTCACTCAAAAACTGTAGACAATCCGACTCTTACCCAGTCAGTTAAAGAAAATGTCATCAATATAGTGGTGCCAATGTTGAACTTTTTCACAAAGCCAAAGAGATTGGTAGACCACTGTCTCCTCCCACCATCCTAAGAAGATGTTGGCATAGGTTGGTGCACAGCGAGCACCCATGGCCACTCCAGACACCTGGCGAAAAAATGGCAAGATGGCAGTTGGTGTCTCAGGACAGAAAGAACACACATAGAGAGAGCAGAAGGGCATGAATATGCCCAACCCATTAGGGGTTAAGCCCAAATAAGGGAGCACCTGTGAAAAGTAGCCATCCTGCTGTAGGAGGTGAATGCCAAGGGAAAGTTACATGAAAGGAAAAGGCCTACCCACTAGGAGATAAAGGAAGAAAATGGAGGGAGGCACCAAAGATAAAGTGTCAAACAAAGTCCTACCCACGAAAGGGTGGAGCTACCAAAGGAAGTGCACAGTAAGAGGAAGGTCGACACCATTAGTCTGCTCAGAGCTAAAGAGTAATCAGCAGTGTGGGACAAGAAGCTGGAGGAATGGAGGAATCCAGAAGTCTGTTACATGGATTGGTGAGCAATGAAGAAGACAGAGGACCGTTCAAAAATTAAGCAAGGAGCCGTTTCAGTGCACCAACTGGAATCAGCAGCTGGGGGCAACTCATGCTCCAGTTTTCTTTGGCAACTAAGAAAGGTTGTGAGATATCCAACCTGACAACCCCTTTACATTCAGCTCGTGCACCTTGTTTGCTATGTATCAACCAAAGCTTAGTCCTAGTCCACTGAAGTAATTGCCTCATGAGCTGATTTTCATTATAGCAAGGATAGTATGATTGTAGCCTACCTGGAAAAAAAATTGGCTTAGGTGTTTTAGGCCAATTTTTGGGGGGTGAAAAATGCAGAAGTGGTGCAAATGTTTCTATTATGCTTTTCTTCTGACCATTCCACTCCTGGTTTTCGCTTACAAATACTGGGGTAAAAAACTCACCAAATACTCAATGTGTGCATGTGGTCTTAGGCAGGAATTCAGCTGTTGTCTTGTAGGTACACCCGCAATTTCATTATTATCTGATATATACTTACCTTGTAATGTCTTTATATCCTGTTCCTTCCAGATGTGTCCGGATCCCAGAATTCCAAGTGACGGAAGTTCACCGACCGCCATATTGGGACACCCAAGTGATGGGTGTGTCAATATGGGAACTGCTGGTGGTACCAGCCTCTTGCACGGTACCACTAGCGGAACACTGTCGCACCACACACACACACACACACACTATATACACCGTACGCACCACACACACACTGTATATGCTGTATGCACCACACACACTGTATATGCCGTACGCACCACACACACACTGTATATGCCATACGCGCCACACACACACTGTATACAACAAATGCACTGCACACACACACGTACACTGTGTATGCCATACTCAACACACACACTGTATACGCAGTACGCACGACACACAAACACTGTTTACGCCGTACTCACCACACACACACACTGCATACACCAGGTCAAAGAAGAGATAACATGAGAGGAGAAGACAGCAAATGGGGGAGAGAGAAAGTGCACAGGGATGAGAGAGACAGAGCACAGGGGGAGACAGCTCAAATGGGACAGCACATGAGGGGAGAACACAGCACAGGAAGGAGAGAGACAGCAGACAAGGGGGATAGCACATGGGGTAGACAGGTCAAAGAAGAGAGCACAGACGGGAGAAGTCCGCACATGGAGAAAGAGAGATTGGATAGGTGGGTGAGCACATGGGGAGAGAGATTCTCAACGCTGCAAAGCCTGCCCCTATCGTGACACTACTGCCCTCCCGATGCGATAGCATTGGGCCTCCATCTAGTAAGTAATAAAGATTTAAGTAAAATAAAATCAATACTGTAAAATTAAAGAAATGTAATTGAGTGACATATGGGTGAAATCTGAATGTTTTGGGCTGAATTGATTATAGTTAATTTGCAGATACTAGATGTAGGTCACAGTATCAGAAGTAGCAGTCTCACTTCCAACAACCTCTATTTTATGTTGGTGCTTTGCATTTCAATTAACTTATTTAAAAGTCTAATTATCTTTTGTATCTCCCACTGACTTCTTAATTGGCTGGAAATTGCTGTTCTAATAATGATGAAGTGTTAGTTGTTTAATAAATCTTGGGAAATTTGTACGTGTATTTTAGATCAAAACTAAACATATGTGCATTAGTAAAAATTAAGTCCTTTATGTGTTCACAATAGGTGGTAGAACCTAACATTTAACACCATGCACACAATCAGCACATAGGAGAGTCCCATTGTGTTGACCTTTCAAGCAGGATTTTTTACCATCTTTTTCTCTGCCCTAAGCTGAGATATATATTTTTACTAGCTGAAGAGCCCAGCGCTGCCCGGGCATAGTAACTAACTGTGGTTAGTTATAGCAAATTATAATTATCCTCCATCCCATAGTCCCGTGCCCATATACCCATCATACATATCCACGATCCCATAGGCCCGTGCCCATATACCCATCATACATATCCTCCATCCCATAGTCGAGTGCCCATATACCCATCACACATCCTCCATCCCATAGTCCCATGCCCATATACCCATCACACATCCTCCATCCCATAGTCCCATGCCCATATACCCATCATACACATTCGCCATCCCATAGTCCAATGCCCATATACCCATCACACATCCTCCATCCCATAGTCCCATGCCCATATACTCATCACACACATCCTCCATTCCATAGGCCCGTGCCCATATACCCATCGTACATATTCTCCTTCCCATAGTCCCATGCCCATATACCCATCATACATATTCACCATCCCATAGTCAAGTGCCCATATACCCATCACACATCCTTCATCTCATAGTCCAATGCCCATATACCCATCATACATATCCGCCATCCCATAGTCCCGTGCCCATATACCCGTCATACATATCCTCCATCCCATAGTCCAGTGCCCATATACCCATCACACATCCTCCATCCCATAGTCAACCATTATGACATCATAATGAGCGTTGGGCCTTGCAACCTATGATGACATCAGCATCGCCATGGCAACCATTGTGACATCATAATGAGGGGCGGGGCTTGATACGCACACACTTTTTCCCCAGTTTGTAGATAGGGGCAAAATTGTTTGGTGAATTGGAAAGCGCGGGGTTAAAATTTCGCCTCACAACCAAGCTTAGGACGCTCTCGGGGTCCAGACGTGTGACTGTGCCAAATTTTGTGGCTGTAGTTGCAACGGTGCGGATGCCCATCCCGGACATACACACATACATACACACATACATACAAACATACATACATACATACATACATACATACATACACACACTTGAGCTTTATATATTAGATATGTGAACTATCTTCAGCTGTTGTATTGTTATAACATATACAATAATAGTAATATGACAAATAGAAATCATAGTGTACAAACAGCATAATTGATGGTTGTATTTTATGTAAAACCTCAGGTGCTCATTGTATTACCTACAAATCCAAGACAAGTGGTCTTTTGAACTCTTCCAAGGCTACATTCACATATCCCTGCAAAATGTCTGAGTGCTGACAGTTTTTATATCGGACGACACCCTAATCCATAGAATTACATGAATAAATTCACACATACATGAAAATAAGGGAGTGTGAGATCCATGACACTCAGAGCATGCTCTTTTCTTATCAGATTTTGAAGATCAGAATTGAACATACTCAATGGATCTGTGTGCTATCTGATAAAAAAAAATTCAGAGAGCACACTGACATTTTAACCTTAGAGTAACGTCACACAAAGTTCTTGTATATATATTTTTCTGGTTGAAAAATCATCATTAAAACGTAATTTTTTTTTGCCTTTTTTGGTGTTTTCTTATATTTGTTATTATTATTTACTAGCTGAAGAGCCCGGCGCTGACCGGGCATAGTAACTAACTATGGTTAGTTATAGAAAATTATAATTATCCTCCATCCCATAGTCCCATGCCCATATACCCATCATACATATCCACGATCCCATAGGCCCGTGCCCATATACCCATCATACATATCCTCCATCCCAAAGTCGAGTGCCCATATACCCATCACACATCCTCCATCCCATAGTCCCATGCCCATATACCCATCATACATATTCTCCATCCCATAGTCCCATGCCCATATACCCATCATACATATTCTCCATCCCATAGTCCCATGCCCATATACCCATCATACATATTCGCCATCCCATAGTCGAGTGCCCATATACCCATCACACATCCTTCATCTCATAGTCCCGTGCCCATATACCCATCATACATATCCTCCATCCCATAGTCGAGTGCCCATATACCCATCATACATATCCGCCATCTCATAGTCCCGTGCCCATATACCCGTCATACATATCCTCCATCCTATAGTCCAGTGCCCGTATACCCATCACACATTCTCCATCCCATAATCCCGTGCCCATATACATATCCACCATCCCATAGTCCCGTGCCCATATACCCGTCAAACATATCCTCTATTCCATAGTCCAGTGCCCATATACCATCACACATCTTCCATCCCATAGTCCCGTACCCATATACATATCCGCCATCCCATAGTCCCGTGCCCATATACCCGTCATACATATCCTCCATCCCATAGTCCAGTGCCCATATACCCTGTCATGTCCGCCATGTTTGTCATGTCTGTTTTGTCTCAAGAACTCCTGGAGCGATGTGCATATCTTGTCTGCTGTCCTGCATGTTCGCTAGAGCAGTGTGCACACTCAACTCATGTCTGAGCTGCAGGATGCCTGCGTTTCTGCTCTGCCTTCTGTGATCTTCTCGTCTTGTCTAGAGTCCCTGATCATGTGTCCCTGTCTAGATCCTGCACTGTCTGGTTCTGCAATCGTCTCGTCATGTCTGGAACTCTGATCATGTGACTGTGCTCTGTTATCCTGTGGATCTGAACCCGGAAGTGCTCCCCTGGTCCTGACCTGGAAGAGGAGGTGCTATGCCACATATCAGGCCGCCCCTTCCTATGCTCAGGGCCTGAGTATTCTGTGACAGACTCAGCTCCTGCTGAGCCCATTTTTTGAGTGGACCCTCTGGGTCATGGCACCCACCCACCGAGGGCGAGCTTACCTTGTGAGAATCCACCCCCTATACAGGGAGTGTCAGGGGCAAGACCAAGGGGGTGAGCCACCACGACTGCTGGAACCAGACGGCCGGCTCAGGGGACACTAGACGAGTGTCTGACGACAAGGACAAGCAGGAAGCAAGACGAGACAAGACGTAGGTGCAAGGTAACTTCATTAGGATAACTCATGATCAAATACAGTGTAAACAAGCAAAACGTGCAAGGTGCCCCTGACACTCCCTGTATAGGGGGTGGATTCTCACAAGGTAAGCTCGCCCTCGGTGGGTGGGTGCCATGACCCAGAGGGTCCACTCAAAAAATGGGCTCAGCAGGAGCTGAGTCCGTCACAGAATACTCAGGCCCTGAGCATAGGAAGGGGCGGCCTGATATGTGGCATAGCACCTCCTCTTCCAGGTCAGGACCAGGGCAGCACTTCCGGGTTCAGATCCACAGGATAACAGAGCACAGTCACATGATCAGAGTTCCAGACATGACGAGACGATTGCAGAACCAGACAGTGCAGGATCTAGACAGGGACACATGATCAGGGACTCTAGACAAGACGAGAAGATCACAGAAGGCAGAGCAGAAACGCAGGCATCCTGCAGCTCAGACATGAGGTGAGTGTGCACACTGCTCTAGCGAACATGCAGGACAGCAGACAAGATATGCACATCGCTCCAGGAGTTCTTGAGACAAAACAGACATGACAAACATGGCGGACATGACATACCCATCACACATCCTCCATCCCATAGTCCCGTTCCCATATACCCATCATACATATCCTCCCTCCCATAGTCCCGTGCCCATATACATATCCTCCATCCCATAGTGTTGTTCCCATATACCTGTCATACATATCCTCCATCCCATAGTCCGGTGCCCATATACTCATCACACATCCTCCATCTCATAGTCAACCATTATGACATCATAATGAGCGGCGGTGGGGCTTGCAACCTTTGATGACATCAGCATCGCCATGGCAACCATTGTGACATCATAATGAGGGGCGGGGCTTGGCGCACACACACTGCTTCCCCAGTATGCAAATAGGGGCATTGTGACATCACAATGAGGGGTGGGGCTTGACGCGCACACACTTTTCCCCCCAGTATGTAGATAGGGGCAACATTGTTTGGTGAATTGGAACGCGCGGGGTTAAAATTTTGCCTCACAACATAGCTTAGGACACTCTCGGGGTCCAGACGTGTGACTGTGCCAAATTTTGTGGCTGTAGTTGCGATGGTGCTGATGCCTATCCCGGACATACAAACAAACATACACACATACACACATACACACTTTGAGCTTTAGATATTAGATTAATATTATAGCACCATTTATTCCATGATGCTTTACATGAAAAAAGCAGTATACATATTAAAAAAATTAGTGCAAAGATCTTAAACAATACAAGTCATCAACTGGTACAGGAGAAGAGGGGACCCTGCCCGCCAGGGCTCACAGTCTAAAAGGGATGGATGGGTGAGTGTGGCACCCCTGAGGGTCCAGTCACCACAGAGATATTGCACCTCACCCAGAGGTGTGGTATCCCACAACCAGGTAAGGTGGAGACACCTGACCACATTCCACACCCACATCCCACACACACGTAGCATAGCAGAGCACCCTTTATGGCCCCTGCTTTGGAATACGAAGGGTGTTGGGAGGTGGGTGGAGTGTACATTGAGAGCGGGAGAATTATAGGAATTGAGGAGAGTTCCCTCAGAGGGAGGGAAGGAGACGAACGTGTCTTGTGCAGCTCCAGTCAGCAGGAGTTGCTGGACGCATTGGCTTGGACAGAAAGCTCCCTAAAAGAAAAGGTGGTTCTTCTGAGACACGGTTGGAGCGTACTCCCCAAGGGGCTCATTCCATGCTGACAGACATCAGGTGGGGAAGAAACATGGTCGCAAAGGGTCACTGCCTCTAGCCTAGTGAGCGTACTTCAGGGAGCTACTAGCAAGCGAATAGCTGTGGTGGCTTTATGGACCACAGCCCCTACCACAGTTATTCTTACCAGAAAGGCAGCTACATAGGATAACAGAAGTGAAGGGTACACGTTGTCTGATAGGATTCACAGCTGCTGGCCTGGGATGTTAATTGTGAAGTGCTGGAAAGGAAGGAAAGTGGAAAGCAGCATATTGTGTGGAAACGGCCAGGAAAGGAGTACATACTGACAGGGAGTGCTGGAAGAGTGTACTTCATTTTACCTGGAAGTTGGCTGGACCCCTCACCTGGAGAACACAGCACTGAAGTGGGCATCTGTGTGCACCAGACTGTAAGTAAAGCCTTAGAACTGCATGCAACTGTGCCCTCTACCTTTTTTCTGCGTCACCAACCTGGCACTGCTACATCCTTCACTCCACACTACCTCACCATCTCTAAACTCATCTCAACTGCCCTGGGACTACAGCTCTGCCTGTGGAGAGCTTTTCCAATTCTCTTACCATCTGTCCCAGAGGATCTGTACTGCAACGCTGGTTACCCTGACCAGAACACCACAGGTAGCATCACGACTTACACACAAACTTTATTCCCCATCCCTTCCACCTCTTTTATATGAACGTCTGAGGCCACGGACCAGGTCACTGCCACTGTAACACATCCCTTTAAGTCACTGGCCCGGTACCGAGTAACCCATGGCCCCTGGGGCCCTTCATGAGGATACATTAGGTGAGGGTAGAGCTGGTTGTATGTGGAGACAGGAGGCAGGATATGATGTGGGGATGCACTATTGTTTTTGCAGATTCTTGATTAAGGAATGTACAGAAATATCTTTGAGTTGAGGTTAGCAGGAAGTGGAAAGGGCTTGTATATGTGGTTTGAAGGAGAGATTAGAGTTCAGGGTTACCCCGAGGCAGCGAGCTTGTGGGACTGGGGAGAGTGAGCAGCCATTTACTTTAATGGATAGTTCTGTTGGGGGGGTTATGTGAGATGGGAGAAAGATGATGAATTCTGTTTTGTTTGTAACAAAACAAAAATCCAGACGGAGAAAAAATGCAGCACTCTTCAACTCCGTTAAAAAACCAAAGTCCTTTATTGGATCAGTTGGACAAGGTTAACATAGGGCTAGGTACGTGAACAAACTGCAGAGAAAGAACAAGACTACAACTGTTTCGCGTTATACGCGCTTCAACAGGTCCAGATGTATCAATTACACCGTCATTTCCTTTTATAGGGCTTGTAATCAAGAATTACCATATACATCATTTACATATTCAAATTAAAAACAGCGAAAAAAACTGTTTTTTTTCTTTTTCTTAATTTAAAAACAATGCAAAATACATCTATTTACTGATTGTAAGCAACCAAAAAATTAATACAATGTCTTAGGAACACAGAATAATCTAATCTATCGTTCAACTCCAATACTCCTTGTGCGTTAGTTTTGATAATCCACCTTGCTTCACGTTGCAACAGTGATTTATTGTGATCACCACCTCCTGGTGGAAACTTCACTACTTCCAAACTTCAAACACAGTGGGTTAGAACCATGCTCCTCCTGAACATGTTTTATTGGCCTCAAAGATCCTTTACCTGTTGAAATGGGACGGACATGTTCCTGAAACAGTACAAACATAGGTCTTATTGTCTTCCCTATATTGTAATGAAAACCGGGACAAAAAACTATATAAACCACAAATTTTGTTTTACCAGTGATTAAATCCCATATTTTATGATGAATGGGGCCGATCTGTAAAGAATTACCAGTTAAATGTTGATTACAAAAACTGCAGTCACCACATTTAAAATTTCCTTTTGGAACATTTGAAGTTAACCAGGTTTCCTGTGTATTACAAATGCGATTATGCACCAATAAATCAGTGAGATTATAGTCCTCTTGTAGGAAAAACGAGGTTTAATTTTGCACAATTTGTTAAGGTCCTTATCAGTATTTAATACATGCCAATTTTTACGGATCGATGCATGAATGACCTTATCCAAAGGGCTGTGTTTAAAGCAAAAATTAAAAAATTTTTCCTGAGTTGTGGCACTTTTTTTTACTATTATTATTGCTACCTGGTGTCGGACAGTATTTTTTCTCAATATATCAGTTTGTGAAAGATTGGAAACACGATCTGCAGCTTCATTTAGTATTGCTGAGGGATATCCTCTATTAATAAAACGGGATTTGAGATCTTTCATTTGTTCCTTAAATGTATCATGATCATTATTTATTTTCCTCAATCGCAACATATGACTATAAGGCAAACTTCTTTTAGTATAGTAAAGGTGTGCTGACTCAAAATGTAACAAAGAATTTGTAGCAGTTATTTTTCAATGAACCTTCATAATGATTGCATCATTTTTTATGGTAATATCAATATCCAAAAAATCAAGCTATTTCCTACGAAAATGGATGTAAACCGCATATTTTCATTATTGGTGTCGTTCAAAAATGCCACAAAATCATAAAATTCTCTTTTGCTGTTTCTTTCTGTTTTGTTTGTGTTAAGTTTTAGAAATCGAGCAGAAAAGAAGAATGAGATAGCGTACAGACATTGTGGGATTCCTGTTAGTAATAAGGTGATATTGGGTCCAGAGAGGTAGATCTGTGTATCATCAGCAAAGAGGTGATACTGAAAGCCATGCAACTCTTATCAGCTGTCCCAGGCCGAAGGTGTAAATTAAGAAGAGCATGAACCATGGGGGACACTGACAGATAGGGGGTGAGATGGTGTGTGAGTGGGAGATGCTGAATGTACAGTGTATTAGGTGTGAAGAGATCCAATATAGGGCCAAATCTGTGATGTCAAGAGATGAGAGAATCTGTAGTAAAAGGGAATGGTCCACTGTGTCAAAAGCAGATGACAGGTCCAGGAGGACAGAGTAGTGTCACTTGGATTTGGTAGTTAGTACTGTAGGTCATTGGTAACTTTAGTGATGGCGTTTTCAATTGAATGATGTGGCGCCCCTGAGGGTTCAGTCGCCACAGAGGTACTGCAGCTCCTCCTGAGGTGTGGTATCCCACTAACCAGGTAAGGTGGAGACACCTGACCACACTCCAACACTCACATCCCACACGCACACCAGTAGTGTAGCAGAGCAACCTTTGTGGCTCCCTGCTTGGAACACGAAGAGTGCTGGGAGGTGGGTGGAGCTTAGACTGCATAAGAGAGCTGGAGAATATTAGGAAAAGGTCAGTCTGTGAGAGAAGATCCCCTGAGAGGGATGGAGTAAAGGAAGTGCTGCAGCAGACTCCTGTGACCTGGAGCTGCTGGCACATGAATGAGCCATAGAAAGCCTGATTCTTCAGAAGGAATTTAGTTTAGTACAGAACTTAAGGAGAAGAAGAGACCTAAGGACTAGGGTCAGAGCAGAGCCCTTCCTCAAGTTTGAAGCGCATGGCCGGGGTCCGGTCCCCGAGGTTGTATGGTTACTGATGTTCCTGCAGCAGAAACCGGAGGAATAGAAGTCATCACCACTTTATTCCCATCTAAGACTTGGGGGCACAACAGCAACGTGGGTGAGCCGGGACATGATAGCAAGGAGTCCCTGAAGCAGGCTACAGCTGTCTGCCGTTCAAGTAGAATTCTAAGTAACATCAAGAAGGAGTTACTTGATTTTAATACGCAACTACAAGTACTTCAGATTAGGCGCTAGTGTGGAGACGTTCAGAGAAGGCACATTTTGGAGGAGTGCTGGAAAGGTGTCCTTTACCTTGCCTGGGAGTTGGCTGAGCCCCTGACCTGAAGGACACGGCACCGAAGCAGGCATCTGTGTGCACCAGACTGTGAGTAAAGCCTTGGAACTACATGCCCTTGTGTCCTGCACTTGCGCCTTACACCCGGCTCTGCTACATCTACATCTTAACACCATCTCCCCATTTACCACCTTCACCTACTCTGCCCTGGGACTACAGCTCCACCTGTGGGGAGCTTCAATATCATTGCTGCACCTCTGTCCCAGAGAAGCAACCCTGCAGCACTGGTCAAACTGACCAGAGACCACAGGTGGCATCACGAATCATCCACTTATAAACTTTAATCAGCCACGCTCAACTTTCTTTTACATGGACGCCCAGGGCCACGGACCGGGTCACCGCTACTGTGACACTTCCCTCTGAGATACAGGCCCGGTACCGAGTACCCCACTGCCCTGGCAGGCGATCCATTGACATGATCAGAAAACAGATTGTAAGCAGTCAAGGAGTGAACAGGAAGAGAGTTGGAAGGACAGCTAAAGATAGACATGTTGCTCCAGTAGTTTTGAGGAATAAGGGAGAAGTGATATTGGGGTGATAGATAGACAGAGAGGATGGGTCAAGGGAGGGCTTTTGGAGGATGGGTGTGATTGAGGCATGTTTGAAACATGAGTGTAATACACCAGTTGTTAGGGATAGGTTGAAGAGATGAGTTAGGGTTGGGATGAATGCAGTGGTATGGTTTGGGATGAAGTGGGATGGGATCAGGTCGAGTGCACAGGTAGTGAAATGTGAAATAAGCGCTCACCCAGCTCCAGATCACAAAAAATAGAGGCCCTACAGGTCTTGGAAAATGAGGCAATTTTCTATTTATTTTCTTTTAACAAACTTTGGAATTTTTTTTCACCACTTAAATAAAAAAGAACCTACATATGTTTGATATCTACGAACTCATAATGACCTGGAGAACCATAATGGCAGGTGTGTTTTAGCATTTGGTGAACATGAATAAAAAAAAAAACAATTGTGGAATTACACTTTTTTGCAATTTCACCACACTCAAATTTTTTTTTACTGTTTTTCTGTACACTATATGATAAAAGCAATGGTGTAGTTCAAAAGTACAACTCGTACAGAAAAAAAACAAGTCCTCCCACAGCCATATTGATGGAAAAATAAAAAAGTTATGCCCCTGTGAAGAAGGGGAGCAAAAAACAGAAACCCAAAAATGAAAACGGGCTGCGGCACAAAGGGGTTAAACACGGACATGTGAAGGGAGCCTAACACAGTGGTAAAATTGCAGCATATATTCTGTGTGGAAACATGTCATAACAGGTCTGCATTTATACTAGTAATAACACTATTAACCCCTTCATGACCAGAGGTATTTTTGTTTCTGCATTTTTGTTTTTTGCTCCCCTTCTTCCCAGGCTTGTTTTTTGTGGGACAAGTACTTTTGAACAACACCATTGGTTTTAACATATCATGTACTGGAAAACAGGGAAAAAAATTCCAAGCACGGTGAAATTGCAAAAAAAAGTGCAATTCCGCAGTAGCTTTTTTTATTTTACCATGTTCACTAAATACTAAAACTGACCAGCCATTATGATTCTCCAGGTCATTACGAGTTCATAGACACCAAACATGTCTAGGTTCTTTTTTATTTAAGTGGTGAAAAAAAAAATCCAACTTTGTTAAAAAAAAAAAATCGGGCCATTTTCCAAGACCTGTAGTATCTCCATTTTTCATGATTTGGGGCTGGGTGAGGGCTGAATTTTGCGCGCCAAGCTGACAATTTTATTTATACTATTTTGGTGCAGATATGATCTTTTGATTGCCTGTTATTGCATTTTATTGCAATGTAGCGGAGACGAAAAAAACATAATTTGGGGGTTTTAAATTTTGTTCTCATTATGCCATTTACCGATCTGGATAATTCTTTTTTTATATTGATAGATCGGTCGATTCTGACTGTGGTGATACCAAATATGTGTATGTTTGTTTTTTTATTGTTTTATTTTGAATGGGGTGAAAGGGGTAATTTGAACTTTTATTTTTTTATTAATATTTTTAAAAACTTTTTTCTTTTACTTTTTGCATGCTTCAATAGTCTCCATGGGAGACCATTAGCTGCAGTTGTCTGATCGGCTCTGCTTCATACAGGTGATGATGTAGCATAAATGCTCACTTGCTATGAGCGCCGACCACCAGGCGGCGCTCATAGCAATCCTGCTATGACATCCATAGAGGTCTGCTGGAGACCTCTAGTTGTCATGCCAACCCATCGGTGACCCGCGATGGGGTCGCCAATGGGCAGGATTTGTGGCGTGATTAACGGAAGCGCAAGTTAAATGCTGCTGTCAGAGATTGACAGCGGCATTTAACAAGTTAACAGCCATGGTGGATCGCGATTCCACCCACGGATGTTAGAGGCACATGTCAGCTGTTCAAAACACCTGCCATGTGCCAGGAAAGATGTGGGCTCAGTGCCGGAGCCCACTTCAAAGGGAGGGAGTCCGACGTGGGCGTACTATTACACCGAACGTCGGAAAGGGGTTAATTGCTGTACTAACAAAGTCATGAAATGTAAAAAAGTTATGTATTATGCTAAAATATGGAAGCTAATATTTTTGTCCAATCGTTTTTATTGAATTTTCTCACCTAACAAACAGACATTTACAAGATACATATGAATCCCGGCCACTCAAGTCGCTAACAAAGGCAATCAAGCCAAGATATTGCCAAGAATATTTCAAAACAATGAGTAACAGATGACGTACACTACTTACTATGTTAATTGTGTTTAAAAACACCTTACATAACAATAACAAGAGCTGTGCATTAACTTAAAAAATTCCGTTATGTTCACCTGGCCGGGGAGCAAAATTGACCCGATAACTGTATATTCTGAATTATTTAACAAAAAGATGAAATGCTAATGGTACGAATGGAAGGGAAAGGAGGAATGGAAGAGGGGAAAAAGAGAGAGACAAAGAAAGAGAAGGGAGAGATAAAAAAGGGGAGGAGGAGAGCTTGTGCAGCTGATGTCACCTACCAATGGTCTTGATCAGGTAAATAATGATTGGAAGTTTGGTGAATCCCTCAGTAGGACCAGGGCTGCCAGACTTGGATAAATTTGTTATGGTCGCCGGATGCTTCTGAAGATAATTCCTCCATGTAGCATATGTGTGACAGCTCATGCTGCCATTCAGACATAGATGGGGTTGCCATTGGTCGCCAGTGCCTGGGAATTACCGAGCATGCCGCAGCCAGGCAAAAACGTAGGAGACTGCGTTTCTGCAATCTAAAGGATCCTAGTAGTACTGAAAGGAAGGCTATCTGGGGTACAAGAGGAATCTTTTCACCTGTAATCTTAATCCCTTAATGACCGTAGCTTTTTTTGATTTTTTGCTTTCGTTTTTCACTCCTCCTCTTTCCAGAGCCATAACTTTTTTGATTTTTCCATCAATATGGCCATGTGAAAGCTTGTTTTTTTGCAGAATGAGTTGTACTTTTGAACGACATCATTGGTTTTAGCATGTCGTGTACTCCAAGATGGGAAAAAAATTCCAAGTGCGGTGAAATTGCAAAAAAAGTGCAATCCCACACTTGTTTTTTGCTTGGCTTTTTTGCTAGGTTCACTAAATGCTAAAACTGACCTGCTACTATGATTCTCCAGGTCATTACGAGTTCATAGACACCAAGCAAGTCTATGTTCTCTTTTATCTAAGTGGTGAAAAACAATTCCAAAGTTTGCAAATAAGAAAAAAGTGCAATTTTCCGAGACCCGTAGCATCTCCATTTTTCGTGATCTGGGGTCGGGTGAGGGCTTATTTTTTGCGTGCCGGGCTGACGTTTTTAATGATACCACTTTTGTGCAAATATGTTCTTTTGATCGCCCGTTATTGCATTTTAATGCATTGTCGCGGCGACCAAAGAAATGTAATTCTGGCGTTTTGAATTTTTTTTTCTCGCTACGCCGTTTAGCATTTGGGTTAATCCTTTTTTTATTGATAGATCGGGCAATTCTGAACATGGCAATACCAAATATGTGTATGTGTGATTTTTTTTTTATTATTATTGATTTATTTTGATTGGGGTGAAAGGGGGATGACTTGAATTTTTATTTTTTTTTTATTTTTTATTTTTAAACACTTTTTTTTAACTTTTGGCATGCTTCAATAGCCTCCATGAGAGGCTAGAAGCATGCAACACTTGATCGACTCTGCTGCATATGGGCGATGAGCAGATCGGCCATACGTAGCAGATTTACTGCATTGCTATGAGCGCCGACCACCGGGCGTCGCTCATAGCAATGTGCTTGCAACAACCATAGAGGTCTCTATGAGACCTCTGGCTGTCAAATCAATGCATCGCCGACCCCTGATCACGTGACGGGGGTCAGCGATGCGCTCACTTCCGGCCCAGTGGCCGGAAGCGGTAGTTAAACTAGTTAATAGGCGCGAGCGGATCGTGATTCCGCTCACGCCTATTGCGGGCACATGTCAGCTGTTTATAACAGCTGACATGTCGCGGCTTTGAGGCGGGCTCACCGCCAGAGCCCGCCTTAAAGCAGGGGACTCCGACCGCTGACGTGCTATCCTGTCAGCGATCGGAAAGGGGTTAAGGTAGGCTGAATACACCCCCTCCCAAAAAGGCTTTATTTTGTCGCAGTTCCACCATATATGGAGCATTGTCCCACTCTCTTTTCCACAGCGCCAGCATGTATCAGGTACAGTTGGAAACATTGTATTCAGATTTGTCAAGCAGTGATACCACCTTGAAAGAATCTTGTAATTTTTTTCTTGGGCGTATCCTGCCCCTGACATTTTATGGGTAAAAAGATATGCTTTTTGTTTGTCTTCTTCTGAGAGAGTGATGTGTAATTCGTTTTCCATGCTTGGATAAAGTTAGGGTCCGTAGAGGAGGATGATTGGTTTGGAAAACTATATATGAGAAAGATCAGGTGAGACAAAGGCGATTCTCTGAGAAACAACCCTTCAAAGGGAGTCAATGTGACAGGTAGAGAGTGCCATCATTCCCTCCTCCATCTAATATATAAAGCTCAAGTGTGTGTATGTATGTATGTATGTCCGGGATTGGCATCCGCACCGTCGCAGCTACAGACACAAAATTTGGCACAGTCACACTTCTGGACCCCAAGAGTGTCATAGGCTATGCTGTGAGGTGAAATTTTAACCCCGCGCGTTCCAATTCACCAAACAATTTTGCCCCTATCTACATAATGGGAAAAAAGTGTGTGTGTATCATGCCCCGCCCCTCATTATGATGTCATAATGGTTGCCATGGCGACGCTGATGTCATCATAGGTTGCAAGCCCCGCCGCTCATTATGATATCATAATGGTTGACTATGGGATGGAGGATGTGTGATGGGTATATGGGCACTGGACTATGGGATGGAGGATATGTATGACGGGTATATGGGCACGGGACTATGGGATGGCAGATATGTATGATGGGTATATGGGCACGGGACTATGGGATGGAGGATATGTATGATGGGTATATGGGCATGGGACTATGAGATGAAGGATGTGTGATGGGTATATGGGCACTCAACTATGGGATGGCGAATATGTATGATGGGTATATGGGCATGGGACTATGGGATGGAGGATGTGTGATGGGTATATGGGCACTCGACTATGGGATGGAGGATATGTATGATAGGTATATGGGCACAGGCCTATGGGATCGTGGATATGTATGATGGGTATATGGGCACGGGACTATGGGATGGAGGATAATTATAATTTGCTATAACTAACCACAGTTAGTTACTAAGCCCAGGCAGCGCCGGGCTCTTCAGCTAGTAAGTTTATAAAAGATCTCATCTGGTCATATTCGAACCAAGAGAGGTTTGTGGTGGATCTATGTTTTGTAATTCCTCTAAGGAGGGGATGTTGGATCCTGTCAATATGTGACATAGACGGATGTCCGAGCGTGCGCTCCAGAGAAGGATTTTTGTTTTCAGAGTCCCTGGCAGGAACTTTGGGTTGGAGAATATGGGGGTGAGCGGACTGTAGGGTCTGACTTATGTGTTTTTTTGTTTTATTTGGTAAAGGACCTTTAGTACATCTCTTATCAGGAGCCCCTGAGGTGCAATCTGTATTTTATCTTTGAACTCAATCCATGGGAGGTGCTTCAAAGGTGTAGAGGAGTACCCCTGTTCAAGCTTTACCCACTGTTTTGATTTTGAACAATATTGCCAATCGAATAATCGAACTATCAAGGAAGCCTGATGGTATGTGCGAAGGTCTGGTAGGCCGGGTCCCCCTGACGATTTGCAGCGGGTAAGAATCTGATACTTTATTCTATGTGTATTTTGTTTCTATACGAATATAATTAGAGTGGATTTAAGTGTTTTGAACAAGTTTGCTGGTGGTAAAATATGAACTTATTGAAAAATGTATAGAAATCTGGAGAGAATATCCATTTTAAACGCAATTATGCGCCCGAACCACAAAATCGTTTTTTTGTTATATGCAGCGAGGTCTTTGAGTGTTTTTTCAAGCAGGGTAAGGTAATTTTGACATAAAAGTGGAAGCTAATATTTTCAAAATTATTTAAAAAAAGATGGTATTCGGTTTGAAAATTTTAATTTGAGAGATGAGTATCTTTTTCCCAAAAGAGTTGTCATGCCGGGGCAGGGGGAAGGAAGTTAGTGGACCCACTAAACCACAGAGGACTCTGTGGAAGCTGAACCCTAGGAACCAGCTGGACAAAGACGTAAGGTGAATGCAGGGCTTTATTAGTAATAACAACAAGGAGAATCCACAGGGAGAAGCCCCAGACCAAGACACCAAGTACCTCCGAGGGAGCGCTGGTGATCGAACCCCTATACAGGGATTGTCCCAAGACAGCCAAGGAAGCTCGAGTGCAATGGTTCCAAGAGCGGAGGGTCAGACCCGAGAAGGATGGAGAGGGAATGAGAGATCCAGGAAACTGGAGGAAAGGTAACAGGAGGACCGGAGGATACTGCCAGAATTTGAGAGAAAGGGCGGATGGACAAGACACAGTGCTAGGAGAAAAATAGAGTGTAAATGAATGGAACTACACAAACAGCACAAGCAAGCACAAGTTTGGGTTCTGGGGATGGCAATTTGGAAAAACAAGACACAAAATTGCCCAGGCACTTCCCGAAGGAAGTGAGGACCTTAAATACTCACAGATCTCACAGCGATTGGCTGGGAGGACACTTCAGGAAAAAAGGGTGCGCTGGCCCTTTAAATGCTCAGACAGCAGCTTGAACGCATCCTATGCTCACTCCCCTGCAACCAGGAAGCAGGGAAGCAGAGAAGACTCATCGGGCAGCTGGAAGGAGTGCCGCGGGAACATGGACAAGGTGAGAAGTTTTGCAGGGACCCTGGGGATGTCCACGAACCAGCGGGACCCGATTTCCCAACACTTTGGAGACGGGACCTGCCGGCCGAGGTGTTACAAGAGTATTACTGCTACATAAGCTCAATCAATGTAGATCAGTAATAATTTTGCAAACTAGCAGTAGCTGCTCAGTGTAGCCATGCTTTCAGAAACAAGGAATTTATCTATGAAGGATGTATAATAAAAAACCTTTTGGTGTGTGCACACGGCATCTTGTAGATGCCAGCACTTATGCCAAGTTTTCCCAAGCAAAGCCATATCAGAAAAACCCTGACAGATGTTTTTTGAAGCACCTTTACTGTGCTGCCATTGTTCTTGTGGTGGCTCCGCTGCTGGCGTCTTTTGCTCTGTACTCCTATGGAGTGTGGGCCCGAAGGATGGACAGGTCTCTTCTTTTAACCACTTCAGGAACTCTGAACTCTGAAGGAGTTAAAAGACGTGTCATAAGGCAGAGCCTGTGCACTGCAATGTTTTGATATTGCTGTGCATTATGGTCATTTTTTGAGGTGGGTTTGCAGTTCCCTTTAGGATGGATTCCAGATGCAGGGATTTTGGCCCACTCCTCCATATAGATCTTCTCCAAATCTTTCAGATTTTGGAGATGTCGCTGGGCAACATTGAGTTTCAGCTCCCTCCAAAGATTTTCTATTGGGCTCAGATCAGGAGACTGGCTAAGCCACTCCATGACTTTGAAATGCTTCTTACTGAGCCATTTCTTAGTGGACCTGGCTGTGTGCTTCGATCATTGTCATACTGGAAGACACAGACAGGACCCATCTTCAATGCTTTTACTGAAGGAAGGAGGTTATTGGCCATGACCCCATCCATCCTCCCTTCAAAACGGGTCTGTTGACCTGTCCCCTTTGCAGAAAAGCACCTTCAAAGTACGATGTTTCCCCCACCATGTTTCTCAGTTGGGATGGTGTTTTTGGGATTGTAATCATCCATCTGCTTCATCCAAACACTGGCCAGTAGAGTTGATTCCAAAAAGTTCTGTCTTGGTCTCATCTTACCACATGATTTTCTCCCATACCTCCTCTGGATCATCCAGATAATCCAGATGGTCATTGGTGAACTTCAAAAGGGCCTAGATATGCGCTGACGTGAGCAGGGGGACCTAGCATGCCCTGTAGGATTTTAATTCATGATGGCATAGTGTGTAACTAATGTTAATGTTTGAGACTGTAGTGCAAGCTCTCTTCAGGTCATTGACCAGGTCCTCCTGTGTAGTTCTGGGCTGAATTTCAAGTATCTCATTATATTAATTACTGCCGACTGAATTTAATAGCAATTAGACACAAGGGAAAAACCCAAAATAAATTTGTCCACTAGTTTATATACCCTATGTTCTAATTGGTGTATGGACTAAAAGTTTCCAATATAAATCTAAGAGATTGCTTGTAACATGGAAAAGTACTTTATTTTGAAACATTCTAAGTGACACTTATGGAAAGCAAATTAAGCTGAGCATACTAGAAATAATAACCATAATACTATATATAATAAAATAATATAAACATGTGTCCCTCATGAACAATTATGCATCATTATCATTTTTAAAACAAATAAAATATGCAATTGTTAGAGATGATCAAATTTATTAGAGCAGAATTGAATTCTACTCAAATTTTACAGATGTCCATATTCTCCAACTAGCCATTTTGCTAAATCTTACAGAGTTATTTTACAAAACACCAGGTGTGACTATGACCTTAGGAAAAGGGAGTGGCTGAGAGAACAAAATAATTTAAAAATAATTTCATTTTATTAATAATATAGTAAAATACATGATTGAAATTCAAGAAAAGTGCAAGAAAGAAAATGAGGAACATGGGACTCAAAAATGAATAGTTGCTACATGGTAAAACAAATTTGTGTCCAAAATTACAGTATAATATGCTTAATGGAAAAGCTCATTACAATTAAGAGACTAAAGGCCAATAACAAAATACATATAATACAAATATTGGAACTACACATTATGGTGAAATTTGGCACTGTCTCTTTAATAGTAATGTAACCAATTGCAATGGTTGAGATACATCAATATGTTGTGCATCATCTCTTGCCACAATGGTGTAGTTAAATAAACACATCTGCATCTCAACCTTTGCAAACGGCAATCAATACAAGGGTTATATGTATCTCCTGATAGGTGTACAACTATAAAGGTTTTTAAGCAAGGGGATGTCACAGAACTATTCCCAAAGATATATAAGTAGAACCGCATGTATCGTAATCTCAATAGATTCCTAAAACAGGGAGCACGAAGCTCCTTTACCTGGATCCTAGTAGCATGCAGATACTGTAGCTGAGTACCGTCCCTCTGCCCCGACACGCAAGTTTCGCCCTGCTACTATTAGAGTTCCAATATAGATAAACTATCATATGAATATATATTTAGAATAATTAATTCTTTTTGATTATACTGGTTCAAGGTTGTCTTGATTGACCAACTGTGTATTTATTGTATAGCACATAGCACTTTAAAATACTGCTATTATTGGATTTCCTGAAATGTATTTTGTTATTAGCCTTTAGTCTTTTTATGGTAATGATTAGTAATGAGCGACCGTGCTCGCCACTACTCGTTACTCACCCGAGTATCACGGTACTCGGTGTACTCGGCGAGCACCGAGCATTTCTGGGATTACTCAGCGGGAACTCGGGTCTCCACCCAGCTTTTGGTGGACTTTACAGACCCAATCACAATGCAAGGGTTGTCTGCCAGGCAATGAAACGCTGCAGCCATCTTTGTTGTGGACGTGCAGTGATTGGCTGGCCACACAGCATCATCAGGGGTATAAGAGACCGGACGTCGCCTGCATTCAGATTATTAGTTAGTGTGGGGTCTACCATCATAAACTACGCAAATCCATCTAAACCAACAGTCCTTCTAAGGACTAATTCTGGAGTATATAGTTTCCAGTGTTAGGTAGGAAGGGTAGTGTATGTCGCTCTCTACACATCAGAGCAAGGCCTGCAGACACTGTATTTGTGTATATACATATCATTGCATACATAAAGAGGGTCCATTCCCTTCCTGTGTTCTGGTGCTGCTGCTGCTACCTGTAGGATATATTGGCTGTATATACCTAGCCCCAGGTGTAATTGGCTTTGAAAAATGTCTTGGCCAGGGTTAATAGAGCTTTTTTTATTGCAAATCAAAGCCCCATTTTTTCCTCCATTTGCTTTTTGACAGTGCACAATACAGTCAGATCCTTTTCCTAGCACAGCGCGAAAATCCAGCAATTTTAAAGGGGTCCCAAACATCCCATTTGAGTGTGCAGAGAAATATTTAATTTTTATGTGGTATGGTTGAGTAGATTGTTTTTTTTTTTTGAGTGTCTTACACAATTTCTTGACACTATTTTACTGAGCCCCAAAATAAATACATACATGCCACATATTTTACAGTGTGGTATATCTGTGACGTGCATTATCCATCCATCTGCTAAAAATTTGGGTCTTTTTAGCCCAAATTCAATTTTCTTTGCTGTCTGTCAGTGTACTTATATACAGCACTATTTTGCCCCCCCCAAAAAAAGGCCACACATTTATTGTAGTGGTATCTCCATACCAGCTGATATCTGTGCGTGCTCAAAGTTTGGCCAGTTTAGGCCGGTTTTCCTTTTTTATCCAGGGCGTCACTGGACTTATATACAGCACTATTTAG
Organism: Dendrobates tinctorius; assembly: GCF_039654945.1. Classification (NCBI taxonomy): domain Eukaryota; kingdom Metazoa; phylum Chordata; class Amphibia; order Anura; family Dendrobatidae; genus Dendrobates; species Dendrobates tinctorius. The sequence continues at coordinate 28,104,963 of NW_027361703.1, read as the reverse complement.
CCAAAAATAAAAAAATACAGGCCACACATTTAACGTAGTGGTATTTCCGTGTCAGCTTATATTTGTGTGTGCTCAAAGTTTGGCCAGTTTAGGCCGGTTTTCCTTTTTTGTCCTGGGTGTCACTTGACTTATATACAGCACTATTTAGCAAAAAATGTAAAAAAACAGGCCACACATTTTTCAGTGTGGTATCTCCATGCCAGCTCATAGCTGTGCGTGCTCAAAGTTTGGGCAGTTTAGGCCAGTTTTCATTTTTTTTTGTCCTGGGTGTCACTGGACTTATATACAGCACTATGTTGCATTATTTTAAAAAAAAGAGGGCACATATTTTTCAGTGGGGAATATCTGTGACACGCCTCATACATCCGTGTGCCAAAAATTGTGGCATTTTAGGCCTAAATTCCCTTTTTTTTTTGCAGTCTGTCACTCTCGCTATATCCAGCACTCTTTTGCATCTAAAAAAAGACATATTTTACAGTGTGGTATATCTGTGACACACCTCATACGTCCATGTGATAAAAATTTGGGGATTTTAGGCCGGTAGTCCAGTGTTTTCCTGTCTGTTACTCAAGTTATATACAGCACTATGTTGCATGTTGCATTATTTTAAAAAACAGGGCACATATTTTACAGTGAGGTATATCTGTGACACGCCTCATACATCCATGTGATTAAAATTTGTGGGTTTTAGGCCTGTATTCCAGTGTTTTTCTGTCTGTTACTCAAGTTATATATGTAACAACCCTGCTGACATCACTGCATGGCCTCCCATTCCCCACTCACCAACTTTCTCACTGCTCCAGGCTGTGCTGTGATTTATGCCTGCTGCCAGCTCCATGCTTTGTCTCCTGTCTGTTCTCTGCATGTTTCCTGTCTGTGTGTATAGGGGGCGGTGCCAGAACTCTCTGGTTCTTATGGAATCAGTGTGCACCTGCCTGATGTGTCCCGAGCCAATTACCAAGAGCCCTCTAGTATTTAGGGCAGCTGCTCCCAATGGACTCTGTCTGTGCAATGTGTTAACTCAGTTTCTTGCTGCTGAGTAAGCCAGGCCCTGTCCTATGTCTCACCTTCTCTGGAGGCTTTATTGCTAATCTCTGTGTCTCTGTACCTTGCCTAGTACTTCTCTGTCTGCCCTCCAGGAGGCTGTATTTCCTGGTCTCTGTGTCTCTGTCCTAGCTTTGTCTTGCACCCGTCCTGCCGCCCTCCAGGAGGCAGTATTTCCTGGTCCCTGTGCTGTTGCTCCTAGCCTTGTTTTATATCTGTGTATACTCTGGTCCCTGTGTCCTTGGCCCTGTACCTTGTCTCATACTGTTACCCTGTCTGAACTCTGGCGATGGGAGGGTCTGAGAAAACTCTCCCCAAACTTTGCCAGTGTTCCACTGCCTTTGCTGGCTTGGAGTTGTGTCTCTCTCACCAGTACTCCTTGCTTGGCCAACATTCTGTGACCTCTGCTGCCAGCGTTTTCAGATGTGAATTTTTTTAATAATTCCTCAAGAAGGGCCCTCTAGTCCTCCAACATTTTAGTACACCTGTCTGCCTCTGGAATAAGAGATGTAAAGTTCTCCTTGAAGCGTGGGTCTAGAAGTGTCACCAATCAGTATTGCCCGTCACCCAAAATTTTGATAACGCGAGGGTGACGGGAAAGGCAGCGTAACATAAACTCAGCTATGCATGCAAGACTGCTAACAGTCAATACTTCTGTGTCCTCACCAAGAGGACTGTGAAAAATGAGGATGAATGAACTCATGGAGATCAACATCCAACACTGCGGAGACACCATCACATGTTTCTAAACGCAGTGATTCTAGAGCAATGCCCCCATCCCTTATGGGAAATATGCAAAAACATGCAAAACACAAGCTGTGGAGACACCATCACATGTTTCTCAACGCAAGCAATGACTAGCCAAGTCTTTCCCCGGGAAGGAACAACCACGGGAAGGGCAGTCTCCAATGAAGGAAACCACCTATGCCAAAACATGGTATCCATCCACAGACAGCTGTTTTTGGGTATTGCCCCTCATCAGTGTGGAGTAGGAAACTGGCTAGTAGGAGCAATGCCTAGTAAAAGACTGTGAAAAATGAGGATGAATGAACTCATGGAGATCAACATCCAACACTGCGGAGACACCATCACATGTTTCTCAATGCAGTGATTCTAGAACAATGCCCCCATCCCTTATGGGAAATATGCAAAAAAATGCAAAACACAAGCCGCGGAGACACCATCCCATGTTTCTCAACGCAAGCAATGACTTGCCAGGTCTTTCCCCGGGAAGGAACAACCACGGGAAGGGCAGTCTCCAATGAAGGAAACCATCTATGCCAAAACATGGTATCCATCCACAGACAGCTGTTTCAGAGTATTGCCCCTCATCAGTGTGAAGTAGGAAACTGGCTTGCTTGTGTTGAGAAACATGTGATGGTGTCTCCGCGGCTTGTGTTTTGCATGTTCTCACCAAGAGGACGACTGACCATGCTCTCCTCCTCCTTTTCCTCAGGCCTCCACGACTTTCAACTAACCTCAGTAATATCATTGTATAAACATCATTGTAAATACCTTCTTGTAAATACACCCCTGTATTTTTAATCTTCCCCACCTCATTGTAGATTGTAAGTTCTCACGAGCAGGATTGTTTTGTTTGGGTTTAATTATTGTTATCATTGTGAGTTAGTGTAAATTGTAAGCTGTCACCAGCAAGGTCGTTTTATTTTGGTTTAATTATTATATTATTGTTATCGTTGTTACTTAGGACTGTTGTTTTTGAAACTGTTAAACTGTAAATATGTTTTCGCTCTATAATAACTATCAATCTTCAAATTAGAACACAGATAAGCAGGATGGAGACGTTAACTATGGTGTCATTGATGCTCACCCTCTTGGTGGATTCCTCAAAGTTCTGGAGGATGTTACATTTGTTAGACATCCATGTCCACTCCTGAGATGTTATGTGTGGAATCAGAACTGAATATCGACAACCTTGTTGATGCTGGTATACTAGTCACCAACTGCCCTCTTGTGATCACAAATCCTCTCAAACATCTGCAGTGCAGAGTTCCAAGGCCTGGGGGCATCACACACCAGTTGGTGAGCCAGAAGCTGCAAGCGCTGCTGAATCACGGCAAGGGCGGATGAGGCTGTAGCATACTTTCTAAAATGGGTATGCAGAGCATTGTACTTTTCCTAGCAGATCTGCCAGCTCCATGTCGCCTTTCAAAAAACATTGACCAATTAGGTTAAGCGCATGAGCCAGGCATGGCACGTGTGTGAGCTTCCCTCGCCACAGAGCAGCCACCAGGTTCCAGCCATTGCCACACACAACCATGCTTGGCTGTGGATTCAGCGGACTCAGCCACCGATCTGCCTGCTCTTTCAGAGCTGTCTACAACTCTTCAGCATTGTGGGGTTTGTCACGTAAGCATATTAGCTTCAGCACAGCCTGTTCCTGCTTTGAGGCAGTGCTGCAGTGCTTCCAGCTTGTGACTGATGTGCTACTTTCATAGCTGGAGGCTGAAGAGGATGTGAAGGAGGAAGAGGTGCAGGGGCTGTACACTGTGGGGGCAACCCAGATTGACGTAGGGCATGCAATACTCTGTGCTTGGGAGGATGGGCACCATACCAAGGTCGGAGTAGGTCCCGGCTTCCACTATGTTAACCCAGTGTACCCTCAGAGAGATGTACCATCCCTGACCACAAGTACTTGTCCACGTGTTTGTGGTTAGGTGGACTTTCCAAGTAACAGCATTGTGGAGGGCACAGGTAATGTTGTGGGACACATGCCTGTGTAATTCCGGGACGGCACACGGGGACAAATATTCCCGCATGTTCGTGGCCTTGGGGAGATCCTCAACTCTGCCCTCTCTTTCAAGCTACATATCAAAGCCCCTGCCTCCTCTTGTCCATTACAACTCAAAAATTTCCTGGATCTGTACATTACAAGAAAGGTAAAAAATGATTGTGCACGCCCTCATGATCTCTCACCTTGAGTATTGCAACCTTATAGTCTGTAGCCTGCCCTCTAGCACTATTGCACCACGCAAATCTATCCAAAACACTGCAGCCAGAGTAATCCAACTGTCCCTCCGTTATTCCACAGCCTCTCCTCTCTGCCATGCTCTTCACTGCCTTCATATTGCCCATAGGCTACAGTTCAAAACCCTAAATATGACATACAAAGCCTTCCCCAACCTGTCTCCTCCATACATCTGTGACATGGACTCCCAATGTCTGACTGGGTCATGACTTTTTCTACGCAAACGCAGTGTGCCGTCAGCAAGATGTACCTTCCTTGCCCACAAACACTTGTTCACGTGTCTGTGCTTAGGTGCACTTTCTCTGTACCAGCATTGTTGATGGCCCGGGTAATGTTGTGGGACACATGCTTGCTTGTCTAATGTTGTGACTGCAGACCGGGAGAAATAGTGCCGGGTGGGGACTGAGTACCTTGTTATGGTCACCACCATCAGGTTGCTGAAAGCGTCCATTTCCCACGAGCCTGGAAAGCACATTTCGAGCGCAAGCAGATGAGAAATTTGTGAATTTAGTACTGTGGCCTGTGGGGCATTGGCTGCGTCTTTCCACTCATGGTCCAATGACTAGTTTATGGACAACTGATGGCTGCGCTGGGACAAGGACGTGCTTGATGAAGGTGCAGGGCAGGAGGCATATTCACATGCACAATGGACAGGGGATTGGCTTGCACACACAACAGCTGAAGAAGCAGTGGTATCACCCGTAGACACTGTTCATGGAGCCTGGTGTTCAACCAACAAAGTCTGTTGCTTTGCTGCCATGTGCCTGATCATGCTGGTGGTGGTAAGGCTTGTAGTTTTACTACCCCTGCAGATGCAACCATGGCCGGTTGTGCAAATGTCCTTTTTGGGGTTATCAACAGAGTCTTTAAAAAACAAGAAGACTGGTAGGGGGACATTCATTGTCTCCCTCTACCACACCACCTCAACACCTGTCTTTTGTTGTTCCACAAGTCTCACTTCTAGGACCCCTACTCTTCTCCATTTACACCTTCGGCATAGGCCAGCTGATGTAATGACACAGTTTGCAATATCATCACTACGCCGATGACATGCAGATCTACCTATCTGTACCTGACATCAGCTCCTTACTGACCAAAATCACACGTCTTCCCACATATTCATCCTTATTTTCAGCTCGCTTTCAAAAAGTGGACATGGACAAATCAGAATACATCATCTGTCAAGCATCTCACGCTGAGTACACCGGAGAGCTGTGTATGCCTCATTCGGTACCACTTTAGTAAGAGGTAAACTTTGCCCTAGAGAAAATGATTTTCCCGACATTCACTGCGTTTTGAAATTTATTTTACAGCTGTGATCTTCATCTTCTTGGTGTGGATGTGGTAAATTTCTAAGTATTTATCAATACAAACATCGTCCATATGTTGTAAAGAGGAAATCAGGTTTTTAAAAGGGTCGTGGTTATTTACGCTTTGTGGCATTCCATTAACAGTGTTGGTTACACTCAGACAATTATTTTTAGACTGTGACATTTGAATATTTTTGGTAATATGTATGGGTGAAGATGAAGAAGCTTGTTGCACGAGTGTGTTTATAGTTACGGATGGTGCACTCCTCATTAAACTTAGTTTTTTACGTGTATCCATCAGTTCATTTGGCTTTTCCTCCTACACTGATCTGCTTTGTATAATTCAGCATCTCACGAACATGTTGCACTTTGCCCTTTATACAGACACGTGCGTGTTTAGCAACATATTTTGGATGAGCATTTCTTAGGACGAAACTCACACGCGCATCTGGTACACCGATCTTATGACAGGCGTGAAACCGATTATGGTAATTAACCCCTTCACCCCCAAGGGTGGTTTGCACGTTCATGACCGGGCCAATTTTTACAATTCTGACCACTGTACCTTTATGAGGTCATAACTCTCGAACGCTTCCATGGATCCCGGTGATTCTGACATTGTTTTCTCGTGACATATTGTACTTCATGTTAGTGGTAAAATTTCATTCAAATAACTTGCGTTTATTTGTGAGAAAAACGGAAATTTGGCGAAAATTTTGAAAATTTCGCAATTTTCCAACTTTGAATTTTTATGCCCTTAAATCACAGAGATAAGGCACACAAAAAACTTGATAACTAACATTTCCCACATGTTTACTTTACATCAGCACAATTTTGGAACCAAAATTTTTTTTTGTTAGGAAGTTATAAGGGTTAAAAGTTGACCAGCGATTTCTCATTTTTACAACACCATTTTATTTTTAGGACCACATCACATTTGAAGCCACTTTGAGGGGTCTATATGATAGAAAATACACAAAAGTGACACCATTCTAAAAACTGCACCCCTTAAGGTGCTCAAAACCACATTCAAGAAGTTTATTAACCCTTTAGGTGCGTCACAGGAATTTTTTTGAATATTTAAAAAAAAATGAACATCTAACTTTTTTTCATAAAAAAAATACTTCAGGTTCAATTTTTTTTATTTTACCAAGGGTAACAGGAGAAATTGAACTGCAAAAGTTATTGTGCAATTTGTCCTGAGTACGCAGATACCTGATATGTGGGGGGGAACGACTGTTTCGGCGCATGGCAGAGCTCAGAATGGAAGGAGCGCCGTTTGACTTTTTCAATGCAAAATTGGCTGGAATTCAGATTGGACGCCATGTCACGTTTGGAGAGTCCCTGATGTACCTAAACAGTGGAAACCCCCTACAAGTGACCCCATTTTGGAAACTAGACCCCCCAAGGAACTTATCTAGATATGTGGTGAGAACTTTGAACCCACAAGGGCTTTACAGAAGTTTATAACGTACAGCGGTACAATTAAAAAATCATATTTTTTCCACAAAAATGATCTTTTCACCCCAATTTTTATTTTCCCAAGGGTAACAGGACCCTAAAAGTTATTGTGCAATTTGTCCTGAGTACGCTGATACCCCACATGTGGGGGTAAACCACTATTTGGGCGCATGGCAGAGCTCGGAAGGGAAGCAGCGCCATTTGACGTTTTTGGCTGGAATTGAGATCGGACACCATGTCGCGTTTGGAAAACCCCTGATGTACCAAAACAGTGGAAACCCCCCACAAATGACACCATTTTGGAAACTAGACCCCCTAAGGAACTTATCTAGATGTGTGGTGAGAACTTTGAACCCCCATGGGCTTCACAGAAGTTTATAACATAAAGCCATACAATTAAAAAATCATATTTTTTCAACAAAAATGATCTTTTCACCCTCAATTCTTATTTTTCCAAGGGTAACAGGACCCTAAAAGTTATTGTGCAATTTGTCCTGAGTACGCTGATACCCCACATGTGGGGGTAAACCACTATTTGGGCGCATGGCAGAGCTCGGAAGGGAAGCAGCGCCATTTGACGTTTTTGGATGGAATTGAGATCGGACACCATGTCGCGTTTGGAAAACCCCTGATGTACCAAAACAGTGGAAACCCCCCACAAATGACACTATTTTGGAAACTAGACACCCTAAGGAACTTATCTAGATGTGTGGTGAGAACTTTGAACCCCCATGGGCTTCACAGAAGTTTATAACATAAAGCCATACAATTAAAAAATCATAATTTTTCCACAAAAATGATCTTTTCACCCTCAATTCTTATTTTTCCAAGGGTAACAGGACCCTAAAAGTTATTGTGCAATTTGTCCTGAGTACGCGGATACCCCACATGTGGGGGTAAACCACTATTTGGGGGCATGGCAGAGCTCGGAAGGGAAGCAGCGCCATTTGACGTTTTTGGCTGGAATTGAGATCGGACACCATGTCGCGTTTGGAAAACTCCTGATGTACCAAAACAGTGGAACCCCCCACAAATGACACCATTTTGGAAACTAGACCCCCTAAGGAACTTATCTAGATGTGTGGTGAGCACTTTGACCCCCCCAGTGCTTCACAGAAGTTTACAACGCCCGGGCGTGAAAATAAAAAATTCGTATTTTTTCCACAAACATGATCTTTTAGTCACCATTTTTTTATTTTCCCAAGGGTACCAGGAGAAATTGGACCCCAAAAGTTGTTGTCCAATTTGTCCTGAGTATGCTGATACCCCATATGTGGGAGAAAACTACTGTATGGGCACACGTCGGGGCTCGGAAGGGAAGTAGTGACGTTTTGGAATGCAGACTTTGATGGAACGGTCTGCGGGTGTGATATTGCCTTTGGAGAGCCCCTAATGTACCTAAACAGTGGAAACCCCCCACAAATGACACCATTTTGTAAACTAGACCCCCCAAGGAACTTATCTAGATGTGTGGTGAGCACTTTGACCCCCCCAGTGCTTCACAGAAGTTTACAACGCCCGGGCGTGAAAATAAAAAATTCGTATTTTTTCCACAAACATGATCTTTTAGTCACCATTTTTTTTATTTTCCCAAGGGTACCAGGAGAAATTGGACCCCAAAAGTTGTTTTCCAATTTGTCCTGAGTACGCTGCTACCCCATATGTGGGAGAAAACTACTGTATGGACACACGTCAGGGCTCGGAAGGGAAGTAGTGACGTTTTGGAATGCAGACTTTGATGGAATGGTCTGCGGGTGTCATGTTGCCTTTGGAGAGCCCCTAATGTACCTAAACAGTGGAAACCCCCCACAAATGACACCATTTTGAAAACTAGACCCCCCAAGGAACTTATCTAGATGTGTGGTGAGCACTTTGACCCCCCCAGTGCTTCACAGAAGTTTACAACGCCCGGGCGTGAAAATAAAAAATTCGTATTTTTTCCACAAACATGATCTTTTAGTCACCATTTTTTTTATTTTCCCAAGGGTACCAGGAGAAATTGGACCCCAAAAGTTGTTTTCCAATTTGTCCTGAGTACGCTGCTACCCCATATGTGGGAGAAAACTACTGTATGGGCACACGTCAGGGCTCGGAAGGGAAGTAGTGACGTTTTGGAATGCAGACTTTGATGGAATGGTCTGCGGGTGTCATGTTGCCTTTGGAGAGCCCCTAATGTACCTAAACAGTGGAAACCCCCCACAAATGACACCATTTTGAAAACTAGACCCCCCAAGGAACTTATCTAGATGTGTGGTGAGCACTTTGACCCCCCCAGTGCTTCACAGAAGTTTACAACGCCCGGGCGTGAAAATAAAAAATTCGTATTTTTTCCACAAACATGATCTTTTAGTCACCATTTTTTTTATTTTCCCAAGGGTACCAGGAGAAATTGGACCCCAAAAGTTGTTGTCCAATTTGTCCTGAGTACGCTGACACCCCATATGTGGGAGAAAACTACTGTATGGACACACGTCGGGGCTCGGAAGGGAAGCAGTGACGTTTTGGAACGCAGACTTTGATGGAATGGTCTGCGGGTGTCATGTGCGTTTGGAGAGCCCCTGATGTACCTAAACTATTGAAACTCCCCACAAGTGACCCCATTTTGGACACTAGACCCCCCACGGAACTTATCTAGATGTGTGGTGAGCACTTTGAACCCCCAAGTGCTTCACAGAAGTTTATAACACTCGGACGTGAAAATAAAAAAATCATTTTTTTTCCACAAAAATGATATTTTTGCCCCCAATTTTTTATTTTCCTAAGGGTAACAGGAGAAATTGGACCCCAAAAATTGTTTTGCAATTTGTCCTGAGTAGGCTGATACCCTACATGAGGGGGTAAAACACTGTTTGGGCGCATAGCAGAGCTTGGAAGGGAAGGAGCACCATTTGACTTTTTCAACTCAGAATTGGCTGGAATTGAGATCAGACGCCATGTTGCATTTGGAGAGCCCCTGATGTGCCCAAACAGTGGAAACCCCCAATTCTAACTCCAACCCGAACCCCAACACGCCCCTAACCCTAGCCCTAACCCTAGCCCTAACCCTAGCCCTAGCCCTAACCCTAACCCTAACCCTAACCCTAGCCCTAACCCTAACCCTAGCCCTAACCCTAACCCTAGCCCTAACCCTAACCCTAGCCCTAACCCTAACCTAACCCTACCCCAACACACCCCTAGCCCTAACCCTAGCCCTAACCCTAATGGAAAAATGGAAATAAATACATTTTTTTTATTTTATTATTTTTCCCTAACTAAAGGGGTGATAACGGGGGGTTTGATTTACTATTTATGGCGGTTTTTATGTTTGGCGGCTGTCGCACGCTAAAAGACGCTTTTTATTGTAAAAATAGTTTTTGCATCACCACATATTGAGAGCTATAATTTTTCCGTATTTTGACCCACCGAGTCATGTGAGGTCTTATTTTTTGCGGGACGAGTTGACGTTTTTATTGGTACCATTTTCGGGCACGTGACATTTTTTGATCGCTTTTTATTCCGATTTTTGGGACGCAGAATGAACAAAAACCAGAGTTTCATGAATTTCTTTTGGGGGGGTGCGTTTACACCGTTCCGCGTGCGGTAAAATTGATAAAGCGCTTTTATTCTTCGGGTCAGTACGGTTACAGCGATACCTCATTTAGGTCGTTTTTTATGTTTTTGTCGGTTTTATGCAATGAAAACTATTTTATATAAAAAATAATTATTTTTGCATCGCTTTATTCTGCGAGTTATAACTTTTTTATTTTTTCGCTGATGATGCTGTGTGGCGGCTTGTTTTTTGCGGGACAAGATGACGTTTTCAGCGGTACCATGGATATTTATATGCGTCTTTTTGATCTCGCGTTATTGCACTTTTTGTTTGGCGGTATGATAATAAATCATTATTTTTTGCTTCGTTTTTTATTTTTATTTTTTAAGGGGTTCGCTAAAGGGGTTAACTAATGGGACAGTTTTATAGGGCGGGTCATTACGGACGCGGCGATACCTAATATGTGTACATTTATTGTTTTTTTTTTTTATTATTTTCAAAAAATGAATTTATTGGGGAATATTTTTTTTTTTTTACTAATTTATTTGGCGATTTTTTTAAATTTATTTTTACACTTTTTTTTAATTTTTTTTTACTTTATTACATAGTCCCAGGTGGGACATCACTGTCCTGTGACAGATCGCTGATCTGTCACATCACAGATCACTGTGACAGATCAGCAATCTGTCACAGGCAGTGCACAAGGCTTCCTCATGCCTGCGCTTTGCAGGCACTGAGGAAGCCAGCTTCCCCAGGCCCCCGAAGGCCCCCGTCGCCATCTTGGATTCGGGGGCCTGGAGGATAGGAGCCCCCCGCAGCAGCGCTGCACATTGCGCTGCCGTGGGGGGCTCAGGGAAGCACGGAGGGAGCCCCCTCCCTGCCGATGCTTCCCTTTAACTCCCTGGACACCGCGATCGCGTTTGATCGCGGTGTGCAAGGGGTTAATGTGTCGGGGGCGCCCCTGACACATTGTGCCGGGTGTCAGCTGTGATAATCAGCTGACACCCGGCCGCGATCAGCGGCGCTCACCACGTGGGCGCCGCTGATCGCGGTAGACGTACTATCCCGTCCCCGGTCATACGGGCCCGGGTACCGTGGACGGGATAGTACGTCTCATGTCAGGAAGGGGTTAATGGTGGCTAAACGATGATTCATTGTTGGCTGTATCCTGGATCTCATACCTCTCATAGCCACTGCTGTTATTAATCATGTACTTTTCCATCCCTGTCATCACCATGACCGTTTTCCAGATCACTTCATGCAATGATTCGTCTGCCATATTTTTACTAAAAAGCTGCACCTTCCCAGCAACAACTGTGTATGAAACCGCATTACAATTTTGCAAGGTGTTTATGATGGCCCCCCCCCCAAAAAAAAAGCCACGCTATGTTGATATCTACTCCTAGACTACACTTAGTGTATGGGCATTCCAAGTCTAGGAGACCCGCTCCTTTAAATTGGGCACAGTTTTTAATCAGGCTTTCCTCCACGTCTCATCATCCGCCACTAGATCACCAGCGTTACTGTGTTCCATGCTGCTACAGCCAGTGTCGAAATCCTAACAAGGATGGGGGTTTTTGCTGGGCGTTAAATACTTGTTATGGAAAAGGTTGAGGTGTACCCCACAGGGGAAAATGTTTGACAGCCAACACACTTAGTGTATGGGCATTCCAAGTCTATGAGAACCCCTCCTAGAAGTTGGGCCTATTTTATAATCAAGCCTTCCTCCAAGTCTCATCACCCACCGCGACTAGATCAAAAGGGTTTGCGTGTTCCATGCAGCTACAGCCAGTGTTGTATTATTAACAAGGGTCGGTGGTTATGCTGTGCGTAAAATACTTGTTCTGAAAAAGGTTGAGATGTACCCCACAGGGGAAATGATTGACAGCCCATACACTTAGTGTATGGGCATTACAAATCTAAGAGACCCGCTCCTTTATAATGGGACATTTTGGGTTAAGATGCCCTCCTCCATGTTTATTCCAAGGGGGCATTGGGGTTATTGGGGTGCATATGACTTGGTGGCAGGGCATGCCTTGCAGTCAATGCATAAGAAAACAGAATTGGAGTACAAAATAAATAATGTGAAGTGGATTTTCCTGTGCCCATCCTGTGTTTAAGAAGATGAATGCCGCCTAACGCCCCGGTAAAATAGGCTCTGTGACTTTAAGATTCCCTCCTTCATAAATGAAACAAGATGTGTCTGCTTATGTGTCACACACCACATGGCCAGCTAGGGTTGTTACATGTTACAATGACATTTCCCAGTGAATGCATTTGTATTGGTTGAAAGCAATGTTAAAATTGAAAAACTCTTCAAAAACCCTGCGTCTGAACAAAGCCCAAGTGGTGGAGGAACTTTTTAGTCTGAGGTTATTTATTTTGCCTTATATACAAGTCATTAACCTGGAAAGGATGTACCTTAACATATTTCCAGCAAAATCCGTTTTGGTTTAGTTTTGGTTTCGCTTTGGTATGTTTTTTGGTGCACCGATAAAAATGGCATGAAACTCTGACAACATTATTTAAAGCTGTGAACTAGGAGTCAGAAATGCTTCCCGGGGTGATCCCCATAATGTCCCCGTGTCATTTGAGCAGTGTTTCCATCATTTTCCATCATTTTCAGACATTTGTAGACATTAAAATGACCCCCCGGAGGGATCGCGGTAAAAATGCTCGAGTCTCCCATAAACTTACATTGGGCTTGTTGTTCTGTCCGAGTACCCGAGTATTCCAATTTGCTCAACCCAAGCAACGAGCACCCCAGCATTTTAGTGCTCGCTCATCACTAGTAATGAGCTTTTCCATTAAGCATATTATAATTTTGGACACAAATTGTTTTACTATGTAGCAACTATTAATTTTTGAGTCCCATGTCCCTCATTTTCTTTCCTGCACTTTTCTTGAATTTTAAATATGTATTTTACTATATTATTAATAAAATGAAATTATTTTAAACTTATTTTGTTCTCTCAGCCACTCCCTTTTCCTAAGGTCATAGTCACACTTGGGATTTTGTAAAATAAAATTTTGAGTTTCATGGAGGGTGCACCTATGGTTATAGCAGTATCATATTAAACTAGGTCTTTGCATTGGACAAATGTTAGAGGAAAAGCAAAAGTTTGAAAAAATAAAAATTCCTCACCGCCATCTATCCAGCTGCCCCTATTGCTCACTGCCCACTCTCTGGTCCTTTGCATTTTTTTCTTTCACATGCAGCATCACCAGTGATTTTACATTAGACCAGGATTCCAGGCCTAACCATGCATCAGAGTACACTGACCATCATAAGGTTGTGACTAGAGATGCGCGAACCTGAAGAGTAAAGTTCGGGGTCCGTATCGGACTCCTAGTAATTTCCACCCATCTCTTAAGGCTGCTCGTAAAACACAACCCTGGACTGGCCTGATAACTCTCTCAGCACTATATGTACTGCAGCATGCTTCCGAGCTCACATCACTGCAGCTAATATCTGCAATGACACATATCTTCCCTCATGGACTCGTCCGGCAGCCATCTTACATACCCTCCCCCTCTGCCCAAAAGCTGGGGGGCTTGGAACTTTCTGCCAACAAACAATGGACTCTTGACAGAGAATCAGCATTGCCATGCAGTTTCCCTGGCCTGTGCTCCACACGGAAGTTAAAATCCTGAAGTGCTAGTAACCATCTGGTCACTCGGGCATTGTTCTCTTTCTTCTCTCTCATCCACTTCAGTGGGACATGGTCTGACACTAGTCTGAACCTCCTGCCTAAGAGGTAGTATCTTAGAGTGTCCAATGCCCACTTGATGGCTAAATATTATTTCTCCACTATGGACTAATTTTTCTTCCAGGATGACAACTTCCAGCTAAGATACATTATGGGATGCTCTTCCCTATTCACCTCTTGAGATAAGACAGCGCCAAGCCCGACATCCGACGCATCCGCCTGGACCACAAACTCCTTGGAGAAATCAGGTGCTACCAGCACTGGCTGTTTACACAGGGCTAGCTTCAGTTCCTGGAAAGCTGTCTCAGCTTCTGGAGACCACTTCGCTATAGCCGACTTTTTACCTTTAAGGAGGCCTGTCAGAGAGTCAGCTACCATGGCAAAGTTTTCCATAAACCGGAGATAATAGCCCACAATGCCCAGGAACGCCCTGACCTGCTTCTTTGAGAGGGGTTGTGGCCAGCCCTAAATCACCTCAGCTTTACTTATCTGGTGCTTTATTTCGCCCCTGTCTACAACATAGCCCAAGTATCTCATTTCCTCCAATCCCAAGGTACATTTCTTCAGGTTTATGGAAAATCCTGCCTTCCATAGAACATCAAATATCACCTGAACCTTGCTCAGATCTCTTCCCCAGTTCTGGCTGAAGATCACAATATCACCCAGGTAGGCCGCTGCATACCTCTTGTGGGGAGCTAGTGTCATAGATGGATTTTTGATTAGGTGGATATACCCTTGTGCGTGCTGTGGCCTTTCCTAATTAGACAGAGTCTTATTGAGCGCTCAAGGAAGGAAAGACGCCACACCCGGTTAGCTGCAATCCATTCCAGCAAAACTCTGGAAGTTTATTGAATATACTTGGTTTTATCAGTTCGTACAAAGGAGTGGTTAATCATTAACATAAAGGCTGAACTTCTTATTTAATTGGTCAGTTTAAATACATGAACAAATATGGGTGTCCGACCTGAGTTGACTCAAAATATCAGATGATTTACTGCTGTCCCTTGTCTTACAATGTCAGCAATGTTCTGATATCGGCTGGCACATCTGGCCTTACTTCCTTATTCCCTATGTCTGCTAGATATTTCTCAAGACACAAGACAATGCTATCACGTTGGTTGTCCAGACAGGCTTCATGGGGTTAGGTCATCTCCAGTAACTAGTTACAAAGTTCAAGACAGCTATGATTATATCTCTAAGTGCACATATATGAATATATAGAGTGTATATGAGTATATGGAGTATATATGAGTATATAGCATATAGCCTATAGCAGGCAAGTGAGATCTATATGAAATACATATATATTTCCATAACAATCCCCCCTTAGATATCACTTGCCCTAAAATCCTGCTCCTTGCCCAAAGCGCTGCAACTCTTTTATGCTGCCAGTGGAATGACATATGCCTAGCGCATACATCCTCCTCTGTACAGACTTTTCGCAAATGGGCGGTCAAGAGGTCTGTCCCTAATGGGGGTTTGGTGCAATGTGATCAAAGGCTCTTAGTTAGCAGTCTATGCAGTCAGTGCATGTGTATTCTCTATCAGGTAGGTAATTTATTGAGTCAGGTAGGTCATCCACAGCATCATTCCAGCTCAGGTGTATCTTCTGGTATGAGGGCTTTCCTGCAATGTGATGCGTGGATCCAGGTGGGGGATTTTCCTCCAGGTTGGTGGCGTCAGCACTTGGAGAAGGGCCATCGGATCAGGGATTGAGTGCTTCTCTTTACGGACTTTTTCCACCAACACTCAGAAGTCTCCTGACTTCAGGGCGTGCATATCAGGCATCGAATCTGGACCTGGTAATGAAGGAGAAAACTCTAGAATGGACATTAGCAAGATTCTTGATAAATTCAATTACACATGCAGACAAAGTATCATTTTGCATAGCCAACTGCTAAGTAAAGAATACCCCTAAGCTGGGTCTTTTACCCAAATAAAGTTTCATATTGGTAACAGCTTTTTCTGAGCCTATGGGAATGTCTAATGCCAGGGTTTGTCTGTCTCTTGGGCAAATTTTTAGCATGCTGCTCTTAAGTGTCCCACTTAGTCAATGGTGTGGGATGGTGAGAAGTGTGTCGGCCTAAGTCTGACCCTACTGCTAATCAGGTCTCTTGTGTCAGGTTTGATGTGCATGTGGGTCCCTGATTACTTGCTATCGCTTCTGGAACCACCCATATCTGCACACTATTTTTGAGAGTAGCTTCTTTGCAGTAGTTTTCGCCAACCGGTTCCTTACTGGGAAGTCTTCAGGTCAGATGATGCGGGGGAACTTTTCCCGCTTGTCCGATGTTGCATTTTGTCGGAGGCTAGACAGCTGCTGGGAATTTGGCTGTTAAGGTGGGAGTCCAGTCTAATGAGGTCATTCATCTGTGTCTTCAATTCTGTGCGGGGGGCCATGTACCCATTGAACCACCATAGGGTACATACTTTGAGGTGGACTGAGTCTGTCTTGAGGTAGACGTTTTGAGGTAGACGGTTTGAGGTAGACGGTTTCTTGGAGCCCAGTGCTTTTGCCCTTCAGTATCCAGCTTTCCTTCTCCTCCTTCTGAGTCTGATCCTGCTACTTCTTATACAGGTTTCGGGAAGTCATTTTGTCAGGTTTTCTCGTCTTCAGTCGTCTTGTAGTAGCCGTTCGGCTCTACGACCTCTCCCATTTTCCATATTGTCTTCCTTTTGGCTGCTTCTTTGACTGCCACGTCTACTGTTGATCCCCTGTGTCTCTACTGTGTTCAGGTTTCCGTGTGCCTTGACCTTCAACACTGCCACCACTTTTAGTAGTTGAAGAGCGTCCAGTAGGTCTCTGATGGCTCCATGATGCTTCACGGTCGATCCGCTTGCTGTGATGAAGTCTCTTGCAGCCCAGATGGGTCCGAAGTCATGTGCTATGCCATGCGAGTACCTGGAAGTTGTGTTCTTCGCAATCTGGCAGGCCTTTTGTCAGCTTTATCAGTTCCGCTTCTTGGGCTCTTGGGCTGACAAACTTCTTGACCATAGGATGTCTTGATTGCTGGTCAGTGCACATCCCGTGTGAAACCTTCCTTCATCATGTGCAAAACTGGAGCCATCTACGGTATCTTGCAGATTTTTCATCTGAGGGTCCGTATCCGCATCCCCCTTGGGAGTGGGAGTAGAGACAGGTAACAGCTGAGAGCACTGAAGAGAGGTGGAGGGCAGCCTTGTCAGGAGGGCGTGTGCTGCAGATATTGTTTTCATGCAGGAGGGCTCCCCCTTGCAACTGGATCCAGGCCGGCTGAGAAGTAGTCTAGAGGCCTCTGGTTTTCCTCCGTGGGTCTGTTTTAAGACACCAGTAGCATGACCTTCTCCATCTTTGTCCTTCTTTTTTCGTTCGGCCAGGACGGGATGGCTTCTCGTAGTCAGGGAGGCCTAAAGCTGGCGCAGAGACTATGAAGTCTTTCAGTTTCCTGTATGAGATGAAGGCTGCAATGTGTTGATACAATTGTACAGGGGCTGCATTAAGCCTGGAGCACCAGGGATCCAAGTTCTGCAGTACGAAACTAGACCAAGGAAGGCCTGCATCTTCAGAGTTGTTGAGGGAGCCATCTTCTCCTCTGCGGTCCTCCGGTCATCTGTCAAGTGTTTTGTCCAGTGGGCGATACGGTGTCTTCAGGAACTTACTTTTGACACCACTGGACTCTGTTTTTGCATGACCTACGTTGCTGCTCCATCAGGCAGCGTAGAGGAGACATGGAAAGCGCTGTGCAGGTAGCGATGTTGATGACTTCTGCATGCTCCACAACCCAGTTGACGGGGATGGAGGACAATGCTCTGGCGAGCTATGAAAGGCTGTTCTGGGCCCTCCTGGGCATCACTGTCCATTTGTTCTGCACCCCCCTTGTGCATTTTCAGGAACTGGTTGTCCAGGTGAGGGGGAACATTGAGGGGTGCTTCGGGCAGATCCATTGCGGTGAGCACCGTTGCTGTGGCTGGCACGTTTGTCAGCAGAGTGTGCAGATCTGGCACAACTGGGGTTTCAAACACGGTTGCTTCGCTCACAGCCCTCAGGTTATGCACCATTCAACCCAGTCTGGTTCTCCTTTCACAGTCTTCCTCTTGATCGAGAAAAGCTGGGACCGCATGATGATTCCTGTGGGTGAGGCGGCTCAATCTGGCCTTGCTCTTCACAGTGCCGTGAGTGACTCCCATCTTCTGGCACAGGGTCGGCAGGAAAGCAAGCCGTTTGCTGGGGTCCTCTTCATCGGAGATGACGTCCAGATAAGCTTTCTTGCTCTCACAGGGGGTCTTTTTGCTGGGGCGTCTTCTTTACCAGCCAGCAGCAGTTCCTTTCACCCAGCTTGATCTCAGGTCAGCATTTGTTAACCAGATTGAGGAGCTGAGTGGCTGTCTTCTGGTCCAGGGCCTGGATTAACTTCAGGGAGCACCTTCAGAATCTTGTCCAAGATGATCCTCTGGCGCTGGAGCCGGAAGCAGTGCAGCCATTTCACGAAGAGGGTGTGGTCCCTCTGGGTTGAGAGTTTTCCTGGCCCATGCCAAAGTTCTTAGGCCGTTTCTTGAACCGCAGTTCCACTTAGACCTCCAGTTGGTCAGAGGCAGTTTGGCTCTGGGTGATGAGCAGCGGATGCTGGGCCTTCTGAGCGTCCGGGGTTCCAGACTTGAGCGACACCCGCACTGGCGCAACTTGAAGTCTCCCTTGGACCATAGGCTTCCGGGTGCTATGTCCAGCACCTCCTTGGGTAGACTTGCACCGGCTGTTTGAGGGAGGCTCTTGACTCTTTGATTCTTCTTGGGTCTGGGGTGGAGAAGAGATCAAGGTCACATCTTCATGGGACACTTCAGTCACCTTCAGTTCCTGCAGTAGGTCTGCTCTCATCAGGTGTGGTGGGCAGGTCTCCACCATAAACTGGAACAGGATGGAGTGTCCTGGCTGTGTCCATATGCTCAGGGGCTTGCAAGCTGGGAAACGTCTGTCTTGACCTGCAGTCCCCATACAAGACACAGAGTGGTCTGATAGACTGGTGGGGTTGGGGATTTTCACTTCTGACTGCACCAGTGTCCACAAGGAACGATATGACAGCCCCCAGTGATTTGAGGTATTGGGTCCGCTGATGGGGTTTCCACATGTCAGGGGTGTGATGTCTGGTGGACCTGGTTTGCCTCTGTCCTATGGACGTTGGCCCACTCTCTAAGCTGTTCAATTAGCTTTGATCCTGATTCCCAGGAATGCACATCTAATTCTGATGGAAGCTTGAAGTGTTCCTTCATGATTGGCCAGAGTGATTCACCTGCTTTTATCTCCATTATGGACCAGAGATCACTCCAGGTTGCAGCATATGTCTGCTGGCTCTGCTGCATTCTTCGGTAAAATGGCATGGGGTCCATATCTGGGCCTTGCAGATTTCTTAGAATACTGAACACCTGACTAGGGGTAAAGGGCACATAGTGTAAGAGTTCTGGCTCTATCTGACACTGCCTACTTGGTGTCTGTGAGTTTCTCCTAGTACTATGCAGCATAATGTCCTCTTCATGTTCATCAGAGGAGGAACTATACCATTGTGTGTGGGTCTTGTGCGTGGGTAGCACTCCCCCCCTCTGAGACTGCAGCTCCGTGTCAGACTTAGAAGGTGCAGTCTCAGTTGGCACACACCCCCTTCTGCTAGCTGTTGTATCGGGAGGGCACCTATGTTGTTATGTGTGGGGAGTGATTCACTTTCTTCTCCCAGTGTTATAGCTGTCTCTTTAGAGAGGGTGCCCTGTGGAAATAGGGACACCTCATTGTCTGGATCTGGCACTGGGCCAGCTGGTGATGATGAACTGAGAGGTGGGTGGGGGAGAGAGAGAGAGAGAGAGAGAAGGGTGGACGAAAGATTTGGAATAGGAGGAGAGTGGGGAGGAGACAAAAGAGGGGGAGATAGTGAAGAGAAGGAGGAGGAGGAGGGAAGAGGAGAGGGATGAGAGGTGGGCGTTGTGATGAAGATGGAGAGCGAGGAGAGATGACAGAGAGAGATGGAGAGGGAGGAGAAGAGATAGGCAGAGATGAAGCAGATGGAGAGGAGAGAGAGAGATGATGAGGGAGGATGAGGTATGGGAGGAGAGATAGGAGAGACAGATGAGAGAGAGGAGGTGGGAGTGAGAATAGCGGAGATAGAGGGAGGAGAGAGATGGGACGAGGGAAGAGGGGAGAGAGAGAAAATGGTGGGGGGAGCGGACTGCTTCCCCTTTTTGTCCGTCACAGAAGGCATGCTTAGATCTGTGGTCCCTCTCAGACGGCACAGATTAGAATGCCGCTGAAAACACTTTTTCTACACGTAAAGAAAAAACCCAATCCTTTCCTGTTCAAACTATCTGTTAGCACCTTCTATGCAGTAAAATCCACTGTCACTTTAAGAAATGCAGTGAAAAAAAAAAAGCCCAAACGGAGACTACAGTGATATGCTAAAAAGACCCAGCTTTCCCGAAATTTCTCACACTGCAGTAACAAAAACCTCTATCAAAAATGCAAGATGAAATTATGCAAAAAGCAGAGTATAGAACAAAATATGACAGTATGAAAAATATGTATATATTTCAGGGCACACCCTGTAGGCAAAAGGAGGAAGTGTACAAGAAAAAAAGGAAAAAAACCTTTTCTGCTTCAGATCTTTGTGGAAAACTTCAGTGAATAAAACACATATAGACGTCCGGGTAGAAAATTGAGACCCTTCTGTGACACGTATGTCAAACAGCTGCTGACAACCGGTAACTGCCAATCACCCGTGGCGCTTTGTTTAGCACCGGGATGTATCACCCTCCATCTGCTGGGAGACAGGTGCCGTGATATCCCACTAGATTATCACCCCTCCGTGTGCACCCGGGGACCGTGACAATCTCTCCAGTGATCAGTCTGTGATATCTCTCCATTCTGCCGGCATCCGCATGTGTGCGGGGACTGTGGCAGCCGAGGGATTCACCTATGATACTTCCTTGAAGCTGACACCTCCGTGTATGTGTGCGGTGACCGTGACAGCTTTTTCAGAGAAATTCACCTGTGATATCCCATCTAAGTCAAAACGTGGTGCAGGGACGTGTTCTAACTTAGTCAGAGAGATTCAGTGTCTTGCTATCGGTTTCTCAGCAGCTACAAGCACAAATCAGAGTCACAGTTCCACCAGCTCTCTCCCGGATCTTAGACATATACAGGACCACAGCAGACACTTAGCTTATACCAGGGTTTGGATAAGAGCGTGGACTTTTTTACACTACCTGGGTTTGGTGACCACACTGACCGGCTAGAGTTGCTGACCCGGACTGGGCACAGGGAACATTCAGGTAAAATAACTAGATTTTCTTACCTTACTTATGGAGTTGCGCAAATCTCCGTTCCCATGAGCCAAGGCCTTGGCCAGCACCTCTGTCCTCTCCGGTCAGCAGGATCCCCATGCGTTTTCGTCCACAGCCCCACATTGGGCGCCACTTGTCATAGATAGATTTTTGATTAGGTAGATACCAACCTCACCACCACACTTATCCCATCCCTAACCCACCTCTTCAACCTATCACTAATGTCCGGTACCTTCCCTTCTGCTTTCAAGCATGCCACAATAACGCCTATCCTTAAAAAGCCAACCCTCGACCCAACTGCTATGTCCAGCTATCGCCCAATATCGTTGCTCCCACTCGCTTCCAAACTCCTGGAACAGCATGTCCACGCTGAACTTTCCTCCCACCTATCATATAACTCGCTCATTGACAATCTACAATCTGGTTTCCGCCCCCATCACTCCACTGAGACAGCCCTGACCAAAATTACTAACGACCTACCTACAGCTAAATCAAATGGACAATACTCTATACTCCTGCTTCTAGACCTGTCCGCTGCATTTGACACAGTTGACCACTGCCTCCTGCTACAGATCCTCTCCTCCTTCGGCATCAAAGGCCTTGCCCTATCCTGGATCTCCTCATACCTTTCCAACCGCACATTCAGCGTCTCCCACTCCCACACCACCTCCTCTTCCCACCCTCTCTCTGTTGGAGTCCCCCAAGGCTCTGTTTTAGGACCCCTACTCTTCTCAATCTATACACTTGGTCTGGGGCAACTCATAAAGTCCCACGGATTCCACTACCACCTTTATGCTGATGACACTCAGATCTACCTCTCTGGCCCAGACGTCACCTCTCTGCTGTCCAGAATCCCAGAGTGTCTATCAGCCATATCCTCCTTCTACTCCTCTCGCTTCCTCAAACTCAATGTAGACAAATCTGAACTCATCATCTTTCCTCCATCTCACAGATCTTCTTTACCCGACCTAGCTATAACAATTAATGACATCACACTTTCCCCAGTACCAGAAGTCCGCTGCCTCGGAGTAACCTTTGACTCTGCCCTGTCCTTCAAACCGCACATCCAAGCTCTTTCTACCTCCTGTCGCCTCCAGCTCAAAAATATTTCCAGAATCCGTCCTTTCGTCAACCCTCAATCTACTAAAATGCTTGTGCATGCCCTCATCATCTCCCGCCTCGACTACTGCAACATCCTTTTCTGTGGTCTCCCTGCTAACACCCTCGCACCTCTCCAGTCCATCCTTAACTCTGCCGTCCGACTAATTCATCTCTCTCCTCGCTACTCCTCCGCTTCTCCCCTCTGCAAATCTATTCACTGGCTCCCATTCCCTCAGCGTATCCAGTTCAAATTACTAATTCTGACCTACAAGGCCATCTATAACCTGTCTCCCCCATATGTCTCTGAACTAATCTCCCGATACCTTCCCTCACGTAACCTCCGGTCCTCCCAAGACCTCCTTCTCTCCTCCACACTTATTCGCTCCTCACCCAACCGCCTCCAAGTCTTCTCCCGAATAGCCCCTATTCTCTGGAATTCTTTGCCCCAACAAGTCCGACTATGAACCACATTTGGATCCTTCAGACGGAACCTGAAAACCCACCTCTTCAAGAAAGCCTACAGCCTGCAATGACCCCGCTACCTCCTTCTCTCTCACACTACCGGTGATATCACCTCAACCAACACCGGAACTGCTGCAACCCACCATCCTACTGTCTCCTTCCCCACCATCCTGTAGCATGTAAGCCCGAAAGGGTAGGGTCCTCTCTCCACTCTGTATCTGTCTGTCATTGTTAGTTTGTTTACTGTAAGTGATATCTGTAATTTGTATATAACCCCTTCTCATGTACAGCACCATGGAATCAATGGTGCTATATAAATAAATAATAATAATAATATATCCTTGTGCGTGCTGTGGCCTGTCCTAATTAGACAGAGTCTTATTGAGCGCTCAAGGAAGGAAAGACGCCACACCTGGTTAGCAGCAATCCATTCCAGCAAAACTCTGGAAGTTTATTGAATATACTTGGTTTTATCAGTTCGTACAAAGGAGTGGTTACTCATTAACATAAAGGCTGAACTTTTTATTTAATTGGTCAGTTTAAATACATGAACATATATGGGTGTCCGACCTGAGGTGACTCAAAATATCAGATGATTTACTGCTGTCCCTTGTCTTACAATGTCAGCAATGTTCTGATATCGGCTGGTACATCTGGCCTTACTTCCTTATTCCCTATGTCTGCTAGATATTTCTCAAGACACAAGACAATGCTATCACGTTGGTTGTCCAGACAGGCTTCATGGGGTTAGGTCATCTCCAGTAACTAATTACAAAGTTCAAGACAGCTATGATTATATCTCTAAGTGTGCATGTATGAATATATAGAGTGTATATGAGTGTATGGAGTACATGGAGTATATATGAGTATATAGCATATAGCCTATAGCAGGCAAGTGAGATCTATATGAAATACATATACATATATATTTCCATAACACTAGGATTCAGTCAATGGCTCTCTGAAAGGTTGCTGGAATGCTTTGTAACTCAAATGGCATCCTTGTGTATTGTAAGCATCCATTTGGCGTTGAAAAGGCAGTCTTATCTTTGGTATACTTGAACAGAGGAATTTGCCAACACCCTTTTGTGAGGTCAGTGGTAGTAATTTACCGAGCCGGCCTTAGCCTCTCAATTAATTAATCGACCCGGAGCATCGGGCAGGCATCAAACTTAGAAACCTCGTTCAGCTTCCTATAGCCACTGCAAAACTTCCATTCTCCATCTGGTTTCAGCACTAAGACAATTGGACTGGACCAGCCACTCTTAGACTCCTTGATGACTCCCAGACTTAGCATCCATTTCACCTCTTTTGAGGTCAACTCTTGGTGGACTTAGGGGGTCCGATAAGGCTTCAAATTAACCCGGATATGAGGCTCTGTTAGGACCTCATGCTCGATGACTTTTGTACTACCTGGTAGCTCCAAGAAGAGGTCCCTTTTCCGCTGTAGCAACTGCCGACACTGTTGCTTTTGGGCAACTGCTCCACCAGTCGAGAGTTCTCCTTCCGTTCTCCCTCTGGTGGTGACAGGAGGTAGTGAGGTTGGTTTAAGTGGTAGTGATCTGCCACCTGATGAGGAGGATAACGATTGGATCTCTGGAGTATCAGACTGGATATAAGACAGCCAACGCCTTATGCTGGTGCTGGTGATTCAGTCTGCTTCTCAGGTCTTGGACTTAAGCTCTCTTCCAATCTTCTCAAGTTAAGTTTGTTTTTTGCTAATGTTCACACTTGTGCTTGTTGGTCAATTCAGTTTCTTGTGTGGTCAGCTTGCCCCTGCTGGGGCTATGCTGAACTTCCACTCCTATTTATCTGTATTTGCCAATTTGTCTTTTTGTCCCTTATTAGATTGGCCTCTTTTTTCTCTGTTTCAGAATATTTCAGAGTGCTGATATAGTGGGAGAAGTCTAGTGACTTCAGGGTTAATTTTGCTATCAGATGTGTTGTACATTATTTTGGTAGGGTTTTTTGGCAGATTGCAGACAGTGGCTTTCCTTTCCTGTCCTTTCTAGTTAGTCAGGCCCCATCAGTTGCTCAGCCTATTTTCCTGCTTGTGTTTGTATTTTCATCTTGCTTCACCGTCAATACATGTGTGGGGGCTGTCTATTCCTTTGGGGTCTGCTCTGGGGCAGTTAGTTTTCCCTTTTCTTGCTTTAGGTTTATGTAGTCCTCCGGCTGTGCGAGGCATCTAGGAACATCGTAGGAATGCTCCACTGCTACTGTTAGTTGTGTGGTTAAGATCAGGGATCTGTAATCTGCATAGTTACCAACCTCTCTGGTTTTCTGGGACTTAGCTTTTTGTTGTTCCTCTTCGGTGACCCATTCATAACACATGTGACAGCATCTCTGCCACTTAGCTTCCTTCCTATACTTCCACTTCAGGTTTGGCCACCAAACACAGAGCTTCCGCAGCCTCCCTATCTCGCCATGACTTAATCAGGCTGATGTGGTATACCTGATAGGGCTTCCTTCTCCCTGGTTGGTGGACTTTATAGTTGACATCTCCAGCCTTTTCAACTATTTCGTAGGGCCCTGCCACTTGGCCAGCAATTTGATATCCACCGTAGGTACCACCACCAGTATTCGATCGTCAAGGTCGAAGTGTCTCACCCTTGCCGACCTATTGTACACCCTCAACTGCGCCTCTTGTGCTTTGAGGAGGTGTTCTGTCATGAGGGGCATCACATTGGCAATCCTCTCTTGCATCTGGGCCACATGCTCAATCACACTCCTGTAGGGTGTAGACTCTGCTTCCCACTTCTCTTTTGATAAAGTTGAGGAGCCCATGAGGGTGTCAGCCATACAAGAGTTCAAAGGGGAGAATGCAGTAGAGCCATGCAGGACTTCTCTGTTGGAGAATAGAAGGTATGGTAGTAGACAGTCCCAGTCCCGGCGGTCTATGACCTTCGTCAACATAGCCTTTAAGGTTTGATTGAACATCTCTGCCAAGCCATCCATCTGTGGATGGAAGACTAAGGTCACGAGTTGTGTGATTTGCAGGGTTTTGCACAACTTCGTCATCACTTTTGACATAAACGGGGTCCCTTGGTCCATCAGGATCTCTTTAGGAAACCCCGTACTAGAGAAGACATGGACTAACTTTAAGGCGATACATGGAAGAGTTACATAGTGGAATGGCCTCCTGGTATCGCATAGCATAGTCCAGTACCATCAAGATATACTGATGTCCTCTGGCAGACTTGATCAATGGTCAATCTAGATCCATGGCTATGCAATCAAATGGCACCTCAATAATGGGCAATGGCACTAAGTGGCTACAAAAGTGGGCCATTGGCAGGTGGGTCAGGACCTACAGAAATTCAAAAATATCATGGTGACAACAGTAATACCTCTGTATGATCTGTTCCTGGTTTTTTTCTACTCCCAGGTGACACCTAACACATTTGTATGAGCCATGTGCAACACCCTGTGTCTGTAAAACCATGGCACCAGTAACTGTTCAATTACCTCCCCTCTCAGCTTGGTGACCTAATATATCAACTCCCCATTCATGGCAAAATAAGGGTACCAGGTGTCAGCCCCTGGCTCTTAAGCAACACCATTAAGTACCGCTACATTATCAAATGCCCCTTTTAGAGTTAAATCCCTGAGTTGGGCGGTTCCAAATTTTCCCCCAGACACCTCCAGCTCAGGGACATTGGCCTCAGTGTATGCTGCCACATCCTCATTGCCTATGTGGTGCCCCTGAGGCTTCAGTCGCCACAGAGGTACTGCACCTTCTCCTAAGGTGTAGTGCCCCACCATCCAGGTAAGGTGGGAACTCCTGACCACACTCCAACACCTGCATCCCACACACAGGATAGTTCAGCAGGGACCCATCCATGCTTCATGCTGGAAAGGTAATAGAGTACCTTTTGTGGTCCCTGACTTCGTAACACGAGATGTGCTGGGAGGTGGGTGGAGTTAGTATAAAAGAAGGGGAAAGTGTAGGATTGAGGAGTCAGTCTGAGTGCAGTCTGAGTTAGTCAGTCTGGGGAGGACAGTCACTCAATGAAGAGTGAGGATCCCTGGAAGAAGGGATGGAGGAAGGAGTGCTGCAGCTGCCCCAGGCATGGAAAGGAAGGAAAGGAGAAGAGACGTAGACCTGAAACTACAGCTTCCATAGAAAGACAGAACAGATCGGAACGAAGGAGAAGAGAAGGACGGTGGGAAGTGGGTTAGAGAGATAGATAACCCTTCCAGTCCAGAACGCAAGGCCGGGGCATGGTCCCCGAGGTTGATCGGATCCTTAATATCCAGCAACAGACACCGGTGGAGTAGTGAGCCGCTAACGTCTTACTCCCATTATAGACTTGGGACACAACAGCAACTTAATAGTGAGCCGGGACTCTGGAGATAGGGATCCCTGATCAGGCTACAGCTGTCTGTCATACAAGTAAGGGTCGTAGGAACCCGAG
This sequence comes from Dendrobates tinctorius, assembly GCF_039654945.1. Classification (NCBI taxonomy): domain Eukaryota; kingdom Metazoa; phylum Chordata; class Amphibia; order Anura; family Dendrobatidae; genus Dendrobates; species Dendrobates tinctorius. The sequence continues at coordinate 28,077,640 of NW_027361703.1, read as the reverse complement.
ACAAGAGGCACTCCAGGGAACCACGGTACTGGGGTACTTCACACTTAAAGGCGCATTAGAGGAGACGTTCAGGAAGGTACATGTTAGCGGAGTGTTGGAAGGGAGAATCCTATCTTGCCTGGAGGTGGGCTGGAGCCCTGATCTGGAGAACACGGCGCGGAGGCAGGCACCTGTGTAAACTGCAAATTGTGAGTAAAGCTTTGGAACCGCACACCCTGGTGTCCTCCAGTTATTCGTGCATCGCTACACTTGGGTACCAGCATCCGCACCATCCGCGCCTCTCCTCCATAACTACATCTACACTGCCCTGGGACTACAGCTCCACCTGTGGGGAGCTTTACCATCTATGCTGCACACATCATCAGTCGCAGTGGATCTGCACACAGCGTTGGCTTAACATCACACTTGCCAAACACCACAGGTGGCATCACGAACTATTCCTATAAACTATCACATTAATCCACCATTTTATTGGGCACCCAGGGCCACGGACCGGGTCACCGCCACCGCAGCACATCCCCCTGACACCGGCCCGGTACCGAGTACCCCACAGCCCTGGGACGGGGGCGACCCACCAACAAGCATACAAAAGGGAAACCTGTCATCTGCAGTCTACAATGAGATTTCTTTGGGAGCAACCTGGCTGATATCTGGACAAACAAATGTCCTCCCTCCCCCCACAGGTCCCAAAATAACGCAAAGTACCGCCCTATTATAATAGGGAGCAATATGTCCTTGGCCACACCGACTTCATGGGACTCGGTGCCACAGTTTGTGTTTATGACCACTGTGGCCACAGGGTAGTCCTTAGTGTCACCATGGATACAGTGGATGCCCACCCTCTTTTCAGGAATCAGCCGATTGGGAACTGTGGCCCTCACTAGGGTTACTAAACTCCCAGAGTCCAACAGACCAGTTATTTGTACCCCATTTACTGTCACGGGGCATGCCTGTGGTCCCTCGCCTGGTTGAGGGACAGCACTGCAGAAGGGATATGCAAAATATGAGCAGCACCATCCTAGGCTGCAGTCCATTGTCTCGGTGGTCATGGGACAGTGGATGGCTAATGTTGCCTGGGGTATGACACCTCCAACAAATTATACTATATTGGACGTGGCATTTGACTCAGATATCTCCTGGGCTCGTGGACGCCACACCCTTTTTGGTGTCCGCCCCCTTTGGAAACCCAAATATAGGAATGCTCCGCCCCCTGGCTGCCCCAAGGAACTTTTGACCGCCTGGTACCTTTCCATCAGGCTCACTAGGTCATTAGCATTCCGGGGATCTCCTCGGGCAACCCAGGATTGCACCGGCCTCGGTAGGGAGTGCATTAATCTGTCCATGACATCCTTCTCCACCATCTGTGCTGGGGAGGAGGATTCAGGTTGCAACCATTTTTGGACCAGGTGTAGAAGGTCAAATTTTTGGGACCGGGGGAGGTTGTCACTGCGATAGGCCCACTGGTGAACCCATTGCACCCTAACAGTCAGAGTCACTCCTAAGTATTCCAAGATCTTAACTTGGCGTAGTCTTTTGCATCCAGGGGTGGATTAAGGGTAGCCAGGGCCCGGGGCAGTTCAGACTCTGTGGGCCCCCCTCGTCATGTGACGGGGGTCACGAATCGTAGAGCCACACTCTACATAGAGAATAATAGGGCCTCCAGCACCGACCTCCACCCGCAGAGCCGCACTCCACATAGAGAATAATGGAGCCTCCAGCACCGACCTCCACCCACAGAGCCACACTCCACATAGAGAATAATGGAGCCTCCAGCACCGACCTCCACCCGCAGAGCCACACTCTACATAGAGAATAATGGAGCCTCCAGCACCGACCTCCACCCGCAGAGCCGCACTCCACATAGAGAATAATGGAGCCTCCAGCACCGACCTCCACCCGCAGAGCCGCACTCCACATAGAGAATAATGGAGCCTCCGGCACCGACCTCCACCCGCAGAGCCACACTCCACATAGAGAATAATAGAGCCTCCAGCACCGACCTCCACCCGCAGAGCCACACTCCACATAGAGAATAATGGGGCCTCCAGCACCGACCTCCACCCGCAGAGCCACACTCCACATAGAGAATAATGGAGCCTCCAGCACCGACCTCCACCCGCAGAGCCACACTCTACATAGAGAATAATGGAGCCTCCAGCACCGACCTCCACCCGCAGAGCCGCACTCCACATAGAGAATAATGGAGCCTCCAGCACCGACCTCCACCTGCAGAGCCCCACTCCACATAGAGAATAATGGAGCCTCCGGCACCGACCTCCACCCGCAGAGCCACACTCCACATAGAGAATAATGGGGCCTCCAGCACCGACCTCCACCCGCAGAGCCACACTCCACATAGAGAATAATGGAGCCTCCAGCACCGACCTCCACCCGCAGAGCCACACTCTACATAGAGAATAATGGAGCCTCCAGCACCGACCTCCACCCGCAGAGCCGCACTCCACATAGAGAATAATGGAGCCTCCAGCACCGACCTCCACCTGCAGAGCCCCACTCCACATAGAGAATAATGGAGCCTCCGGCACCGACCTCCACCCGCAGAGCCACACTCCACATAGAGAATAATGGGGCCTCCGGCACCGACCTCCACCCGCAGAGCCGCACTCCACATAGAGAATAATGGAGCCTCCAGCACCGACCTCCACCTGCAGAGCCCCACTCCACATAGAGAATAATGGAGCCTCCAGCACCGACCTCCACCCGCAGAGCCACACTCCACATAGAGAATAATGGAGCCTCCAGCACCGACCTCCACCCGCAGAGCCACACTCCACATAGAGAATAATGGAGCCTCCAGCACCGACCTCCACCCGCAGAGCCGCACTCCACATAGATAATAATGGAGCCTCCAGCCCCGACCTCCACCCGCACTCCACATAGAGAATAATGGGGCCTCCAGCACCGACCTCCACCTGCAGAGCCGCACTCCACATAGAGAATAATGGAGCCTCCAGCACCGACCTCCACCAGCAGAGCCCCACTCCACATAGATAATAATGGAGCCTCCAGCACTGACCTCCACCCGCAGAGCAGCACTCCATATAGAGAATAATGGAGCCTCCAGCACCGACCTCCACCCGCAGAGCCACACTCCACATAGAGAATAATGGAGCCTCCAGCACCGACCTCCACCCGCACTCCACATAGAGCATAATGGGGCCCCCAGCACCGACCTCCACCCGCAGAGCCGCACTCCACATAGAGAATAATGGGGCCTCCGGCACCAACCTCCACCCGCAGAGCCGCACTCCACATAGAGAATAATGGGGCCTCCGGCACCGACCTCCACCCGCAGAGCCGCACTCCACATAGAGAATAATGGAGCCTCCGGCACCGACCTCCACCCGCAGAGCCGCACTCCACATAGAGAATAATGGAGCCTCCAGCACCGACCTCCACCCGCAGAGCCGCACTCCACATAGAGAATAATGGAGCCTCCAGATCCGACCTCCACCCGCAGAGCCCCACTCCACATAGAGAATAATGGAGCCTCCAGCACCGACCTCCACCCGCAGAGCCGCACTCCACATAGAGAATAATGGGGCCTCCAGCACCGACCTCCACCCGCAGAGCCGCACTCCACATAGAGAATAATGGAGCCTCCAGCACCGACCTCCACCCGCACTCCACATAGAGAATAATGGAGCCTCCAGCACCGACCTCCACCCGCAGAGCCGCACTCCCCATAGAGAATAATGGAGCCTCCATCACCTACCTCCACCCGCACTCCACATAGAGAATAATGGAGCCTCCGGCACCGACCTCCACCCGCAGAGCCGCACTCCACATAGAGAATAATGGAGCCTTCAGCACCGACCTCCACCCGCAGAGCCGCACTCCACATAGAGAATAATGGGGCCTCCGGCACCGACCTCCACCCGCAGAGCCGCACTCCACATAGAGAATAATGGAGCCTCCAGCACCGACCTCCACCTGCAGAGCCCCACTCCACATAGAGAATAATGGAGCCTCCAGCACCGACCTCCACCCGCAGAGCCACACTCCACATAGAGAATAATGGAGCCTCCAGCACCGACCTCCACCCGCAGAGCCACACTCCACATAGAGAATAATGGAGCCTCCAGCACCGACCTCCACCCGCAGAGCCGCACTCCACATAGATAATAATGGAGCCTCCAGCCCCGACCTCCACCCGCACTCCACATAGAGAATAATGGGGCCTCCAGCACCGACCTCCACCTGCAGAGCCGCACTCCACATAGAGAATAATGGAGCCTCCAGCACCGACCTCCACCAGCAGAGCCCCACTCCACATAGATAATAATGGAGCCTCCAGCACTGACCTCCACCCGCAGAGCAGCACTCCATATAGAGAATAATGGAGCCTCCAGCACCGACCTCCACCCGCAGAGCCACACTCCACATAGAGAATAATGGAGCCTCCAGCACCGACCTCCACCCGCACTCCACATAGAGAATAATGGGGCCTCCAGCACCGACCTCCACCCGCAGAGCCGCACTCCACATAGAGAATAATGGGGCCTCCGGCACCAACCTCCACCCGCAGAGCCGCACTCCACATAGAGAATAATGGGGCCTCCGGCACCGACCTCCACCCGCAGAGCCGCACTCCACATAGAGAATAATGGAGCCTCCAGCACCGACCTCCACCCGCAGAGCCGCACTCCACATAGAGAATAATGGAGCCTCCAGATCCGACCTCCACCCGCAGAGCCCCACTCCACATAGAGAATAATGGAGCCTCCAGATCCGACCTCCACCCGCAGAGCCCCACTCCACATAGAGAATAATGGAGCCTCCAGCACCGACCTCCACCCGCAGAGCCGCACTCCACATAGAGAATAATGGGGCCTCCAGCACCGACCTCCACCCGCAGAGCCGCACTCCACATAGAGAATAATGGAGCCTCCAGCACCGACCTCCACCCGCACTCCACATAGAGAATAATGGAGCCTCCAGCACCGACCTCCACCCGCAGAGCCGCACTCCCCATAGAGAATAATGGAGCCTCCATCACCTACCTCCACCCGCACTCCACATAGAGAATAATGGAGCCTCCGGCACCGACCTCCACCCGCAGAGCCGCACTCCACATAGAGAATAATGGAGCCTTCAGCACCGACCTCCACCCGCAGAGCCGCACTCCACATAGAGAATAATGGAGCCTCCGGCACCGACCTCCACCCGCAGAGCCACACTCCACATAGAGAATAATGGAGCCTCCGGCACTGACCTCCACCCGCAGAGCCGCACTCCACATACATGGCTGCTCTCAGTGCTCTGTGCTGTGCGCACAGGACCTGTGATGAGGTCACAGGAGGGGAGGAGACAGGGGTCACATGATCGGGGGCCCTGACACCTTACCTCCTGTGATCTCATCACAAGCCTTTGCACGCTACCAGCAGCATCAGCGTTCAGGCTACTTGTAGATGCTGCTGGTAGCAGAGCACATAATGCCGCCCCCACGGTCACTCACTTTTAGGTGGGGAGAAGATGGAGTGCCATTGCAGCAGCCAGCAGGAATGTGGTGGGGGCCCCCTTAGAAGCTCTTGTGGTGGGGGCCCCGGGGCTGAAGCCCCGCCTGCCCTGCCTATAATCCGGCCCTGCGCGGTGGCGGATTATAATGGGGCAATTTACTGGCCTGGGCTGTGGGCCCCTTAACCCCACTGGGCCCGGGGCAACTGCCCAAATTGACCTCATTATAATCCGCCACTGTTTGCATCCTACAACGCCAAGTCATAATAAGCCTTTTGCCGTTCACCTGTTAATTATGGAGCCAGAACCTCCGCCCACTGCTACGGAGGCAATTTCTCCCGCTCCGCCATCCTTTCAAATACTGCCAGGAATGCCTCAACATCATCACCTAGGGTCATCTTTTGAAATGCTCTTCTTACTGTCTTCCTCACATGAGAGTCATCATCTGGATTTGGGGTTGGGGCGGTTGTCCTGAAACGGATCGCCTCGGTTAGAAGTTTTAACTGCTGCCGGTGCTGCTGCTGTTGCTGCTGTCGTCTCTATTGCTGCTGGAGATTAGTCTGCACAAGTTGCTTTACCAATTCCTCCATGTTGTTCAATATCTGTTTGGCAGTTACACAGCCCTATGGCATCTGTGTCTGTGCTTCTAGCCCCAATTGTAGAGGTTTATACTCACTTAGCTGTGGTTGAGGTAGGCACAGGAAGCGGTATTGCTGCAATGTCCAGGCAAGCTTATTTAAAGTTCACAAACCGCTCCGAATGGCAAAACAAAAACAGATGCTTTTCTGGCACAAAGTGAAAACAGAAAGTACAGTAAAAGGTCCATACAATATATAGCGGGTCTGCCTGCTCAGGATAGTGTCCAGTTCTTTAGGCCTCATCACAGACCAACACACAGGAGAGCCACACATTTGCAGCCTTAAAGGGTCAGTAAATCCTACATAATCAGTTAGATTACATGAATTGCATTTTAAACAAATGCAGAAAAATATAAGGAAAACAAGATTGAAATGACAAAGTATGATACTTTTGCAGCCATCATTTGGATCATAAAGACTTTTCCTATAACCCTACATAAATAAGTAAAAAAAATAGCTTTCCTCTTTTACTTCTCATAGGCAACACACAGAAGGACAAACATTCTAAAAGCATCACAGAAAAAGAAACAGCCTTACCAACACCAGGTCAGATTACCAATGCACTAGTAGGATGGACCAGACCCCCATGAGAAAGCCAGAGGCAGTACAGGTGCAAATGACTGATGGAGCAACTACTCACAAACCTACGAATTCATGGAAGGGATGGCTGTGTAGTATTAAACATGCACATAGATGAGGCTTGCATAGGACCCAAGTCACACAGGTACGTGTGATGCACCATGTCTGGCTTACAGCCTATTGATGGTGCCCGTACTAGTAGATCAGGCGGCTGCCCAGCAATATGTAGGGGCACCCAGCAAGGACAGACAATCCCCAAAAACCCAATCAACTATAAAGGGCCTAGCTGCACTAATAATAATACTGAAAAAAAGCCATTTCTAGGCATGGAAGTGAATGAAATGGCCGTGATAAGTAAAATAAAGAGCCTTAAAAACACCAAGTTAGATTACCAACGTACTAACAGAATGCAATAAAAAGATGAAAAATTATGTATAAAGTACAGGAGGTATTGGTCGACTTTATACATCATTTTATATCTTTTTTTTGCATCCTGCTAGTACATTGGTAATCTGACCTGGTGTTTTTAAGGATGTTTATTTTACTTATCACGGCAATTTCATACACTTCCATGCATAAAAAAAACACTTTTTTCAAAAATATTATTAATGTCAGTAAAGCGCTGTGGAATTAATGGTGCTATATAAGTGAGTAAAATAAATAAATAATCAAAATAATATATATTAAATATTGGTATGCTTATATAACATTTAAATCACATTACAAAAATATTATATTTTATTGCATTGCTCACTCTTATAAAAGGGTAATTGTGTTAACAGGAACATATTAGTATATGCGAGTTGGATATGGAGCTTCTCAATATAATAACATTCCAATGGTGCAGTATAACTAAGCTTAGGACACAGTGGAATAAGTGGAATAACTATGACTATGAGTAGATTTAATTCAATACGTAATAATATATATGACATACCTGATACACACATTTCTCAATGATATCTGCTCTGATGTATATTTATTTTAGCATTCTTAAAGCGATTGAATAATATTTTTGGAAATCCTATCTGTAGTGAGAGCATAAAGTGACAATATTCCAGTTCGGAAATTATTCTGGCTGAAAACAGTAGCTGAGTATGAGAAAGAAGCCATGTCTAATTAGTCTACATTTTTCAAAGAATGATTGCCTGTCATCTTGTTAAGCCATTTTTCTGCAAGTACATTTCCCAAGGCTTTAAACGACACTTCAGGTATACTCATGTGGATCCTTAATAATATACATTTTCTGAAAAGCTCTTTTGCTTCCTATTGTTCTACGAAAAATGTATTTTATACACTCGTGGGTTTCAAGCACAGAGCATAACATTAAATTACACGTATAAAAGGTTTTCCAGGTCATGTACTGTACAATGTAGTGCGAACAGTTTTAGGGAGCGTGTATTCAATAAATCAGACAACGGAATCTGACATGTCGGCCTTATCAGCACTGTTGAGCAAGGTGGGGGTTAGAGAAAATTTCAATATTAATATCAACAAAGCAAAGAGGATGATTTTTTTTAGCTCTCTATTTTCATTTCTGCTTAGAACAATAATTTATTCATTATTCCACTCAACGGGGATTATAGCGGAGTAAAACTTTCACTCTGTTGTCATGGAGCCGAAGGCAGCATTTGAAACCGTGAAGTGGGATTCAATAAATATTAGTATCTGTAGCAACGCTCGTAGGAGATATTTTCAAGTATCTCATTATATGTACTACTGCCGACTAAATTTAATAGCAATTAGACACAAGGGAAAAACCCAAATTAAATTTGTCATAAACAACTATTAGAATTAATGTTGTCCACTAGTTCACCTACCTTATGTTCTAATTGGTGTTTGGACAAAAAGGTTCCAATATTAATCTAAGAAAATGCTTGTAACATGGAAAAGTACTTTATTTTTAAACGTTCTAAGTGATAATTATGGAAAACTAATTAAGCCGAGCATACTAGAAATAATAACAATAATACTATAAATAATAAAATAATATAAGCATGTGACCTTTAAGAGCAATTATGCATCATTATCATTTTTAAAAAGAAATAAAATATGTAATTGCTAGAGATGGGCAAGTTTATTAGCGCAGAATTGAATTCTACTCAAATTTTACAGACTTCCATATTCTCCAACTAGCCATTTTGCTAAATCTTAGAGGGATAGCGAAAGGTTGAAAAAATAAAAATTCCTCACTGCTCATCTGTCCAGCGGTCCCTATTGCTTACTGCCCAGTGTCCGGTACTTTGCGCTTCTTCTTTCACGTGCAGCATCACCAGTGCTTTTACTCTAGACCAGGATTCCAGGCTTAACCGGACATCAGAATACACTGACCATCGTAGGGTCTTGTATTCCGCGAATAAAGTACGGGGTTTTTAGGTGTCCGGTGCTGAACTCCGAACACGCACTTCTCCCAGAAGTCCGTTTTAGTGTTCAGAGTTCGGATGCTGAGGAGAGAGAGCCTTTTGCAGCCCCTACCTAGCCCTTACTACGACCATTTTACAGCACGAAAGTTCGGGTCCCCATTGACATCACAATGTACATCGTTTTGGCACAGCATGCAGGAATTTTATGTACTATGGATTTTTCTGGGACTGTACTCCTATAAATCAACTTTTTTCTTCCATATTTTGTTGCTTTATAATACTTATATACATATATGTGTAACAATGTTTGATACCCCTTTTGGTATATATAAGGTTGTATTTATAATTTATTCCCTATATTTACTTCATTATTAAATATTTTTATGATTACTTTTTAGCAACATGTTAATCATTTTTAATATGCGGTATGTTTTTGAACAATGTTTTTTACACTTTTCACACAAATATACACTCACTGGCCACTTTATTAGGTACACCTGTCCAACTGTGTGTTAAGACTTAATTTCTAATCAGCCAATCACATGGCGGCAACTCAGTGCATTTAGGCATGTAGACATGGTCAAGACAATCTCCTGCAGTTCAAACCGAGCATCAGTATGGGGAAGAAAGGTGATTTGAGTGCCTTTGAACGTGGCATGATTGTTGGTGCCAGAAGGGCTGGTCGGAGAATTTCAGAAACTGCTGATCTACTGGGATTTTCACGCACAACCATCTCTAGGGTTTACAGAGAATGGTCCGAAAAAGAAAAAAAATCCAGTGAGCGGCAGTTCTGTGGCCGGAAATGCCATGTTGATGCCAGAGGTCAGAGGAGAATGGGCAGACTGGTTCGAGCTGATAGAAAGGCAACAGTGACTCAAATTGCCACCCGTTACAACCAAGGTAGGCAGAAGAGCATCTCTGAATGCACAGTGCGTCGAACTTTGAGGCAGATGGGCTACAGCAGCAGAAGACCACACTGGGTACCACTCCTCTCAGCTAAGAACAGGAAACTGAGGCTACAATTTGCACAAGCTCATCGAAATTGGACAGTAGAAGATTGGAAAAACGTTGTCTGGTCTGATGAGTCTCGATTTCTGCTGCGACATTCGGATGGTAGGGTCAGAATTTGGCGTAAACAACATGAAAGCATGGATCCATCCTGCCTTGTATCAACGGTTCAGGCTGGTGGTGGTGGTGTCATGGTGTGGGGAATTTTTTCTGGGCACTCTTTGGGCCCCTTGGTACCAATTGAGCATCGTTGCAACGCCACAGCCTACCTGAGTATTGTTGCTGACCATGTCCATCCCTTTATGACCACAATGTACCCAACATCTGATGGCTACTTTCAGCAGGATAATGCGCCATGTCATAAAGCTCGAATCATCTCAGATTGGTTTCTTGAACATGACAATGAGTTTACTGTACTCAAATGGCCTCCTCAGTCACCAGATCTCAATCCAATAGAGCATCTTTGGGATGTGGTGGAACGGGAGATTCGCATCAGGGATGTGCAGCCGACAAATCTGCGCCAACTGTGTGATGCCATCATGTCAATATGGTCCAAAATCTCTGAGGAATGCTTCCAGCACCTTGTTGAATCTCTGCCACGAAGAATTGAGGCAGTTCTGAAGGCAAAAGGGGGTCCAACCCCTTACTAGCATGGTGTACCTAATAAAGTGGCCAGTGAGTGTATATACCATAGTAATACACTTTAATATTTTCTTTTTAGTCACTATGCCACGTATTCACACTTTATTTATTTAACTTGACTGTACACTGTTACACATTGATATAAATGCATTATTTCTCACACATTTTTATCTATTTATTATATCCAGTAAGAGGATTGACCTGTATACAATTTATAATCTTCCTGACACTTGCTCGATAAATATGGAGCAGTCTATACTTTCGGCCCCTGCCCTGACATATGCACTCCACCATGGAGCGCACATCACTTTAGATCTGGGAGGTATGCTTGGGTTCCAACGTGGAGCTCAAGGCACTTCCAGTCCGGCACTATATCCGGTCCGGATGACGTGCTCAATACAAGCTGAGTCTCTGAATGTGGATATCCGCTGGATCACGCTGCCCAAATGCGCAAAAGACAGCTGTCAATAATTATACTCCCCCTCATGATTGGTCCATCACAGAATAAATACACGGTCCCAAGATCCAGAGTCATTTTCCTCGTCAAAGCCACTGACGAAACGTGCGTCGGGAATATGCTTCTGGTGCAAGGTTTGTGTATAAATACAATATTATTTCCTATTCATTTATTGTTTTTTAACAGTGTATTGACTGTGCACTTTATCATGCTATACATTTACTATTAATCATGATGATCATTAAAGGGAACCTGTCACCTGTTTTGGCCACTATAAGATGCGGCCACTGCCTTTCAATGCTGTAGGTAAGCCCCCAGGTCCGACCTGAAAGATAAGAAAAATAAGGTTTATTATACTCACCCGGGGGATGGTCCGGTGCCTGTCTGGGTCCGGTGCCTCACATCTTCTTGCAACACCACCCTCCTGCTTGCTTCATCGCTCATGGCATTGCGCTTCTGTGCAGGTGTACTTCTCTGCCCTGCTGAGGGCAGAGTAAAGTACTGCAGTGCGCAGGCGCTGGTGGGCCTCTCTGACCTTTCCAGATGCCTGCGCACTGCAGTACTTTACTCTGCCCTCAACAGCGCAATGCTGGGAGTGATGAAGTAAGCAGGAGGGCGGCGTCACAAGAAGATGGGAGGCACCGGACCCGGACCGGCGACACCCATCGGACCAGACCCCACTGGACCACCCCCCCAGGTGAGTATAATAAAACTTAGTTTTCTCATCTTTCAGGTTGGACAGTGGGCTTATCTACAGCATTATAGAATGCTTTAGATAAGCCCTGAAAGGTGGTGGCCGCATCTTATAGAGGCCAAAACAGATGACAGGTTCTCTTTAAGATATAGAGAGGAATCAGGTATAGCACTATGCACTTTACAGTATACTTCCTGATAACTCTATCTCATATGGACTTTATTGACACCTACCAAAAAAATGAGTATTTGAATATTACCATCTCTCACTATTTTATTAATTGTTTTAATTTATTGTGAAATGTCCCCATTTTTCTGTGTTATCTTTTTTATATTCATTCAATAAAGATTAATATTTAAATTCTGAATAATTTTGGTGATGCATCTCTTTGTAGGCTTTATATAGCATGCAGGAATGTTTGAGTTCCGGTCGCGGGTGAAAGTCCCGGCTGTGAGTGTAGACAGGAGAAAGAAAAGGAGGATCAGAAAGCAGGCAGTAAGTATCTGGGGCGGTGGCACAGGTGAGGGGTGAGGTGAGTATTTTTTTTTTTTTTTTTTTACATCTTTTGTTCATTATGCTCTGGGATGTTAGACATCAGAGCATAATAAGGGACAATCAATTCATTGAAAATAGCATCACTCTGAATTGAATGATAGGAAAAATTGACGCAATTTAGACAATTCAAATTTTGTCAGATCCACTCCTCTCTAGTAATTGTACATGATATTAAAGAAGACTTTGGCTCAAGGATACTATCTTTATATGGTATTACAATATAAAATGGCTTGACAGCAAGGATCTATATACCCACCATGAATAAACACAAGTGCCAAATTTCTACTGTGGGTGAATTGATCAGTAAACTACTTGTGCTACTATTCTTAAAATTTTCTAACATTAGTGATCTACCAATTTGAGAGTGGCTGAGCAAAAAAACAATTTGAGCTGTTGCATGAGGTATCAGGGCTCATTGCAAAGCAGGCTTACACGGGTTCCTCACCCACATAATCTTAATTTAAACTTAAATTCAAAGCTCTAAATGCTGACCCAGACCCTGATACCTCATGCATTTGTAGGGGAGCCAGGGCCGTAGTCTCCCACCACATGCACACAATGTCCCCTTTGTAGCATACCTTTCTTTCCGCTTTTGGATCCATCAGAGTCTTCTCTGATAGGCCGGGGTCACACTTGCGATGAATATGAACGAGTGCTATGCGAAAAATCATCGCATAGCATTTGGACCAGTATTCATTTATGGGGCAGTTCCCATAAGTGTTATTTTTCTCGGCCGTTTTCAGTGTCTGAGTGAAATCACAGCAAGCTGCGCTGCGTTTTGCACCGACACTTGGCAGAGTCTCGGCTCACTTGCACCCATATAAGCATATGGGTGCGAGTGACACAGCACATCACTCAGATATCATCCGAGTGATGTGCGCTGTACACTGACACTGTCAATGGACGAGATAGAGAAATTAGTTTCTCTGCCTCCTCCGCATCTGTGCTCCGATCCGCTATGTGCGAGAGGCTCGGAGCACAGTCGCATGACACTCAGCTCCTGCTCACAGCAGAGCAGGAGCCGAGGGTGATCAGCTCTCGCATCGGATGCCATACGCTAGTCTGACCCCGGCCATATGCTGAGGATTTCCTTCTGACGGTTTTGTACAAATAGAAACAGAGTCCAGTTCCAGCTTGGTTCCAATCTCAGTACATCCAGTTCAGTCACAGAAGCAACAAGTCAGGAACACCGCACTGCACTTGCTCACTGAGCCAGTGCGCGTGTCCTGAGTACAAAAACAGTGCTCAAAGATACCTGTGGAGTGGGGCAGCAGGGGTGACGATGCATGCTCCAGGACCTGAAGCACGAGACTGCTGGGGGCGTGGCAAAAGCTCCACAGAGCTGGGAGCTGCAGGGAAACTCCTAGAAGGGTAACTACAGGACAATGTTACCAAGGGGCATAGACAGAGACAGAAACCAGATCAAGCCGGGTCAAAGCACGAGATAGCAGGACAGTACCAAAGGGTTAGACAGAGCGAATAGTCAGGACGTAGCAATAGATTAGAAAACCAGAACGAGCAATGGACGGTACAATAGGGACACACTGCAACGGAGTAACAATAGCCAAGCCAGGAGGTCAGAACCAGAGAAGATAATAGTACCAAAATGAGAGACGGAGTACAGACTGAGGGAACAGACCGCGTCATACACGGGAATCAAACAAGCAATGCAGAATACATGCACACCAGGGGGGTCGGTCAGACGCACAGTCAGAATAACAGTATAGCTGACAGAGAATGCTAGTCTGGAGTGAGTATAAATACCTCTCCCAAATCCAAAGAGAGGCTGGCAAAAGTTAACCCTGTGAGAACAGGACATTAACCATGTCTTAACCATGACACAACATAGGGTTCATCACAGATTGCATCCTTTCCTTTCCCTGTGCTTTCCCTCACTTCTTCCGGAATGTCCCAGGGTCATACCGACTCGTCCAGTACCGCAGCGTTCCTTCTGGTCAGCCTCACTAAGTTCAGGAGTTCCCCTGTCCATTTTGCCCCAGACATAAGGGCATCTGCCCATGTAGTTGGCTGCCACATATTGGAACTGCCCTGCATTCCTTTACTGCTGTGATCTTTCGCTCACAGGCCCTGGATGACTGGGATAATTGCTAAATGTTATGTTGTTATCATGAATGTATATCCCCTAAAATTGGTACTTTATTAATAATAAAAAACCACTAGTGTGGTTATACACCAAAAGAAAACGTGACAAATACACAACAAAAGAAAAAGGTGTTCAAACAGAAAACCCACATTTGGGACAACTAGGAATCCCTGATAATTCTGAGCTTGTACCTGCCTGGCCGCGGAGGTTGGCACCCTAGGGGGGAACGTTGTGGCGCCCCCGCTCAACGATGGCTATCCCTAGGGGCCCTGATATACCCTGCAGCCGCTAATGACACCCTCTACCCGATAGCTGAGGGGACCCCTAATGCTAGACAGAGATATAACTGCTCTAAAGAGGATCCTGTGTCCCACAAGGATTAAAAACAATGGTAGAACACACTTGGCATCTGGTGGTACATATGGGAATTATCCTGCATAAAGCTACTCCACATGAGATTTCAATCAGATAATATAATGTATCGATGGAATGCATATATAATAATGCTAACGAGATTAATCACCAAATCCATGTAGTTCATTCAGTGATACCCCAGCCTCACATAAAGATACTAATATACTGATGCAAACGGAAATCCACCTTCAACATCACCAGCGGCTTAGTTCACTGGCATCTCATTAATTAGCATATCTTTGATGCCCCGTTACAATCTGGCATAACTAATGGAGCATTTACTATTCCCATCCATGAGTAATGTACACAAAATTGCAACAGCGATACTCATCTTGTGTCACCTGCCACCTGCCATCAATTGGTTAACGCCTCAACGCGTTTCGCCTGCTTAGGCTCATCAGGAGGCCAGATAGTGCGATATTATGTGTCCCATACAAGGTGCAATATCAAATGATGCTCAGCTCAACTCCTCTTTTTATAACCGCCGCCATAAGGCGTATATGTTACACCCACTCACGTGACATGGCGTCCCCGCGGTCTCAGGATGCCTCTATTAGACATTACCCCTGAACCACCAATCAGATATCTCAAGACAAGCGGTCTCACCGCACTCTCCAATGGCTGAGGACGACTCCAACTTCCGGGTTTGTCGTGCAGCGCACACACCGCACATGCTCCCCTCTCCCCCACTGGGATCAGCGCGTCTCATATCAACCTTACGGCATCCCCGCGGTCTCAGGATGCCTCTATTAGACATTACCCCTGAACCACCAATCAGATACCTCCAGACAAACAGTCCCACCGCGCTCTCCAATGGCTGAGGCCGATTCTAACTTCCGGGTTTGACATGCAGTACACACACCACACATGCTCCCTTCTCGCCCATTGGAATCAGCGCGTCTCACGTTAACGCCGTCAGATGTATATGTTAGGTTTGTAACATTATATCCCCACTCTCATTGTGTCACATATAATTCGTGGCCGTCACATTGAAGTCTTTTATTTAAGTGACCAGAGCGTCCACTCCGGTATTTCTCACACTCCGGATCCCCACAGGAGTATCCAATATTGTACCCATAAGCGCATTTTACATCAGATGCGTAATTGAGAATCACAGTATATAATCGCATCAAAAACTGGCAGTGTGAACATGCGACCAAGGTTGATAAACCCAAAAATAATCCTCAATCTAATAAACACTCTCAGGGACTATAATTAATGGGGATACCATGGGGTATAATGAAAATTATTAAATACAGGCAAACGGTAAAGAGGAGGATAATACATATAATATTCCATGACAATACATGGGACTCCCAAATTTTACGGGAGCCCAATACAAAACCTAGAAGGCCAATATACTTGAAAAGGGTCACTATAATCAGTTGTGGCTCATAAGAAACAGGCAAATGAAAGTTGTTCATTTAACCCCCTCGGCTCCATAGACTCCATCCTGAATATCCACTCACATTCTCTTCTGAGGATCAATTTGTCCATATTCCCCCCTCTCGTGTTCATCTTGACTACTTCTATGATATTGAATTTAATATCACCGGGATCACCCTTATGACACAACCAAATGTGTCTAGCAAGTGGGGTATCCCTTTTATTTCTAACATCGCCCAAATGCTCCCCTACTCTCCTCCTAAACTCTCTACTGGTCTTCCCTATGTAGTCCCTGGGGCATGAGCAGGTAGCCACGTAAACAACCCCTGTGGTTTTGCAATTCGAGAAGTCTCGTTGGTAGAAAACTTTGCCTGTATTTGAACTACAAAATGACTTTCCAGGTCTCATAAATTTACAAAAACTGCAATCCCCGCACTTAAAAAAACCACAGGGTTTTCTATCCAGCCATGTACCACTAACCAATGGTCTCCTATATTGGCTGTGGACTAAAATGTCCCTGATGGATTTGCCCTTCCTAAACGTGATATTAGGGCGCTCACCAACCACATCCTTGAGATCTGGATCAAGTCTGAGCACATCCCAATGTCTGGCCAGGACTCTTCTAACATCCTGATGTCCCGCATCATATGTCCCGATGATCCTTATCTGCTCCGTAGAGTCCTCAACCTCACGTTTCTGCAACAGTGACTGTCTGTTTGCTTTACTTGCAAAATCATATGCTGTGTCTAGAATGTGTTTAGGGTACGGAGGAACTGTCCTTTTGGGATGCCTCTCTTAAGGGGAATTGGGTGGTGGCATCCCAAAAGGACAGTTCCTCCGTCTTAGGAGGAACTGTTCTAGGAATGATCTATTTCACAAACAAGCTGGGGATATGTTCTGTCGCTTTAAGGATAAGGGGTACCCTAAACACATTCTAGACACAGCATATGATTTTGCAAGTAAAGCAAACAGACAGTCACTGTTGCAGAAACGTGAGGTTGAGGACTCTACGGAGCAGATAAGGATCATCGGGACATATGATGCGGGACATCAGGATGTTAGAAGAGTCCTGGCCAGACATTGGGATGTGCTCAGACTTGATCCAGATCTCAAGGATGTGGTTGGTGAGCGCCCTAATATCACGTTTAGGAAGGGCAAATCCATCAGGGACATTTTAGTCCACAGCCAATATAGGAGACCATTGGTTAGTGGTACATGGCTGGATAGAAAACCCTGTGGTTTTTTTAAGTGCGGGGATTGCAGTTTTTGTAAATTTATGAGACCTGGAAAGTCATTTCGTAGTTCAAATACAGGCAAAGTTTTCTACCAACGAGACTTCTCGAATTGCAAAACCACAGGGGTTGTTTACGTGGCTACCTGCTCATGCCCCAGGGACTACATAGGGAAGACCAGTAGAGAGTTTAGGAGGAGAGTAGGGGAGCATTTGGGCGATGTTAGAAATAAAAGGGATACCCCACTTGCTAGACACATTTGGTTGTGTCATAAGGGTGATCCCGGTGATATTAAATTCAATATCATAGAAGTAGTCAAGATGAACACGAGAGGGGGGAATATGGACAAATTGATCCTCAGAAGAGAATGTGAGTGGATATTCAGGATGGAGTCTATGGAGCCGAGGGGGTTAAATGAACAACTTTCATTTGCCTGTTTCTTATGAGCCACAACTGATTATAGTGACCCTTTTCAAGTATATTGGCCTTCTAGGTTTTGTATTGGGCTCCCATAAAATTTGGGAGTCCCATGTATTGTCATGGAATATTATATGTATTATCCTCCTCTTTACCGTTTGCCTGTATTTAATAATTTTCATTATACCCCATGGTATCCCCATTAATTATAGTCCCTGAGAGTGTTTATTAGATTGAGGATTATTTTTGGGTTTATCAACCTTGGTCGCATGTTCACACTGCCAGTTTTTGATGCGATTATGTACTGTGATTCTCAATTACGCATCTGATGTAAAATGCGCTTATGGGTACAATATTGGATACTCCTGTGGGGATCCGGAGTGTGAGAAATACCGGAGTGGACGCTCTGGTCACTTAAATAAAAGACTTCAATGTGACGGCCACAAATTATATGTGACACAATGAGAGTGGGGATATAATGTTACAAACCTAACATATACATCTGACGGCGTTAACGTGAGACGCGCTGATTCCAATGGGCAAGAAGGGAGCATGTGTGGTGTGTGTACTGCATGTCAAACCCGGAAGTTAGAATCGGCCTCAGCCATTGGAGAGCGCGGTGGGACTGTTTGTCTGGAGGTATCTGATGGGTAGTGCATTCTGAGACCGCGGGGATGCCGTAAGGTTGATATGAGACGCGCTGATCCCAGTGGGGGAGAAGGGAGCATGCGCGGTGTGTGCGCTGCACGACAAACCCGGAAGTTGGAGTCGTCCTCAGCCATTGGAGAGCGCGGTGAGACCGCTTGTCTTGAGATATCTGATTGGTGGTTCAGGGGTAATGTCTAATAGAGGCATCCTGAGACTGCGGGGACGCCATGTCACGTGAGTGGGTGTAACATATACGCCTTATGGCGGCGGTTATAAAAAGAGGAGTTGAGCTGAGCATCATTTGATATTGCACCTTGTATGGGACACATAATATCGCACTATCTGGCCTCCTGATGAGCCTAAGCAGGCGAAACGCGTTGAGGCGTTAACCAATTGATGGCAGGTGGCAGGTGACACAAGATGAGTATCACTGTTGCAATTTTGTGTACATTACTCATGGATGGGAATAGTAAATGCTCCATTAGTTATGCCAGATTGTAACGGGGCATCAAAGATATGCTAATTAATGAGATGCCAGTGAACTAAGCCGCTGGTGATGTTGAAGGTGGATTTCCGTTTGCATCAGTATATTAGTATCTTTATGTGAGGCTGGGGTATCACTGAATGAACTACATGGATTTGGTGATTAATCTCGTTAGCATTATTATATATGCATTCCATCGATACATTATATTATCTGATTGAAATCTCATGTGGAGTAGTTTTATGCAGGATAATTCCCATATGTACCACCAGATGCCAAGTGTGTTCTACCATTGTTTTTAATCCTTGTGGGACACAGGATCCTCTTTAGAACAGTTATATCTCTGTCTAGCATTAGGGGTCCCCTCAGCTATCGGGTAGAGGGTGTCATTAGCGGCTGCAGGGTATATCAGGGCCCCTAGGGATAGCCATCATTGTGCGGGGGCGCCACAACGTTCCCCCCTAGGGTGCCAACCTCCGCGGCCAGGCAGGTACAAGCTCAGAATTATCAGGGATTCCTAGTTGTCCCAAATGTGGGTTTTCTGTTTGAACACCTTTTTCTTTTGTTGTGTATTTGTCACGTTTTCTTTTGGTGTATAACCACACTAGTGGTTTTTTATTATTAATAAAGTACCAATTTTAGGGGATATACATTCATGATAATATTCTAAACCCTTCTTGTATTAGTAATTGAGATTGCTAAATGTTACGTTGCCAACTGACCTGGCTGGGCTCTCAGGCCCTACTGACTAAAATCCAGGAAGCTCACTATCTTAATGCAGTTTGTCCCTCCTAACTAACTTAACTAACTAAAAATTCTATTGTGACCCTTCTAGTTGGCTAACTTAAGTACTGCACTTTCCCTACAACATATATATTTATGCATTACACTATACCGTAACAGCATTACAAAACATACATGAGATTCCACAATATAACATGAACACGGGCAAGGGGAGGGGGGGCACCACTTAGCCTTGGTACACCCCTTATACTCCTCCTCCCCTAAGAATAGTCGTCCCACCCTATATAGTGCTTAAGACTTTAATATATAGAGTAATACTTCACGTAGGGAGATAAATGTTTAATTGAAGTAGGCAGTCCGTTATTAAAAGAAACACATAGTATTTTTACAATTTGTGGTCAAGGAAAGTCTTTGTTCCACAACAAAGTCTGTTTTTTTTTAATATAGGTGCTTGACGACAGTCCTCCAGGTAGCACCTTAACCCTTTTACCTCCAAGGGTGGTTTACACGTTCATGACCGGGCCAATTTTTCAATTCTGACCACTGTCCCTTTATGAGGTAATAACTCTGGAACGCTTTCATGGATCCCGGTGATTCTGACATTGTTTTCTCGTGACATATTGTACTTCATGGCAGTGGTAAAATTTCATTCATATAACTTGCGCTTATTTGTGAAAAAATGGAAATTTGGCGAAAAATTTGAAAATTTCACAATTTTCCAACTTTGAATTTTTATGCCCTTAAATCCCAGAGATATAGCACACAAAAAACTTAATAAATAACATTTCACATATGTTTACTTTGCATCAGCACAATTTTGAAACCAAAATTATTTTGTTAGGAAGTTATAAGGGTTAAAAGTTGACTAGCGCTTTCTCATTTTTGCAACACCAATTTATTTTTATTGAAGGAGTCTATATGATAGAAAATACCCAAAAGTGACACCATTCTAAAAACTGCACCCTTGAAGGTGCTCAAAACCACATTCAATAAGTTTATTAACCCTTCAAATGCTTCACAGGAATTTTTTGAATGTTTAAAAAAAAAATAAACATTTAACTTTTTTCACAAAATAATTCTTTCAGGTCCAAATTTTTTTATTTTACCAAGGGTAACAGGAGAAATTGGACAGCAAAAGTTATTGTGCAATTTGTCCTGAGTACGCTGATACCTGATATGTGGGGGGGGAACCACTGTTTCGGCACATGGCAGAGCTCAGAAGGGAAGGAGCACCGTTTGACTTTTTCAATGCAAAATTGGCTGGAATTCAGATCGGACGCCATGTCACGTTTGGAGAGCCCCTAATGTGCCTAAACAGTGGAAATCCCCCATAAGTGACCCCATTTTGGAAACTAGACCCCCCAAGGAACTTATCTAGATATGTGGTGAGAACTTTCAACCCACAAGGACTTCACAGAAGTTTATAACGTACAGCCGTACAATTAAAAAATCATATTTTTTCCACAAAAAAATGATCTTTTCACCCTCAATTTTTATTTTTCCAAGCCTAGCAGGACCCCAAAAGTTATTGTATAATTTGTCCTGACTACGCTGATACCCCATATGTGGGTGTATATGACTATTTGGGTGCATGGCAGAGCTCAGAAGGGAAGCAGCGCCATTTAACTTTATTGGCTGGAATTGAGATTGGACGCCGTGTCGTGTTTAGAAAGCCCCTGATGTGCCAAAACAGTGGAAACCCCCCACAAATGACACCATTTTGGAAACTAGACCCCCCAAGGAACTTATCTAGATGTGTGGTGAGAACTTTGAACCCCCAAGGGCTTCACAGAAGTTTATAATGTACAGCCGTACAATTAAAAAATCATATTTTTTCCACAAAAAAATGATCTTTTCACCCTCAATTTTTATTTTTCCAAGGGTAGCAGGACCCCAAAAGTTATTGTATAATTTTTCCTGAGTACGCTGATACTCCATATGTGGGGGTAAACCACTATTTGGGGGCATGGCAGAGCTTGGAAGGGAAGCAGCGCCATTTGACTTTTATGGCTGGAATTGACGCCATATCGTGTTTGGAAAGCCACTGATGTGCAAAAACAGTGGAAACCCCACACAAATGACACCATTTTGGAAACTAGACCCCCAAGGAACTTATCTAGATGTGTGGTGAGAACTTTGAACCTCCGAGGGCTTCACAGAAGTTTATAACGCCCGGGCGTGAAAATAAAAAAATCATATTTTTTCCACAAACATGATCTTTTAGTCCTCAATTTTTTTATTTTTCCAAGGGTAACAGGAGAAATTGGACCCCAAAAGTTGTTGTCCAATTTGTCCTGAGCACGCTGATACCCTATATGTGGGAGAAAACTGCTGTATGGGCACACGTCGGGGCTCAGAAGGGAAGTAGTGATGTTTTGGAATGCAGACTTTGATGGAATGGTCTGCGGGTATCATGTTGCCTTTGGAGAGCCCCTGATGTGCATGAACTGTGGAAACCCCCCCACAAGTGTCCCTATTTTGGAAACTAGACCCCCTGAGGAACTTATCTAGATGTGTGGTGAGCACTTTAAACCCCCCAGTGCTTCACAGAAGTTTACAACGCCCGGGCGTGAAAAGAACAAAATCAGCAGGCACTGAGAAAGACGCCTTCCTGCAGGACCCAGAAGGTCCCCACCGCCATATTGGATCCGGGGACCTGCAGGGAAGGAGGCCCCCGCAGCATTGCTGCATATCGCGCTGCTGCGGGGGTCTCAGGGAAGCACGAAGGGAGCCCCCTTCCTGCCTATGCTTCCCTAAACCCCCGGTACACTGCGATCATGATTGATCGCAGTGTGCCATAGGTTAATGTGCAGGGAGCGGTCCATGACTGCCCCTGACACATAGTGCCGGGTGTCAGCTGCTGATAATCAGCTGACACCCGGCCACGATCAGCGGCGCTCCCCCGTGAGTACCGCTGATCGCTATGACGTACTATCCGAGCAAGGGAATTCACAACACCCAATGCTCTAACCAAGTGGGAGTGCTGTCTCTTAATGTTGTCTCTACGGTCCACAGCAACGCCACCCCCTTACATGATTTCCTTTTCTCCCTTTTGAGTTTTGGAGCTATAACAGTCAGCTATCTTCCTCTCTGGTGTTGCTGGAGGCCATCTGTGTTACTTCTCTGATTCTTCTCAAGATAGTGTTCCCCTTGTTTGTCTACCTCAGCTGTCTTTAGTAGTAGTGGGGATTGACTAGTGCACATACTGTCCTTCCCTATGCAGGGCATATCGCCAGGGTAGGGCAGTGATTAGGTTCCTGCTCGGCTATAGGTGCAGAACCTATATAGGGACATTTAAGGCAGACAGGGTGACGTTAGATCTTCTTAGAGGTGTCCACTCCCCCCTATTCCAGTGTTGGGTTTCCTTTCCCTTATCCCTTTCATGCTGCACTTAGGCTTTCCTAGACTGTGCATGACACCCAACCTTCCCTAAATTTAAACTTAAATTCAAAGCTCTAAATGCTGTCCCAGACCCTGATACGTCATGCATGGCCCATGGCTGACTGACACTGTGCCATTATCAAATTTCTACTGAGGGTAAATTGATCAGTCAACTACCTGAATTACTATCTTTATTTTTTTTTAACATTAGTGGTCTACCAAGTTGATAATTGTTCCACCTGAGTGTGGCTGAGCAAAAAACAGTTTGAGCTGTTGCTCGAGGTATCAGGGCTCTTTGCAAAACAGGCTTACATGGGTACTTCATGTACCTCATCTTAGTTTAAACTTAAATTCAATGCTCTAAATGCTGACCCAGACCCTGATACCTCATGCATGGCACATGGCTGACTGCTACTGTGCCATTACCAAATTTCTACTGTAGGTAAATTGTTCAGTCAGCTACCTGTTTTATTATCCTTAAATTTTTCTAACATTAGTGGTCTATCAAGCTGATATTTGTGCCACCTGAGAGTGGCTGAGCAATAAACCAATTTGAGCTGCTGTCTGAGGTATCAGTGCTCCGAGCAAAGCACATTTACACAGGTCCCTCACCCACCTTATCTTAATTTAAACTTAAATTCAGAGCTCTAAATGCAGGCACAGACCCTGATACCTCATGCATAGCCCATGGCTAACTGCTGCTGTGCCATTATCAAATTTCTATTATGAGTAAATTGATCAGTCAATCCTTTTATTGTACTACTAGCCTTAATTTTTTCTAACATTAGGGGTCATTCAGGCTGATATTTTTGCTACCTAAGTGTGGCTGAGCAAAAAAACAGTTTGAGCTGCTGCATGAGGTATCAGGGCACAAAAGCAAAGCAGGCTTACATCGGTCCCTGACCCACCTCATCTTAATTTAAACTTAAATTCAAAGCTCTAAATACTGGCTGAGACCCTGATACCTCATGCATGTCCACGGATGGCTGCTGGTGTGCCATCATTAAATTTCTACTGTGGGTCAATTGATGTCACTTTTCCTGGTGTCTGCCTGTAATTGTTGTAAATGTTAGGACTCAAAGTTAGGTCTCATTTATTTATCTTACCTGAATTTAGCAGAACTCTCAGAACACCAGGATTACATCTGTCACTTATCCACTTCATATTGATCAATGTTTAAGTTAGAAATGCTGGTCCAAGCCATGTCCCAGGCCCTGTCCCATCTATCCATGCTGCACAATTATACTATTTGTACTCTGGGTCAATTGATGTCACTTTTCCTGTTGTCTGCCCCTAATTAGAGCTGTTTTGGCAGCTTTTTTTACCCACCTGAAGATGTTGTCTATGCGTTTGGTTTTGCCTGCTATTGAATGCCATGGAGTTCAGGTGTGTTCAACGTACTGTTTGGCGATCTCCAGTAACCCTAAATTATAGCCTTTGGATGTGAACTGATCCTTTAAAAAGTCTGCCTCCTCTGTATATTCGGCTGTATTTGTACAGTTCCAGTATGGGTAAATTGGCCTTTCGTGATGTTAAATAACTAAGATGGTAGGTGACAGCTATTTAGAGGTTTGAAGCTGTTTGAATAAACATCATTTTGGAAGCTTTTGTGGACACAAAATGAACATTTAAGAAACTTGTGGTGGCAGTGAATTGGAAACCATAGACGCTATAGTCCTATCCTTCAAGGAAGAATGCTAGATCACTTTGTGAACCTTCCCACCGCCGTCAATAAAGCAGCGCAACATAACCAGTTAATAAATAACATTTTTCGCATGGAATTTTGGAAGCATATTTTTTTTGTTAGAAAGTTAGAAGGGTTAAAAGCTGACCAGCAATTTCTCATTTTTACAACAAAATTTACAAAACCATTTTTTTAGGGACCACCTCACATTTGAAGTCAGTTTGAGGTGTCTATATGGCTGAAAATACCCAAAAGTGACACTACTCTAAAAACTGCACCCCTCAAGCTGATCAAAACCACATTCAAGAAGTTTATTGAACCTTCAGGTGTTTCACAGCAACAGAAGCAACATGGAAAGAAAAAATGAACATTTAACTTTTTAGTCACAAAAATTATCTTTTGGCAACAATTTTTTTATTTTCCCAAGGGTAAAAGGAGAAAGTGGACCCCAAAAGTTGTCCAATTTGTCCTGAGTATGCTGAAACCCCATATAAGGGGGGAAACCACTGTTTGAGCGCACTGCAGGACTCGGAAAGAAAGGAGCGCCATTTGACTTTTTGAATGGAAAAGTAGCTCCAATCGTTAGTGGACACCATGTCATGTTTGGAGAGCCCTGTGTGCCTAAACCTTGGAGCTCCCCCACAACTGAACGTATTTTGGAAACTAGACCCCCTAAGGAACTTATCTAGATTCATAGTGAGCACTTTGAACCCCCAGGTGCTTCACAAATTGATCCGTAAAAATGAAAAAGTACTTTTTTTCGCAAAAATTTTGTTTTAGCCTCAATTTTTTCATTTTCACATGGGCAACAGGATAAAATGGATCCTAAAATTTGTTGTGCAATTTCTCCTGAGTACACCGATACCTCATATGTAGTCATAAACCACTGTTTGGGAGCACGGCAGGGCTCGGAAGGGAATGAGCGCCATTTGACTTTTTGAATAGAAAATTAGCTCCAATTGTTAGCGGACACCATGTAGCGTATGGAGAGCCCCTATGTGCCTAAACATTGGAGCTCCCCAAACAAGTGACCCCATTTTGGAAACTAGACCCCCTAAGGAACTTATTTAGATGTGTGGTGAGCACTCTGAATCCCCAAGTGCTTCACAGAAGTTCATACTGCATAGCCGTGAAAATAAAAAAAAATTTTTCCTCAAAAAATGATTTTTTAGCCTGCAATTTTTTACTTTAACAAGGGTAACAGGAGAAATTGGACCCCAAAAGTTGTTGTCCAGTTTGTCCTGAGTACGTTGGTACTCCATATATGGGGGGGAACCACTGTTTGGGCACATGTCGGGGCTTGGAAGGGAAGTAGTGACGTTTTGAAATGCCGACTTGATGGAATGGTCTGCGGGCGTCATGTTACATTTGCAGAGCCCCTGATGTGCCTAAACAGTAGAAACCCCCCACAAGTGACCTCATTTTGGAAACTAGACCCCCCAAGGAACTTCTCTAGATGTGTGGTGAGCACTTTGAACCCCCAAATGCTTCACAGAAGTTTATAACGCAGAGCCGTGAAAATAAAAAATCATTTTTTTCCTCAAAAAATGATTTTTTTTAGCCCGCAATTTTTTATTTTCACAAGGGTAACAGGAGAAATTGGACCCCAAAAGTTGTTGTCCAGTTTGTCCTGAGTACGCTGGTACCCCATATGTGGGGAGAACCACTGTTTGGGCACACGTTGGGGCTCGGAAGAGAGGGAGCACCGTTTGACTTTTTGAATGCAAAATTGGCTGGAATCAATGGTGGTGCCATTTTGTGCTTGCAGACCCCCTGATGTGCCTAAACAGTGGAAACCCCTCAATTCCAACTCAACCCTAATCCCAACACACCCCTAACCCTAGCCACAACCCTAACCACAACCTGAACCCCAACACACCCCTAACCCTAGTCCCAACCCTAACCACAAGCCTAACCATAATCCCAACCCCAACACACTCCTAACCCTAATTTTAACCCTAATTCCAACCCTAACCCTAATTCCAACCCTAACCCTAATCCCAACCCTAATTCCAACCCTAACCCTAATTCTAACCCTAACCCTAATTCCAACCCTTACCCTAACCCTAATTCCAACCCTAACCCTAATTCTAACCCCCACCCTAACCCTAAAGGAAAAGAAAATTCTTTATTTTATTATTTATACCTACCTATGGGGATGATAAATGGGGAGTTTATTTACTTTTTTATTTTGATCACTGAGATAGGGTCTATCACAGTGATCAAAATGTACCTGAATAAATGAATCTGCTAGGTGGCAGATTCGGCGGGCGCACTACGCATGTGCCCGCAATTTTGGAAGATGGCGGTGCCCATGCAGGATTCATCAGGAGGGACACCGGGAGGGACGCCAAGACTCAGGAGGTACCTTGGGGGTGGAGGGGGGATCAGAAGGCGGGGGGATCGGAGGGAAGGGGAGGGGGAGCAGATGCTGACGGCGGCAGCAGGTCACCACTGTCAGTCGGTGGCGGGGCAGATCGCATAGAATCTTTGATTTTTCTTTGTAATTTTTCGAATATCCATTGTCACCATATCTTCAAATATCCGAAAGGCATTTGAATATTCATTGGGGCAGCACGGTGGGTCAGTGGTTAGCGCTGCAGCGCTGGGATCCTGGGTTCGAATCCCACCAAGGACAACATCTGCAAGGAGTTTTTATGTTCTCCCTGTGTTTGCGTGGGTTTCCTCCGGGCACTCTGGTTTCCTCCCACACTCAAAAGACATACTGATAGGGAATTTTAGATTGTGAGCCCCATCGGGGACAGTGATGAAAATGTGTGCAAAACTGTAAAGTGCTGCGGAATATGTTAGCGCTATATAAAAATAAAGATTATTATTATTGGTGGGATAGAAGACAATTAGACAATGATCTATGAATATATTGGGTGTTTGGTTTTTGTACTTTTTGGTTTCGTTTGAGAAAATACTTCTTAAGAGCCAGGTTACGTAAAAATTTCCTGACTTCTATATATAGTTTGAATGGGTTTGGATTTATTGTGGGAGAAAACTTGAGTCCCTTTAGGAGTACTGTTTCTTCCTCATTGAGCTTAGGTTAAAAAAAAATTGTAATTGGATATACTTGTGTGGAGAAACGGGGTCAGTGGGTTCTCTCTTCCACTGGCCCAGCTGCCTTTTAGCAAGACTGCATTGACCAGGGCTCATACCACTGAACGCCCACTCTATCTCCCCGTGGGCAATACACTACACAGAAAACACAGGGTTAGGGTAAAACAGTGTGGCAATACTTTATTGAACCACAACACACAATAGCAAACAGAACAGTCCTAGCAATTACCCCAAGATGGTTTACATTACAGGGTCTCACCCTTCCGCTGAATTGCCGGGATAATGGTAGATGTTACATCAGAGCTCCCAGGGTCGCTATTTCACCTGTCATACACACACAGAGAAGATATATCGAAAAGCTTAGGGAGATGACTGAGAACACTCCATAGAGTCTATACAAGGTCCAAAACCAGTTGACACAATGTTAGAGCTCTCAGGGTCGCTATTCCATCTGTGATACACACACAGAGAAGCGCTATCAACAAGCATAGGGAGATAACAGAGAGCAGTCCTGTGTACTTTCAGCCGGGTCCAATGTACCCTCAGTTGAAATCCTGAAGAGTGACATCAACCAGAAGAAAAGAAGTCACTTTAATACCTGAGGAATGTAAGCTATTTTTAGAATTACCCACTGTCCTTCAGTCCACCCTCACATTCTCTTCCCTCCTTAGTTTCGAAGTCAACAAACTGTTTCCAGAATACAATGCACAATTAGCATATCAGCACACAATGCACAAAGATAAACACACACTATGTACAAGTCACTATTCCAAAAAAAAGTAGAAATCGAGCTCGAGGAATAAAAATAGTAAGGTCTTTATTTCCAAATTGAATAAAACACATTATTCAAAAAGGGCTGCTATGTTCATGAGGGTATATCCACTGAAGGGAATTACCTTGGACTGATCTGCAGAGCACCTGGACGCGTTTCGAACACAAGGTTCTTAAACTCAGGCTAAACTCTGATAGGAACATTGCATTATATAAAAGACATGGACAGGTGATGACAATAATTACAAGAATTAATTACAAGTGATGCAAAAATTAAAGATGTGTCTGACAGGATATCAGGACTCTTCAGACCTACTGATGACTACCCATTCCTGCTAATACATGTGGGGACAAATGGCACAGCAAGAAACGACCTGGAAACCATCTGCAGTGATTTTGAAAACTTAGGTAAGAAAGTGAAAGAACTGGGAGCGCAGGTGGTCTTCTCTTCTATCCTCCCAGTGGATGGCTATGGAACAAGGAGGTGGAATAAGATTCTGCAGGTGAACAACTGGCTACGTCGATGGTGCCGTCAGCAAGGTTTTGGATTTCTGGATCACGGAGTGAATTACCTATACGATGGACTACTTGCTAGAGATGGGGTGCACCTTACGAAGACTGGAAAACATGTAGTTGGCAGTCGCCTTGCTACACTTATAAGGAGAGCTTTAAACTAGAACAATGCGGGAAGGGAAGCAAAAGGCCAGAAAAAGCCATACACCTGACAAATGATATTGAGAACTCTGCTTTTAGAAGTGGAAAGGAAGAACAAAGACAAAAGAATCTAAATAATAAAAATATTGGAGAAAGAGAAACCAATCAAAAACTAAAATGTTTCTATACTAATGCACAAAGCATGGGCAACAGACAAGGAGAATTGGAACTACGAACACAGGAAAAGAAATATGATGTCAATGGAATCATAGAAACTTGGTGGACAATACACATGACTGGAATGCAAGGCTAGAAGGATACAACTTATTTGCAAGAAACAGACTTGATAAATGAGGAGGAGGTGTCCCATTGTATGTTAGAAACATGTATATCTGCACAGAGATTGAAGCTTCAGAGACTGGGAGTTCTGTGGAAACTGTTTGGGTAAGAATACAAGGACAGAACAATGGAAAGGACACCATTGTAGGCATTTACTACAGGCTGCCTGTGGAAGCTGAATATATGGATAAACTCTTTATGCATCAAATGGCCAAGTTCTCCAAAAAATATGACATAGTTGTCATGGGAGATTTCAACTATCCAGACATTTGTTGGGAATCTCTCTCAGGCAAAACTAACAGGTCAAGGAAATTCTTATCCTCTCTTGCTGACAACTTTATCTTCCATAAGGTAGGGGAGAAAACAAGGGGAACTGCTACCTTGGATCTAATCCTTATAAACAGGGAAGAAATGGTTGAGGAGGTAAAAGTGGCTGGGACCCTAGGAGGTAGCGACCATGCTATTTTAGAATTTTGGATAAGTAGAGGAGGAAGACCTGTGAAGACTCAGACGTCAAGGTTAGATTTCAGAAAGGCAGATTTTAAGGGATTCAGAAAGAGAATTGGAGGGATCCAATGGCTGGATATCCTTAAGGACAAAAATGTCCAGGAAGGATGGGAAATCTTGAAAAATGAAATTCTCAAAGCACAATTGTTAACAATTCTGAAAAGAGGGAAGAATAGGAAGCATTTAAGGAAACCAGGATGGATAAACAAAGAACTTAAGCACATGCTGAAAAGGAAGAAAAAAATGTTTATAAAATGGAAAGAGGGAGGCATATCTAAAGAAGAATATAATGCTGTCTGCAGAACCTGCAGGGCACGAATCAGATTACTAAAGCTGACAATGAATTGAGGCTTGCAAGAGACATCAAAAGCAATAATAAAGGATTTTGGGGATACAGTCATATGTTAAAGTTTGGGCACCCCTATTAATGTTAACCTTTTTTCTTTATAACAATTTTGGTTTTTGCAACAGCTATTTCAGTTTCATATATCTAATAACTGATGGACTCAGTTATATTTCTGGATTCAAATGAGGCTTATTGTACTAACAGAAAATGTGCAATCTGCATTTAAACAAAATTTGACCGGTGGAAAAGTATGGGCACCTCAACATAAAAGTGACATTAATATTTCGTAGATCCTCCTTTTGCAAAAATAACAGCCTCTAGTCGCTTCCTGTAGCTCTTAATGAGTTCCTGGATCCTGGATGAAGGTATTTGTGACCATTCCTGTTTACAAAACAATTCCAGTTCAGTTAAGTTTGATGGTCGCTGAGCATGGACAGCCCGCTTCAAATCATCCCACAGATGTTCAATGATATTCAGGTCTGGGGACTGGGATGGCCATTCCAGAACATTGTAATTGTTCCTCTGCATGAATGCCTGAGTAGATTTGGAGCAGTGTTTTGGATCATTGTCTTGCTGAAATAGCCATCCCCTGCGTAACTTCAACTTCGTCACTGATTCTTGCACATTATTGTCAAGAATCTGCTGATACTGAGTTGAATCCATGCGACCCTCAACTTTAACAAGATTCCCGGTGCCGGCATTGGCCACACAGCCCCAAAGCATGATGGAACCTCCACCAAATTTTACTGTGGGTAGCAAGTGTTTTTCTTGGAATGCTGTGTTTTTTAGCCTCCATGCATAACGCCTTTTTGTATGACCAAACAACTCAATCTTTGTTTCATCAGTCCACAGGACCGTCTTCCAAAATGTAACTGGCTTGTCCAAATGTGCTTTTGCATACCTCAGGCGACTCTGTTTGTGGCGTGCTTGCAGAAACGGCTTCTTTCGCATCACTCTCCCAAACAGCTTCTCCTTGTGCAAAGTGCGCTGTATTGTTGACCGATGCACAGTGACACCATCTGCAGCAAGATGATGCTGCAGGTCTTTGGAGGTGGTCTGTGGATTGTCCTTGACTCTTCTCACTGTGAAGGGTTAATACTAAAATCAGAGCTTAAGTTTCACTTCTCCATTTCTTTGTAAGGTTTCATTTCTTAGTTTTGTTGTTGTAAGATAAATTTTTGTAATTGGCATGGGCTGTCATGAAACCAGATTGTTCTCATCAGCTGCAAAGATAAGGGAGGTGGGAATGTTAAACTCTGAAGAATATGCCATTATACTACTTTCTACGCTATCTACGTACGGACATATATGTAGTTTCCGGTTTTCTTGCAATATTATTGGCTTATAAAGTGAAATGATTTTATTGGTAGTTGAGAACCTTGCATAATTAAGCAAAATATTATAAAATAAGTGACTACAATAAACGGGTTACCGATCTCTTTGGATCGTCCCAAACAGAGACACGTCTCCGTTTGGTCATTTGAGTTGCTAGCAACACTCTGTGGAATAATTTGGACATCACTGGTTCAACCGTGAAGGGTTAATTTAACTCTCTCCCTATCATCACCATTCTTCTTCTCTGCCTTTCTGATATTTTTCTTGGCCTGCCACTTCTGGGCTTATCAAGAACTGTACCTGTGATCTTCCATTTCCTTACTATGTTCCTCACAGTGGAAACTGACAGGTTAAATCTCTGAGACAACTTTTTGTATCCTTCCGCTGAAAAGCTAAGTTGAATAATCTTTGTTTTCAGATCATTTGAGAGTTGTTTTGAGGAGCCCATGATGCCACTCTTCATAGGAGAATCAAATAGGAGAACTACTTGCAAGTGGCCACCTTAAATACCTTTTCTCATGATTTGATATACCTGGCTATGAAGTTCAAAGCTCAATGAGGTTACAAAATCAATTTAGAGCTTCAGGAAGTCAGTAAAAAGTAGTTAGGAGTGTTCAAATCAAGAAAATGATAAGGGTGCCCATACTTTTGCACCGGTCAAATTTTGTTTAAATGCAGATTGCACATTTTCTGTTAGTACAATAAACCTCATTTGAATCCAGAAATATAACTGAGTCCATCAGTTATTAGATATATGAAATTGAAATAGCTATTGCAAAAACCAAAATTGTTATAAAGAAAAAAGGTTAACATTAATAGGGGTGCCCAAACTTTAACATATGACTGTATGTTAAAAGTAAAAGAAAAGTCAAAGATGCTATAGGATTTTTACAGGATGAAAATGCTGAAATGGTAAGACTGGATGTTGAGAAGGCTGAACTTTTAAATTCCTATTTTGGGTCTTTTCTCTCAGAAAGAAAATGTTACATCAACTATTCTTCATTGTCCGATTAAGGGAATATAAGAATCCAGGATAACTATAAGCAGAAATATAGTGAGGAAACACTTACCTAACCTAAATGAATTCAAGTCTCCAGGTCCAGATGAATTACACCCCAGAGTATTGAAGGAGATAGCAGAAGAAATTTTTTAACCGCTCTCCATAGTCTTTGAAAATTCGTGGAGAACAGGAGAAGTATCTCACACAATCCTTATTGAAAAAATGACTAAGTATGGAATGGACAAGGCAACTGTTAGGTGGATTCATAACTGGCTTAGTGATCGGACCCAAAGAGAGGTTGTAAATGGCTGCACATTTTATTGGTAGTTGAGAACCTTGCATAATTAAGCAAAATATTATAAAATAAGTGACTACAATAAATGGGTTACCGATCTCTTTGGATCATCCCATACAGAGACACGTCTCCGTTTGGTCATTTGAGTTGCTAGCAACACTCTGTGGAAAAATTTGGACATCACTGGTTCAAACGTGAAGGGTTAATTTAACTCTCTCCCTATAAGCTGGTGGCCCAACGTGGGGCCCCACGTCTGAGACGCCCTCCTCCTTTCACTGAGTACCGCGAATTTTGGGCTTCCCAGAGGGGGTTGACCCTGTGGAACAAACGGAGACGGCTGCTCCAGTATTGTGCACAACTGAAGTAAGGATATTTAGCTCTAAAGGAGAGAATTATGTTTCTGTGGAAGAAAAAGAAAAGTTTGGAATTGTGTGAAGGATCAGATACTGTTAGTCTTATGATTCAAAGACGAGGAAAGAAATTTGTCAAGAATGCAGGAAAAATATTTGCGATTCTGGGATTTCCTATGGGCGGGAGGTTGCAGCCTACGCTATGGGATGAAGGGGTTAAAAAGAATAAAGGGAGATTGACTGATGATGGATTACTTAAAGGCGCTGAGGAATTCCGTGGCTTGGCACATGAAATGTATAATGAAGGTTATGTGGAAATTGAACAGCAAGTGAATTCTGATTGTTTTTATTGCTATGTGGAAAAAGGAAAATTGTCTAACACTGTGAAAAAGACTGAAAGTGTTGTGGTACAAGAAGGAATTGACAATGTGATTAAACAAGACACTGAGATCGAGGTTAATGTGTCGGGCAGGAAATTAGTTAAGAATGATTTGAAACAAGAATTTTCCCTGCTAGATGATAAGGTCCCTCCCCAGGAAATCAAGCCCCTACTCCCGACTGTAAGCTCTGTGCCCCTTAACCCCAGGGCACCAATATATCCTGGAGTACCGAAACTCAGTATGCCCCCACCCTATGATCCTGCCGGGTGGATCTGTGCTGTATGCGGAGTTACTAATCCTCAGTGGAGAGAGGTCTGTTACAATTGTGGTATGAGGAGACCGGGAGTAGCAGCCCCCACCTTTCCTTTGTTGAATGCTGATGGTACCTATTATCATCCACCGGCAGCCCCAGTCTCCGTTATGACTAATATTGCTAGTGGTTATGAATATCCACCCCCTCCTACTTTAGTTACCAGGTCAGAGACAGGATGCTCAGAGGAGATAGAATATTTCCAGGAAATGTATTCCAATATTATTCCTGGACCCCAGTGTTATGATGTGCTCTTTAGGATAGGGACAGGGGATCTCACAAAGCAGCACGTTGGGGCCATAGTAAATGCCGCGAATAATCAACTCCGCCATGCTGGAGGACTGACCGCAAAAATTTCACAGAATGGCGGACCCATGATACAGGAAGAATCTGATTCATATATACAAGTGTATGGCCAGGTAGAAACAGGACAGGTTGCAGCAACCAGAGCAGGACAGCTGCCGTGTCAATATGTAATACATGCAGTGGGACCACGATATGACCCTATCAATACTCCTAGGTCCCAACAATTGCTTACTGAGGCTGTCCAGAACACAATCCTGTATGCCTCCTCTGTCCCCCCCAGTACGATGCCTCAACGTACAGTGGCCATACCATTAATCTCTGCCGATATTTTTCAATATCCCAGGAAGGATGCCGCCATGGTCATAGTATCAGCAATAGAGCGGTGTATACAGGAAAACCCCATAAAATTGGAGGAGGTCCGATTTGTCCTCGACAGCCGCCTAACGGCCCATCAGGCAATACAATCTCTAACTGTAACAGAGCCTCTTGCCTCGCTCCAACAGCAGATGCCTCTTGTGCCCGTACTACCGCCACCTCCTCCCCCCGAGTTGTCAGTAATATCCGAATTTGAGGAAGATAACGTGGAAAGCACTCCTGACAGGCCAAAGTATACTCCATTCACCCCATCACAAATAGAAACTGTTTGCAATCAATTACCCAATCCAGAGACTTCCCCCATGGCTTTTTACAGGCAAATGGCATCAAATCGAGACATTTATTCCACTCCCCGAAGAGATCTATTACACATACTTCGGGTAAAAGCTGGGGAGGGGTATTTTCCAATTATGGAGGGTGGCATAATGTATAATGTGGATCTGGATGGGGGAACTTATGAGAGTGGTGTTGATTTTTGCAATGCTTTAAAAGTTTGGGCACAAGATAGATTGGCGGACCAAGCTACCTCTCTCACAGATGTCACACAGGACAAGGGGGAGACTGCCGAGAAGTTCTATGGGCAACTTATGGTAGTATTTAGAGATCTGGGATTCTCACTGTATAATAAAGCCCATACACATCTTTTTGTGGCAGCTTTGATGTCCGGCCTTAAACCTGAGTTGCAAGAGGCGATAATCTCTGTTAGACCTGATGTTGAGAATTCCACCCCGGATGATGCTTTGAAAGTAATAAAGAGTTTTCAGAAGAATTTAACCCGTTTTCCAGCGGCAGGGAAACAGAAAAATAAGCCAGCAGCTGCAGCTGTAGCAGCTCCAGTTCCTCCAATAACAGCAGCCCCCACCATTGTGCCCAGCGCGGCTGCGAGTACACAGCTGGTTCCTTATCACTGGAGCACACAGCAAACTATGGCCCCCCCTCAGACTTCAGCTCCTTACTCCAGTATCTCTCCTAATACTATGAATAGAAGCCTTCCTCCCCAGATCCGCCGTGCCAATTCTCGTCTACAATGCTGGCGCTGCGGGCGATTTGGTCATTTTCAGAGAGACTGTCACACTCCCGCTGATAGATGCTACCATCAAGTTCCCTCTTCCAATCGTAATCTAAATACTGGGAACCCCAGAGGATACCCCGGTTACAGACAGCCCCAAAATCATGATAATTGTTCATACTGAAGGGGTGGCCAACCAGGGTCTGCCATCACAATGTCCTCCGCCAAACCTGGGGCATGCTCATCCGTCACGCTCCCTGTAGTGGACACCCTTGTTAAGTTCATGGTAGACACTGGGGCGGCCAATTCTATAATCAAATCAACAGATGTACCTACGGATATCCCTATTCAATTTTCAGATCAAGAGCTTGTTTTAATTGGAGTAGATGGCAGACCCAATAAACATACTCTTACAAAATCCATCCCTGTGGGGCCTTTCCCTGAGATTACTGCTCAATTCGTAATCTCTCCCACATGTCCAGTAAATTTACTGGGGGTAGATTTGCTATCACAGTTCCGCTCCAGAATACAATTCCAAGATGATGGTCGGATGGTTCTTACGTTACATAACCCCTATGCAGATGAAGACAGTGAGGAAATTTGTATTTTGCATGCCCTTCCCACAGTCAAGATGGCCCTGATAGGCCCAGATCCACCCCCAATATTGCCTGAGGATCAACGCCTCTCCCCATATCTCTCTGAGATACCATCTGACCTTTGGTCAAAAGGGCCAAATGATATAGGGAAAATGCCTGTAGAACCAGTAAAAGTGTTTCTCAAACCTGGTGCCCCTTTTCCCAAAGTCCATCAATATCCTTTGAAACATGATCAGGAGCGGGGCCTTCAGGAACAAATACAAACGTTACTTGATAACGGTGCTCTGGTACCCTGTGTTTCTCCATGTAATACGCCCTTGTTTCCCGTTAAGAAAAAGACCCCACCTGGCCAGCCCCCTGTGTACCGGCTGGTACAAGATCTACGGGCAGTTAATGCAGCTACTATTCTGGAAACTCCAGTGGTGCCTAATCCACATACTCTTTTGTCCCAAATACCCCAGGATGCTGCTTGGTTTACAGTCATCGATCTTACCAATGCCTTCTTTAGCATTCCGTTACACCCAGATTGCTGGTTTTTGTTTGCATTCACTTTTCAGGAACGACAGTTAACATGGACGGTTATGCCGCAAGGGGCCCAAAACAGTCCCAACCAGTTTGCAAAAAACATGAGCGAGTGTCTCTTGCCCTGGCAGTTAGATCACCCCCAGGTCACGCTGCTTCAGTATGTGGATGATCTTTTGTTGTGTGCACGAACGGAGCAGGAAGCCATTGTTGCCACTGTCAGCCTCCTCAAGCATCTGGCAGCACTGAACTGTCGGGTTTCGGCCTCGAAACTTCAGTTCTGCCTTGGTCAAGTGATATTCTTGGGTCACTGTCTCCTTCAGGGTGTCAGACACCTCACAGAAGAAAGAAAAATAGCTGTCAGCTCCCTTCCTTTCCCAAAAGATGAAACTGAACTCCAGCGTTTTCTTGGACTGTGCACTTATTGTCGTCAGTGGATACCGGATACATCCCGCATAATGCAACCCCTTTACAACGCCTTGAAAGACGGCATAATGAGCTACAAGGAAAGATCACCGGTTTGTATGGAAAGCCTTCATCATGCCTTCTCTGAATTGAAGTGGCTTATTGCTTCCGCCCTTGCCTTGGGCATCCCGGACTATACTCGACCGTTCCATTTGTATGTGTCTGAGAATGAAGGACACGCAGCAGGGGTGCTCACACAATCACATGGCAACAGGCAACGACCAGTGGGCTATTATTCGGCCCGCCTCGGCCCAGTGGCCCGAGCATCACCAAGTTGCATGAGGGCAGTTCACGCCACTCACTCGTTGCTTGACAAGACTGCAGACATAATTCTTGGACATGAAACGCATATTTTTGCCCCTCATGATATTGCAGCAATACTGAGCCTTCAGCAACCAAGACATTTGACTGTGCAACGACACTTACGGCTGCAGTGTTCACTCCTTTTGCCTGATTATGTCAAGTTGCATCGCTGTACTACAATCAACCCCGCCACTTTACTGCCGGTCCCCAAGAAAGATGGCAGTGATGAGGATTTTCTCCAACATGATTGTTCCCAACTTCTGACTGAAGAAACAGCTACTCCACCAAATGTCAGTGAGAATCCACTCCCAAATCCTGATCTGGTGTTATACAAGGATGGTTCAAGATATGCTGACGAGTTTGGTAGATTCCACACGGGATATGCTGTTACCACAGAGGACACTGTAGTGCACGCAGCTGCACTCCCGCCCTCACAGTCAGCACAAGAAGCAGAACTCCAGGCTCTGTCTACTGCATCACTTAGAACAATGAGGGTAATATACTGATACTGATAATAAAATAATGATAAAAATCCACAACACCTCTAGAAATGTGGATGGAAGACCATCCGGTAGAAGAACCCAATACCAATGAGTATGGTGGAAGATGATGCTGACAGAGTGCCAAATGAAAATAATATATACAGCAACACGTGAAAATAAAAACACCTTTATTGAAATATAAATGGGTGTACACTTAAAAGGAAGTTCTATTCCGAAACGCACGTCGGGGCGCGTTCACAGGCATTCCCAGGCACCATCCACTGGCTCATTAGGTATTACTCTGTGCATTCCTAGCTCCCATTTCTTTTTTCACATTGTGTGGCACCTCAGCAGTGTCACCCTTCTAATTGTGCACTGCATATTATTCATCTATTTTTCATTGCACTTCTTATTCCATTGCACTTTGTTTGTTATTATTTGTACACTGTATATATATACTTTTTGGTCATTTATTATTATATTGCGCATTGTATGCATATTTTTTGGGGGGCTTCAATAAGGGTACAGTCATTTCTTCTCCTGTATAGCATTGAGCCTGTTCTTTATGGGTATATATTTAACCCTATGTTGAAGTTTATTATAATTCAACATTACGCATTTATTTGGGATGCCTTTTTATTTATTTTAAGTGTACACCCATTTATATTTCAATAAAGGTGTTTATATTTTCACGTGTTGCTGTATATATTATTTTCATTTGGCACTCTGTCAGCATCATCTTCCACCATACTCATTGGTATTGGGTTCTATCTACTGCATGTACTTTGGCCAAGAACAGACGGGCTAATATAAACACGGACTCACAGTATGCATTTGGAATTGCTCACGATTTTGGGGCTCTATGGGCCAATCGAGGGTTTATTACTACTGCTGGGACCCCAGTGAAAAATGCTGAAGCTGTTAAAACCCTCATGGACTCGATCAAATTACCTACCCAGGTGGCCATTATCAAAGTTAAGGCGCACGGTTCTAGGAACAGTCCACAGACTGTTGACAAAGCATTTGCGGATATGCAAGCAAAAGCCGCCGCTCTTTTACCTGTTGAACCAACCATACCAACTATGGTGACCACATGCTCTCAGCGTAAACAGTTACAAGAAGCATTGACCCTACAAGAACCTGATGATCTACAACAGACTGAAGTTTTCTGTTGGACCCCGCGAGACCGCTTAATGACGATGCAGAGAATGTCTCCAAAGGAAGAGGTGAAGCAATGGAAGACTGATGGGGCACGTATGGATAATGGTCTCTGGAAAAAGGACCAACTCGTGTGTCTCCCTAAGCGGATGTACCCTGCTATTGCCATATGGGCACATGGACCTACACATCGAGGAAAGAATCAGACCCTCGCACTGGTGCAAAAATTCTACTGGGCCCCGGGAATTTCCACAGTTTTGTCAGCGCTCAACCGTGCCTGTAATATCTGTCAGACTTGTAATCCCTGTCAACTTCAACGTGTACCCCCGAAGCATCTTGCTAAGCCCGACTATCCTTTCCAAAGGCTCCAGGTGGACCATATCACGTTGCCTAAGTCTGGAAGGTATGAATACTGTTTGGTTGTTGTTGACATGTTCTCCAGTTGGCCGGAAGCATTCCCTGTTACCAACATGACTGCAAAAACTACGGCGAAGAAACTGGTGATGGAAGTCATATGCAGATATGGGGTTCCAGAAGTTGTTGAAAGTGACCAAGGCCCGGCCTTTTCTTCTCATGTGTACCAAGAAGTTCTGACAATGCTTGGATCCACTGTAGCCCTACATACTCCGTACCACCCACAATCCAGTGGAAAAGTTGAGAGGTTGAATGGCACACTGAAGGGACAATTGACCAAAATGATGCAGGAGACTACGGCTCCATGGCCAGAGCTCCTACCCATTGTACTATACCATATTCGTACTACCCCTATTGCAAAACATGGCCTGTCCCCATATGAGATATTGTTTGGTACTAGGCCCCCAGTTGTAAATTTCCAGCCCCAGCAGTTATCAGAAGAGACTGACCGTGCTGTTCAATATGTCATTCAGCTTAGTAAAAATCTTGCTAACACCCATGCTCTAGTTTCTTCTTCTATTCCAGATTCAGCAGAAACCGACACCTGTCATAACCTGAAGCCTGGTGATTTGGTTGTCGTGAAAAGGCATGTCAGGAAGCACGGACTAGAACCCTTGTATGACGGACCCTATCAAGTCCTCCTCATCACCCCTACATCAGTGAAGCTAGAAGGAAGACCGACTTGGATTCACGCATCGCACTGCAAGCTGGTCAAACGAGCCAATAGCAAATAAGGGGGCATAATGTTTTGGTCTTTCGCATTTTCCATATTACTATTGGTAACCGCATGGGACAGCCTAAATTCCCCAACGTCCTTGAATAATAAGTTTATACAACATCAGAAAAAATTACTGAGAGATTTGTTGGATAATTCCCAGTCTCTGGCAGACTGTTGGATCTGCACGTATTCACCAGTGTCAGCCACAAGCATCCCCTTTTTGGCTATCCCTGTTCCACCCGAGGAGTTATTTGCTTGGACTAACTGTTCTGACACACTCGCTAATAATGCCACTGATAATGTTAAGTTATGGAATTTGACTGTTGGTATACCTATTGTGGGATGGGTAGGATACCGCTGGTGGCAAGGTAACCTTTCAGGAAGCAGTACACAACTTCAATATTTGGCCTACAAAGGAGGGGCTTGGGTCCCTAAGAATAAGACTAGTCTAACCAATCTAGGGCAAGTTCCAACGTATGGTCTACAAGTCAGTTTCAATGTAACTTCACACTCTACTGATGCCTTCAAACCAATGTTGCTAGAAAGAAGGTTACATAATACGTCATGGGAATATTCTAATTTGTTTCCCCAGGGTTCTAACGAAACCTGTGCCAGTATTCCTGGCAATATATCTTGTAATGAGTCCTCTGAATATGTGCCAGGAACCCCCATTTGTGGAAATCCCGATGTAGGTTATTGTAGTCCTTTAGGACAATCTCCAGCTTGGTGCATGCTTCAGAATGCATCTGCATTCATAGACTTAGCGCATAGATTGGTACTGCAACATTCAGCCCTATGGGATTTACCTGATGACATGTTCTGGATATGTGGAGACAATGCTTACAAATGGTTGCCAGTAGGGGTAAGAGGTACTTGTACTCTGGGTCGCTTGACCCCGGCCACCTTTGTTATTCCAAACAAACAGTTGGATACACAGGCTATACCCAAACATACATTATACAAAAGAGCTGCGTACAATTCACCCCGCCCTTCAGGGAGACCACATATAGTGCAGATGAGTGTGGCCAATAAAATTGTCAGTTCTATTTTCATTTACCCTATGATTACACAAATGTGGGATAAATTGGTTAGGGCCACAGACTATCTAGATGATCAAATTTGGGATATATTGGATATACTTAACACCACTGTTGCTGTCCAAAATCAACTTATTATAGTCACCAATCAACATACTATAGTGCTGGACTACTTAACAGCAGCACAAGGTGGTATGTGTCAGGTCATTGGACCCACTTGCTGTCATTATATAGATCCTAACAGTACTATGAAGTTAAAGTTAAAGTTTGAAGATATTAAAAGACTCAGAGATCAATACAATAAAGACAATGATCGTAATAAGGACAGTTGGTGGTCAGACACCTTCTCCTTTCTCAATCCAGCCAATTGGTTTAAGGGAATTGGGGGCTGGATAGCTGGGATCTTACAGAGCTTGTTACACATTGCTGCCTGTATCCTTGTTGTATATGTGATACTAAAACTTGTTCTTTGGTGTATATCTGTATGTATTAGGAAATTTTGCACTAAGACAGCTAATACCAAATACCAAAGGTGTCGTTGCCCCTGCTCTTCTCTGCACCGATCTCAAAAGGCTACTTGATGAAGATGTTGAAGCCAAGCACATACCTACCTACAAAAGATCCCTACCACCATCATCAAAAATTGTTATTCGTGAACTGCAGTATACAGGGGGGACAGGTGCGCCGCGACAGCCATGACTGGTAACACGGCGTCAGTCATCTGAAGACCAGTACCCCTCAAGCTGTTAGCTTGGGATAGCACCTCTGATGCTGCATATGTGTTAAAAAAATTTATCTAGGGGGAATGTGAAGGGTTAATACTAAAATCAGAGCTTAAGTTTCATTCTCCATTTCTTTGTAAGGTTTCATTTCTTAGTTTTGTTGTTGTAAGATAAATTTTTGTAATTGGCATGGGCTGTCATGAAACCAGATTGTTCTCATCAGCTGCAAAGATAAGGGAGGTGGGAATGTTAAACTCTGAAGAATATGCCATTATACTACTTTCTACGCTATCTACGTACGGACATATATGTAGTTTCCGGTTTTCTTGCAATATTATTGGCTTATAAAGTGAAATGATTTTATTGGTAGTTGAGAACCTTGCATAATTAAGCAAAATATTATAAAATAAGTGACTACAATAAACGGGTTACTGATCTCTTTGGATCGTCCCATACAGAGACACGTCTCCGTTTGGTCATTTGAGTTGCTAGCAACACTCTGTGGAATAATTTGGACATCACTGGTTCAACCGTGAAGGGTTAATTTAACTCTCTCCCTATCATCACCATTCTTCTTCTCTGCCTTTCTGATATTTTTCTTGGCCTGCCACTTCTGGGCTTAACAAGAACTGTACCTGTGATCTTCCATTTCCTTACTATGTTCCTCACAGTGGAAACTGACAGGTTAAATCTCTGAGACAACTTTTTGTATCCTTCCGCTGAAAAGCTAAGTTGAATAATCTTTGTTTTCAGATCATTTGAGAGTTGTTTTGAGGAGCCCATGATGCCACTCTTCATAGGAGAATCAAATAGGAGAACTACTTGCAAGTGGCCACCTTAAATACCTTTTCTCATGATTTGATATACCTGGCTATGAAGTTCAAAGCTCAATGAGGTTACAAAATCAATTTAGAGCTTCAGGAAGTCAGTAAAAAGTAGTTAGGAGTGTTCAAATCAAGAAAATGATAAGGGTGCCCATACTTTTGCACCGGTCAAATTTTGTTTAAATGCAGATTGCACATTTTCTGTTAGTACAATAAACCTCATTTGAATCCAGAAATATAACTGAGTCCAACAGTTATTAGATATATGAAATTGAAATAGCTATTGCAAAAACCAAAATTGTTATAAAGAAAAAAGGTTAACATTAATAGGGGTGCCCAAACTTTAAAATATGACTGTATGTCAAAAGTAAAAGAAAAGTCAAAGATGCTATAGGATTTTTACAGGATGAAAATGCTGAAATGGTAAGACTGGATGTTGAGAAGGCTGAACTTTTAAATTCCTATTTTGCATCTTTTCTCTCAGAAAGAAAATGTTACATCAACTATTCTTCATTGTCCGATTAAGGGAATATAAGAATCCAGGATAACTATAAGCAGAAATATAGTGAGGAAACACTTACCTAACCTAAATGAATTCAAGTCTCCAGGTCCAGATGAATTACACCCCAGAGTATTAAAGGAGATAGCAGAATAAATTTTTTAACCGCTCTCCATAGTCTTTGAAAATTCGTGGAGAACAGGAGAAGTATCTCACACAATCCTTATTGAAAAAATGACTAAGTATGGAATGGACAAGGCAACTGTTAGGTGGATTCATAACTGGCTTAGTGATCGGACCCAAAGAGAGGTTGTAAATGGCTGCACATCCAGTTGGAAGAATGTCTCAAGTGGGGTACCACAGGGCACTGTCCTGGGCCCTGTATTGTTCAACATCTTTGTTTCAACGATTTAGATGAAGGAATTGAGGGTAAACTGATTAGATTTGCTGATGACACAAAGCTAGGAGG
Source organism: Dendrobates tinctorius (assembly GCF_039654945.1). Classification (NCBI taxonomy): domain Eukaryota; kingdom Metazoa; phylum Chordata; class Amphibia; order Anura; family Dendrobatidae; genus Dendrobates; species Dendrobates tinctorius. Next base: position 28,033,480 of record NW_027361703.1, on the reverse strand, counting down.
GATAGCTAAAACTAGAGAAGAGTGTCATGATCCATGCTGGATCAGGACATATAAAAAGCACAGGTAACCTTTTTTTCCTAAGCTGTGCTTGGGGTTGGTTTTTGCCCCCGGTGGCCATTAGGATTATTGCACTGTGGTGTCGTTTGTTCTTAGTTTGCCCCCGGTGGTGGTGAGCATCATTGCACTCTAGTTTCTTTAGTTAAGTGCACATGTTTATTATGCAGGTGTGATTGCTGGCTCTGCTATAAAAGAGTCACAGGTGTTGCAATCAGTGTTGGTGATAGTGTTCATTTTCAACCATCCTTGGTGGAGGAAGGAGCTGGAGAGCATTTCTTGCAGCACTGTCTTAGCCTAGTGTGAATGGAGTCATATGGGATTTCCTTGCAGCCAGAGCTTCGTGGCAGCGATTCAGGAGGAGAGCTGCATGTTGGTGGTGGACTCTGTTGCCAGGAGCAAGTGCAACAGAGTAAAGCTAAGTGGTGTTTCCCTGTTTGTGTTTTTCTGAGTGTGTATTAGGCCAGTGCCTGCGCTACCCAGTTCCCTAGCAAGGAATAGGTGTAGGGTGTGCTAGGGCAACAGGTTCCTGATCGGCGCCCGGTGCGGAACCCGGCATAGGGAACGTTAGGAGGGTTAGGGACACTGACTCAGGGGAGTGTAGGAGATCTCCACATCCCCTTTCCCTATCGCAGGGCCCACCATTGTAACCGTTTCCCTTCCCTTTGTCTTGTTGTTTTAGTTACCGGCCTGCGAGCCGTGTCACACAGGACAGTATCACGTGCCTCATCCTGTTGTTCTAGTTACCGACCGGCTGTTCGCATCACACAGGACGGGTCATCGTGACAAAGAGAGAGAGAGGATTCAAAAATATATAAATAAACTGGAGCAGTGGGCAGCAGCTAACAGAATGGTTTTTAACAGGGAAAAATGCAAAGTACTACATCTGGGCAATAAAAATGAAAAAAGCATATACAGAATGGGAGGAATAGGGCTAAGCAACAGCACATGTGAAAAAGACTTGGGTATACTAATAGATCACAGACTGAATATGAGTCCACAGTGTGATGCAGCAGCAAAAAAGGCAAATGCAATTCTAGGATGTATTAACAGAAGCATACAGTCTAGATCACGTGAAGTCATTATTGCCCTCTACGCCTCTTTGGTCAGACCTCATCTGGAATACTGTGTCCAGTTTTGGGCACCACATTTTAAAAAAGACATCAACAAACTAGAGCAAGTTCAGAAAAGAGCGACCAGAATGGTGACCGGTCTGCAAACCATGTCTTATGAGGAAAGGTTGCAGGATTTGGGACTGTTTAGCCTGCAAAAGAGAAGACTGAGAGGAGACTTAATAACTGTCTATAAATATCTCATGGGCTGTCACATTGTAGAAGGATCATCTTTATTCTCATTTGCAAAGGAAAGACTAGAAGCATTGGGATGAAACTGAATGGGAGGAGACACAGATTAGATATTATAAAATACTTTTTGACAGTTAGAGTGATCAATGAGTGGAACAGGCTGCCACGAGAGGTGGTGAGTTCTCCTTCAATAGAAGTCTTCAGACAGAGGCTGGACAGATATCTGACTGGGATAATTTAGCGAATCTTGCTTTGAGCAGGGGGTTGGACCAGATGGCCCAGGAGGTCCCTTCCAACTCTACGATTCTATGATTCTATGAAAAACACAATACATACATAAGGACACAAATAAAATAAAATTTTACTATAGTAAATAGTTAAATTTTCTTTTATTTGTGTATCGCGAGTAAATGAAGGAAGACACTCGACTAAGGGCTGAAGTTTTTGATCTATGAATTTACCCGTATTATCCAAAAAATTACCATTACCTGATACAATGGGCCTACCAGGTGGGAATCACATGGGACGGATGGGCGGGACCTTCTGGTGACGTCGGATACCATTGTGCGTCACATAACGCCCACTCCCGCTCCCATTGGCCACTCGTTTCATAAATACTTACCCTTTCCTGGATGACACGACCCCCTGACAAAGGCAGAAGCCGAAATGCACGTCGGGGTCGGGCGCATCCTGGAGATCTGGCATAAGGTATTGACTAGGTGCAATTTTTTGGCACATATATATGTGTACTTTTCCCAACAATATATCCCACTCGCAGCCGCATATATTAGCATATATGACTATTTGTCATTGGACATTCACATTCACTGCAGCCGCAGTGATACAGAACCGAAGAAGGCTCCGCTTCTGAGCAGATATGGGTCCCGGAAGAATAGAAAGGATGGCAATCTGTGGGGAGGGGGGATACAATCTCCAGAAATTTTGTGATACGCTGAGAACATCTTCTTCAAGAAGGGTTGTATAGCGGAACATTGCCACCATATATGAAATAGAGTTCCCTTCTCAGTTCCACACAGCCAACACGCATCGTCGACCGACAGAAAAATAGACTTCAGTTTGACAGGAGATAGATACCATCTGGACAGAATCTTGAAATTTTTCTCCTGTGCGCCCCCAGCCTGAGACATTTTATGTGTAAAAAGATAAGCTTTGTCAAGATCCTCCACAGAGAACTCACATCCCATCTCTCTCTCGCATGCCCGAATGTAGCTCGGTGTCACATCCGAGTCACTAGTGTGGAATTCCTTATATAAAAGAGAAATCAGATGAGAGGGAGGGACCTGTTGCTGAAGTAAATCTTCCAACCGTGTTATGTCAGAATGAGGAGTACGGTCAACTATATGTCCCCGGACGAACGATCTCAATTGATTGTATTCCAGCCAGGAGAGTGTCCTAGCAGGAGACTGTTCCTGTAGAGTTTCCAAGGATGGGATGTGCCCTCCCACTATCACCTGTCCCAAGCGTAGGTCAGTACTAATATGCCAGCCCAAAAATTGGTCCCTATGACCTGAGCCTATTTATTAACTATTTTTTCACAATTGCACTTTATATCTATACATATACATATCAGTATATTAATTTTTTCATTTTTTTCTTTTACCTTTAGTGGCTTATTAATTCTTTTTAAATTGTATTACATCCTATGAAGCCACATTATATCTTAGTGCATAATACCTGTTCAATCGATCCCCTGTGTTGCCCCTTCTTTTTGGTATTTTATTCCCACCCCTGCATTTAGTGTCTTGAATTTTCTTAATAAATATCTAATTTAATTGAATATTGGACGTTGATTTCGGTTTTTTCTTCGTGGAATATTTTGATATTCGATCTGTCCTTGTTTTTCTATATTGTCCATTTGTGCTTTGATAAGCTTTACCATATTTTTTAACATCACTCATATTTTTCCTTAATATGCACTTTGACCTTGGAATTTTGTTGAATCTACTTTTGGGATTGCCTTATCAATAAAAATATATATTACCTGATTTTTTAAGTGCTGTACTTCATAGATATACTTTTCAAGAAAGGCATCCAGGCCCTCCTTGAACTTTTTTAGTGAATCAACCAATATAACCATTACAACATCATGTATCAGAGTCCCAGAGTCATCTCATTGCTTGCAGAGTAAAGAATCTCCTAATGTGACAATATGAGTAAACAATTTTCCTCTAAAATGGAGGATGCCCCCTTGTTATTGTTGCTGACTTCAGTGTAAAACATTCATTAGAAAGAGCTCTATGCTGTTACTTTATAAATTTGTACATTGGTATAAAATTGCATCTAAGATTTATTTTTCCAAACTGAATAACCCCAAGTTTGACCCCATCTGTTTAGATATTGCAGTTCACATATTCTCTTAAAAATTTTGGTCACTCTTTTCTGCCCTCCTTTAGTTCATTTATGGAATTCTTATACACTGGATCCCAAAACTGTGCACAGCATTTTAAGTGTGGCAGATAAGTGATCTGTATAGAGGCAAAATCTATGTCATGAGCATCTATGCATGCCATGATTCTCTTTTACTTGGCAGGCGCTACCTGGCACTGGTCACTAAAGTTGAGTTTGTTGTCCACTCATACATCCAAATCTCTTTCTATGACAGTCGTTTACCATCTAGCACATAATTGTACATTTTATTTCCTTGGCCCAAGTGTCTAACATGACCGTACATTTATCTACATTAAACTTTAACTGTAATTTCGTTCCCAAAGCTGCTACTTACATAAAGCCCGCTGTAATATTAAATTATACCCTTCTGTGTAGATTACCTTTCAGAGTTTAGTATCATCTGCAAATATTGATATTCTACTCTGGATATCCTTTACTAGGTCATTATTAAATGTATTAAAAAGGAGACCCATGGTACCAAAAAATACCCATGATCCATTATACCCGTGATCCATTAATAACCACTCTTTCGATTCCGTTTATCAAAGTGTTTATGAATTCTTGTGCTTTAAAAATTTGCAAACTTCTTGCTCAGTATGAAGTGATTCCAAAAATGTGAGACTTTTGGAATTTTTGCGCCACTCTCACCCAGCCTTGCTCAAGTTGGCAGAACTGGGGCGGAATGGAGCATGACTATGCTCACTAGTCATATTCTTGAAAAGTGGTGATGCTTCCTTTGCGAAGAATGTTACTCCAATCCCTGAATGAAGAGTCATTTATGCCACTGATAAAATGTGCCAAATACGGTAAGTGGCATCTGTGTGGCATGAATTTGGTGCATCTTATGCCAGAAAGACCCCTCAAGGAGACTGGAGTATGAAATGTCAGTACTGGTGAATTAAGGCCTTTGTTTTCTATCATGGAGCCAATTGGAATCCCAATTACACATGTTTTAGCCTGGTCAAATTGTTCTTTATGAGCCTTTTACATTGAACTGTATCAAACACATATGAAAGTCCAGGTAGACAAAATCCAAAGCCTTACCCTGTTCCAGTGCAGAACTTATCTTCTGATAGAATATTATCAGAATAGTCTCACAGGACCGATCCTTCATAAATCCATGTTGATGCTGGGTAATGAAAATATTTTTATTCAGATACTCCATGACAGCATCTCTTTGAAAACCTTCACAGATTTTGCCCACAGTAGAGATTGAAGTTACAGGCCTACATTTGCTAAGCTCCAGTCCAGTGCCACACACACTGTCATTATGGGACCCTTGAATAATAGAAATAATGGCCCTTCTATTGCTGTATTCAGTTTCTCCAGTACTCAGAGATGAGGTCACGTGGGCCCATTGATTTGTCTTTTTCAGTGTTTTAGACCAAAAAAATCAAGTGTGAACATTAGCAGAAAAACTTAGCTTTAGATGACTGGAACAGAGCTGAAAACCAAAAGCTGACAAGCCAGAAGGAATCACCAGCAACTGAATAGGGCGTCGGCTGTCTTAAATCCAATCTGTGACTCCTGAGGTCCAATCGTCATCCTCATTCTCAGGTGGCAGATCTCCACCGATCAAATCAGCCTTACTACCTCCTGTTACCACCAGAAGGAGTCTGGATGGAGAACTCACAACTGGTGAACCAGAGAATGAACTCACAACTGTACCCCCCCTTGAGGAGGGGTCACCCAACCCTCATCCACGCCACCAGGCTGATCAGGATGGGCCCGGTGAAAAGCACGAACCAATCTATTGGCATGAATATCGGAGGCAAAGACCCAAGAATTATCCTCCTGACCATAACCCTTCCATTTTACCAAATACTGGAGTCTCCGTCTAACCAAACGAGAATCCAATATTTTCTTACCTCATATTCCACATTGCCTTCAACCAACACAGGGTCAGGAGGTGCTGCCATAGGAACCACTGGCTCAACAAACCTCTTCAACAGAGATTTGTGAAATACGTTATGGATCTTGAACGTAACTGGAAGAGCCAATCGAAACGAAACAGGATTAAGAATTTCCAAAATCTTATAAGGACCAATAAATCTTGGCTTAAATTTTGGAGATGCAACCTTCATAGGAATATTCTTAGACGACAACCAAACCATATCACCCACTTTAAACCGGGGACCAATGGTCCTATGCCGGTTGGAAAATCGCTGGGCCTTTTCCTGAGAGAGTGACAACTTATCCACCACTTGGTCCCATATCTGCTGCATTCTCTTTACCACAGTGTCCACACCTGGGCAGGATGAAGATTCCACTTGCCCTGAAGAGAATCGAGGATGAAACCCAAAATTACAGAAAAAGGGTGACATCAAAGTGGTAGAACTAGCTCTATTGTTCAGTGCGAATTCGGCCAAGGGCACAAATGAGACCCAATCATCCTGATCAGCAGATATAAAACATCTCAAATAAAACTCTAAGGTCTGGTTTGTTCTCTCAGTCTGTCCATTGGTCTGGGGATGAAACGCGGAGGAGAAGGATAACTGAATTCCCAGATTGGAACAAAAGGCTTTCCAGAATCTGGAAACAAACTGGACTCCTCTGTCGGACACAATGTTCTCAGGAATCCCATGTAACCGAACCACCTGTTGTAAAAACAAGGGCACCTACTCAGCGGAAGATGACAACTTTGGGAGTGGTACAAGATGGACCATCTTTGAAAATCTATCACAAATCACCCAGATAACAGTCATTCTCTGAGAGACAGGAAGATCAGAAATAAAATCTATTGAGATATGGGTCCATGGCCTCTTGGGCACCGACAAGGGCATCAGCAACCCACTAGAACGAGAACAGGGTTTAGACTGAGAACAAGTCCCACAGGACTGTACAAAATTCCTGACATCACGAGATAAGGCAGGTCACCAAAAGGACCGACTCACCAAATCTCTGGTACCAAAAATACCTGGATGACCAGCCAATGCGGAGCAATGAATTTCAGACATCACTCTCTTTCTCCACTGGTCAGGAACATACAATTTTCTCATAGGGCAACGCTCAGGTTTATCCTCCTGAAATTCCTCCAGGGTGCGTCTCAAATCGGGCAAAATGGCAGAAAGAACTACCCCCTCACCTAGGATGGTAGTAGGCTCGATCACACTAAGAGAATCGGCAAAGAAAGTCCTAGAAAGGGCATCTGCCTTAACATTCTTAGTGCCCGGAAGAAAAGAGACCACAAAATTAAAACGCGTGAAAAACAAGGCCCATCTAGCCTGTCTAGGATTCAAGCGTTTGGCCGACTCCAGATAAATCAAATTCTTGTGATCGGTGAGGACTACAACATGATGTCTAGCTCCCTCCAACCAATGTCTCCACTCCTCAAATGCCCACTTCATGGCAAACAATTCCCGATTCCCCACGTCATAGTTGCATTCAGATGGAGAGAACTTTCGAGAAAAGAAGGCATAGGGATTCATCTTAGAAGTCACAGGGTCTTTTTGGGACAAAACAGCTCCTGCACCAATCTCAGAAGCATCTACCTCCATCTGAAATGGAAGTGAGACATCAGGTTGCCATAAAACTAGAGCTGAAGTAAATTTCTGCTTAAGCTCCTGAAATGCTGAGATAGCATCAGGAGACCAATTCAGCACATCAGCGCCCTTCTTGGTCAGATCAGTCAGTGGTTTGACAATACCAGGAAAATTACCTATAAATTTACGTTAGAAATTAGCAAAACCCCAAAACTTCTGGAGGGCCTTCAAAGAAGTAGGCTGAACCCAATCATAAATGGCCTGTACCTTGGCCGGGTCCATTTCAATAGTCAATGGAGATAAGATAAATCCCAAAAATGAAATCCTCTGTACACCAAAGAGGCTTTTCGATCCCTTAACAAACAGGGAATTCTCCCTCAAAATCCAGAACACAGTCCGGACGTGTTCCATATGAGAATCCCAATCACTAGAAAAGATCAAAATATCATCCAGATAGATGATCAAAAACTTATCCACAAAGTCGCGGAAAATATCATTCATAAAGCACTGGAAGACAGAAGGGGCATTAGTGAGCCCAAAAGGCATCACCAGGTACTCAAAATGTCCCTCCGGAGTATTAAACGCCGTCTTCCATTTATCCCCGTGCTTGATGCGAATAAGATTATACGCCCCCCTGAGGTCAAGCTTAGTAAACCAGCAGGCACTCAACTCTGGAGAATAAATCAGACATCAGAGGTAACGGGTACTGAAATTTAACCGTCATCTTGTTAAGGGAACGATAATCAATATATGGTCTTAATGAACCATCTTTCTTGGCCACAAAAAAAACCCAGCACCTAAAGGTGACGAGGATGGTCTAATATGACCCTTCTCCAATGACTCCTTGATATAGGATCGCATAGCATTATGTTCAGGTACTTATAAGTTGAAATGCCGACCCTTGGGAAATTTACACCCAGGCATCAACTCAATTGCACAGTCATAACTCCTATGAGGAGGCAAAGACGCAGACATGAGACTGAGGAGCGGTGGAGAAAACAGGAGCGTCCCTAAGAACACACTGACAACCCCAACTCACCACTGACCCAGATCTCCAATCCAAAACTGGATTATGAGTTTGCAACAAAGGAAAACCCAGAACAATAGTATCATGCAAATTATGCAGCACCAAAAATTTACAATTTTCTTGGTGGTCTGGGGCAACTCGCATTGTCACCTGGGTCCAAAACTGAGGTTTATTCTCCACCAAAGGAGTAGCATCAATACCCCTCAAAGGAATAGGCATCCGCAGAGGCGTCATGGAAAAGCCACAACGTTTAGCAAAGTCCAAATCCATCAGATTCAACGCTGCTCCTGAATCCACAAAAGCCTTCGTGGAAAACGTGGATAAGGAGCAGAGCAGAGTAATTGCCAAAAGAAACTTAGGTTGTATACTGCCCACAGCAAATTTGTGTGCAAAACGTTTCTCTCGTTTTGGGCAGACAGAAATAATATGAGAGGCATCGCCACAGAAAAAAACACAGCTTATTACGCCTTCTAAACTCCTGATGTTGCGCCCTAGACAAAACCCATCACATTGCATAGGTTCAGATGTTTGTTCAAAAGGTGGCAGTGCCTCCCGGGTAGTTTTATGTTCACTTAAACGCCGATCAACTTGAATGGCTAATGACATAGAATCATCCAGACCAGAGGGAACAGGAAATCCCACCATAACATCTTTTACGGTCTCTGATAAACCCTTCCGAAAGAGAGCTGCCAATGCACTATCATTCCATGTAGTAAGGACCGCCCACTTTCGAAATTTTTGACAGTATAACTCTGCAGAATCCTGACCCTGGTTTAATGCCAACAGGGTTCTCTCAGCTTGATCAACAGCATTAGGTTTATCATACAACAACCCCAAGGCTTGAAAAAATGCATCCACATTAGTCAGAATAGGATTTTCAGGTGTCAGAGAAAAAGCCCAATCCTGGGGATCGCCGCGCAGCAAGGAGATGGCAATTTCAGCCTGCTGCACAGAGCTCCCTGATGAGTTAGGCTTCAAGGCCAGAAATAATTTACAATTATTCTTAAAATTCAGAAATTTAGACCGATCCCCAGAAAACACATCAGGAGTAGGGATCTTAGGTTCAGCAGCATGTGACTGAGTGAGGTAGGTGGAAATTCCCTGCACTTCAGCAGCTAGCTGCTCCACACGATCAGACAATTGCTTAATCTCCATTAGGAAAAAGAAAAAAATCCTCCTTCGGCCCCAGAGAAAAAAGAGGAAAAAATATTAAAAAATAAAAATTCTGACACTTTTTTTAACAACTTTTTCCTGCTTTTGAGTACCCTAGAATCTGCGGTATGGCTGGTGATTCTGTTATGAATGGGTCACCGAGGAGAAAAAAGCAAAGCAAACTAAGTCACAGAAAACCAGAGAGGTTGGTAACTAAGCAGATTGCAGATCCCTGATCCTACCACACAACTATCAGCAGCCGTGGAGCGTACCTGCGATGTTCCTAGACGCTTCGTCACAGCCGGAGGACTAAATAAGCCTGAAGCATGAAAAGGGGAAAACTAACTGCCCCAGAGCAGACCCCAAAGGAATAGATAGCCCCCACACATGTATTGACGGTGAAACAAGATGAAGGCACAAACACAGGCAGGAAAATAGGCTGAGCAAACAATGGGGCCCAAACTAACTAGAGAGGAAAGGAAGGAAAGACACTGTCTGCAACCTGCAAAAAACCCTACAAAAATAATGTTCAACACTTCTGATAGCAAAATTAACCCTGAAGTCACTAGACTTCTCCCACAATATTCTGAGACAGAGCAAAAAGAGACCAAACTAGTAATGGACAAAAAGCAAATTGGCAAAATACTGATAAATAAGAGTGGAAATTCAGCACAGCCCCCAGCCAGGGCTGGCTGACCACACCAAAAAACTGAATAGACCAACAAAATCAAGTGTGAACATTAGCAGAAAAACTTAGCTTTAGATGACTGGAACAGAGCTGAAAACCAAGAGCTGACAAGCCAGAAGGAATCACCAGCAACTGAATAGGGCGTAGGCTGTCTTAAATCCAATCTGAGACTAATGAGGTCCAATCGTCATCCTCATTCTCAGGTGGCAGATCTCCACCGATCAAATCAGCCTCACTATCTCCTGTTACCACCAGAGGGAGTCTGGAAGGAGAACTCACAACTGGTGAACCAGAGAATGAACTCACAACAGTATATCAAGTCATCTGACATGGGATTTTCTGGTGTAAATACTATAGATGTACTGAATACTGTATGCTGTATATTACTTTTTGTCATTTATTGCACTCATTAAAGTTCTATTTAGCCAGTGTGGCTTTCTCCTATTACTAACCTGTTTATAGGATAGATATTGTGCACAGGTCCTATTCAGGATGCTCATAAAAAGTGTTGGTATAATTTTCTAAGGATATTGTCCCAGTTTATAGCAATAAGATCATCTCATAGCCTTTGTAAGGTCTGGTATCTTTGTAGCCCCACTATAATACAACTTAGTAAAGGATCATTTTGTCATTACTATTACCCAAGTGACCCTAAACCTGCACATTGTCTGGCCTATTGGTTAAATTAGGCCTAAAAATGACTCCCATCTTGTTGTGTCTTGCACCAATTATGAAAGGCAATTGTCTTTTGCTATTGTTCTGTCCTCACTGAATGAGACAGACGTCATTGCAGCTTATACAGGCAGCTATACTGGGTCCAATAAGGAGACTGTAGTTGAATCTGTGCTTTATTGAACGTGTTGGTATATTGATAAGCGGTAAAACTACAATACAAACAAATATGCATAAAATCAATACTGGGTTCAGCAGAAATAAATATTATACATGGTACATCATGAATCAATATCTGCACTAATAGCTAACCAGGAGAGAATTAACTAAGCAGGCTAATAAGTGACAGGAATTGGATACAGGATACATAAATACATACCATCGATGCTATCACAAGAGGAGAAGAGAAATGAGATGTTTCTTGAATGAAGGCTGAAGGAAAATGGAGAACTGGAGGGAAATGGAGGTTGAACTAACCATAATTCTTTGCAAAAGGCTAGCAGGATGCATTGCAACCTTACCAGAATGCACTGCAAAAGCTTACCAGAAATAACTACAATGGAGGGAAAATAAGCAAAGTGAAAGTAAAACTACACAATAGACTGCGGTTATGACTCTAGTCACTAGAGGGAGCCAGAAGCAATGAAAACAATAGAATCTATGGGAAACTGCACATTCTGTATATTAGCAGCAAATCATCAAACAGACAATCAGAGATTAGAAATTAGATGTCGGAGACAGAACAGCTGTTCTCAAAATCCTGTTTCTTTGCTGGATTTGCACATTTCTCCTCCCCAATTTATATTAGGGTAGTTGAAGTCCCCCATAATATTTACTTCTCCCTGATTTGCTGCCTCATCTGTCTGCTTTATAAGGATATTTTCTGCAGCTTTCATTACATTTGTAGACTTATAACAAATCCCTATCAGTATTTTATTATTATTTCTCCATCCCTTTATCTCCACCGATAAGGACTCTTGATTTTTATATGCATCACATTTATTACACTGTTCTACATATTTTCAAAGTTGACAGGTTCAGTTATGAAATTAGCTATTTCTTAATTATTTGACCTCCTGAATTCAAATCTGTGAATGAAAATTTTTAGTTGGCTCTTGTTTCAATGAAATCAAAGAGTTTTCCTTTTAATGCTAAATTTAATTAATTCATAAAAGTTTCAGTACTTTGAAACATAATGCTTTTTACAAATAAAAGATGCAGAATACTTTGTTGTGCCAATTTTCTGACATTTATTTAGAGGAAACTTAGCAACAATACAAATACCTAAAACATGTCTAAACACTATTGCGAATTAAAAACAGTTATAGAAAATGCACTACAAAATGTGGCCCTCATTCAGTGACAACTCTTTTTTGCTTGTCTCTCGTACTCATACTGCATCGGATCATCTCTTACAATTATCCAACAGTAATCTGGAAGCCGCAATATCTTGGTGAAATCTCTCACCATGCTCATCACTCAGTGCTCTGCAGTTTGGTGAAAAAAAGTCTAAATGCGAATATAAGAAATTACTCTTTAAGGAAATGCTACAGCCAAGATCCTTATAAGTTTTGAGGATATTTTCTTCCAACTCTTCATAGTTATCTGCTCTTGAGTTTCCCAAAAAATTAGTTACCACTAATGTGAGTGCTACCCATGCAGCCTTTTCCTTGCCCTGCAACAAAAGTAGAAACTACTCATCTTGAAGAAGGTTAAAAATCTGAGGTCCAATAAAGTCTTCTTCCTTTATCTTTGATTAACGCAACTTTGGAAATTTATCAATGAGATACTTAAATGCTTTTGCATTTTATCCATTGCGTTTCAAAGTTCTTCATTATGCCCAATTTGATATGCAATGGTAACAAAATCTTATGTGGGTGCTGGATGTAGAACATTTTTATTTCCTGGCTGAAGTGAATGTTGGAGAGGCCAGTCTCTTTTATTGTAGTAATATTCTCTTGCACAACTGTCCCACTTACACGGAAAGTATAACAATTTAAGTATCCACCCTGAAGACAAGTAAGAGAGCAACCTTCCAGAGTCACCACAGAGGGGCCACTAATGTTGCTCATAGTTCAAGCAGCTCAACAACTGTTTCGTCTTGTCATAAGATCTTTCATGTGAACTACATAACCAACTGGCATTGACGATATTGCATTGCCATTTTGCAACAAGATGGCTTTTAGGCTTGCTTTGGACAAATCGATGAATAGCCTCTCATCCTCTTATTGTGACTTATCTTCAGAGCTTCCTAAACTGTTGATGTTGTATGCCACAAGATCTCCCTCCATGAAGAAGCATTGGAAAAAATGTTATCATGGTTGCAGAACAAAAAAATCTGAACAGGGCCTACTAGAAGATTCCACTGCTGTAGCTTGGAACCTAAGAACTCAGCTTTACTCTTGGGCAGATACAAATCTCTAACAAGATCATTGAATTCATTTTGTATAATAAGATGTGGTTCAGTTGAGGTTGCTGGCAGAAAGTCTGGCTTTTGAGAGGAAAATGTTTCATGACATCTCTTCTTCCTCACTTGACTCGACTGAAAATGTTTCTTTTGCTTTCGGAAATGGTAGTTCTTCTGTATGTGGTACTCAACGTATTGCAGATGGAATGCTTGAATACTGTAAAGTATACTTCTTCCTTGAAACTCCTTTCCTAATGGGGGGCACAATGCAGTCTCTCTAGATCATTGGGACTACAAAAGGCATAGATTGCCTCTTCTCATGTAACCACTGAATATGATGTGATGCACATCTATTGCAGCATATGTGTGGAGCCAAACTTTTGTCCTGATCTCCTATTCTGCAGCCGAAATACAGGTTGTAGGCTTTTCTTATCATGGTAGTCAAGTTTCTCCCTTGTGACGCAAAAATGACTTCTCTGCATATTTATCAAAAACTATCCAATCTGTTAATGCAAGATATGAAAAAACAAAAAGAAACTTGTCAATATGCTAAGAAACTAAGCTAATAAATCCTACAACTGTATATCTTACACAGAGAACATTTATAAAAGTAGGTGATGCAACTTTAATTAGAATTGTGTCATCAAAATTGAGTTGGCGTTTTTTGATTCGCCATCTTATGATGATAAAATACTGAATGCTCAATCGACTAAATAAATGATGTAATAGACTAGCTACTAACAATGCAATTATGATAATGAAATAATAAAGACACAATTTTTCTGTAAGCCTGCATGAAAGATGTCATAATAATTACAATCACCTCTGGATCTTGAAAATTAGAGCCAATCAGCAAATTTAAGCATCATATTCATTTTCATCACGTCAAAATTAGTTGGATTCAACTGTTTTCGCTTCTGAATCAATTTGGCTGTTGAACAGTGCTATCATGCAGGATGGTATTTAACCCCTTCCTGCCATCCGACGTACTATCCCGTCCATGGGACCTGGGCCCCTATGCCCATGGACGGGATAGTACGTCTCAGTGATCAGCGGCGCCCACGTGGTGAGCGCCGCTGATCGCGGCCGGGTGTCAGCTGATTATCACAGCTGACACCCGGCACAATGTGTCAGGGGCGGTCACGGACTGCCCCCGACACGTTAACTCCTTGCACACCGCGATCAAACATGATCGCGGTGTACCGGGAGTTAAAGGGAAGCATCGGCAGGGAGGGGGCTCCCTCCGTGCTTCCCTGAGCCCCCCACGGCAGCGCAATGTGCAGCGCTGCTGCGGGGGGCTCCTTTCCTCCAGGCCCCCGAATCCAAGATGGCGACGGGGCCTTCGGGGGCCTGCAGGAAGCTGGCTTCCTCAGTGCCGGCAAAGCGGAGGCATGAGGAAGCCTTCGGCACTGCCTGTGACAGATCGCTGATCTGTCACAGTGATCTGTGATGTGACAGATCAGCGATCTGTCACAGGACAGTGATGTCCCACCTGGGACTATGTAATAAAGTAAAAAAAAATAAAAAAAAGTGTAAAAATAATTTTAAAAAAATCGCCAAATAAATTAGTAAAAAAAAAAAAAATGTTCCCCAATAAATTCATTTTTTGAAAATAAAAAAAAAAACAATAAAAGTACACATATTAGGTATCGCCGCGTCTGTAACGACCCGCCCTATAAAACTGTCCCATTAGTTAACCCCTTTAGCGAACCCCTTAAAAAATAAAAATAAAAAACGAAGCAAAAAATAATGATTTATTATCATACCGCCAAACAAAAAGTGTAATAACGCGCGATCAAAAAGACAAGTATAAATATCCATGGTACCGCTGAAAACGTCATCTTGTCCCGCAAAAAACGAGCCACCACACAGCATCATCAGCGAAAAAATAAAAAAGTTATAGCTCGCAGAATAAAGCGATGCAAAAATAATTATTTTTTATATAAAATAGTTTTCATTGCATAAAACCGACAAAACATAAAAAAACGACCTGAATGAGGTATCGCTGTAACCGTACTGACCCAGAGAATAAAACCGCTTTATCAATTTTACCGCACGCGGAACGGTGTAAACGCACTCCCCCAAAAGAAATTCATGAAACGCTGGTTTTTGTTCATTCTGTGTCCCAAAAATCAGAATAAAAAGCGATCAAAAAATGTCACGTGCCCGAAAATGGTACCAATGAAAACGTCAACTCGTCTCGCAAAAAATAAGACCTCACATGACTCGGTGGGTCAAAATACGGAAAAATTATAGCTCTCAATATGTGGTGATGCAAAAACTATTTTTACAATAAAAAGCGTCTTTTAGCGTGCGACAGCTGCCAAACATAAAAACCGCCATAAATAGTAAATCAAACCCCCCGTTATCACCCCCTTAGTTAGGGAAAAATAATAAAATAAAAAAAAATGTATTTATTTCCATTTTTCCATTAGGGTTAGGGTTAGGGTTAGGGTTAGGGCTAGGGTTAGGGCTTGGGTTAGGGCTAGGGTTAGGGTTAGGGCTGAGATTAGGGTTAGGGGTGTGTTGGGGTTCGGGTTGGAGTTAGAATTGGGGGTTTCGACTGCTTGGGCACATCAGGGGCTCTCCAAATGCAACATTGCGTCTGATCTCAATTCCAGCCAATTCTGAGTTGAAAAAGTCATATGGTGCTCCTTCCCTTCCAAGCTCTGCCATGCGCTCAAACAGTGTTTTACCCCCACATGTAGGGTATCAGCCTACTCAGGACAAATTGCAAAACAATTTTTGGGGTCCAATTTCTCCTGTTACCCTTAGGAAAATAAAAAATTGGGGGCAAAAATATCATTTTTGTGGAAAAAAATGATTTTTTTATTTTCACGTCCGAGCGTTATAAACTTCTGTGAAGCACTTGGGGGTTCAAAGTGCTCACCACACATCTAGATAATTTCCGTGGGGGGTCTAGTGTCCAAAATGGGGTCACTTGTGGGGAGTTTCAATAGTTTAGGTACATCAGGGGCTCTCCAAACGCACATGACACCCGCAGACCATTTCATCAAAGTCTGCATTCCAAAACGTCACTGCTTCCCTTCCGAGCCCCGACGTTTGTCCATACAGTAGTTTTCTCCCACATATGGGGTGTCAGCGTACTCATGACAAATTGGACAACAACTTTTGGGGTCCAATTTCTCCTGTTACCCTTGGGAAAATGAAAAAATTGGGGACTAATTGATCATGTTTGTGGAAAAAATAAGATTTTTTTATTTTCATGCCCGGGCATTATAAACTTCTGTGAAGCCCTTGGGGGTTCAAAGTGCTCACCACACATCTAGATAAGTTCCTTAGGGATTCTCGATTCCAAAATGGGGTCATTTGTGGGTGTTTCCACTGTTTAGGTACATTAGGGGCTCTCCAAAGGCAACATGACACCCGCAGACCATTCCATCAATGTCTGCAATCCAAAACGTCACTACTTCACTTCCGAGCCCCGATGTGTGCCCATACAGTAGTTTTCTCCCACATATGGGGTATCAGCATACTCAGGACAAATTGGACAACAACTTTTGGGGTCCAATTTCTCCTGTTACCCTTGGGAAAATAAAAAAAATGGTGACTAAAAGATCATGTTTGTGGAAAAAATACGAATTTTTTATTTTCACGCCCGGGCGTTATAAACTTCTGTGAAGCACTGGGGGGTTCAAAGTGCTCACCACACATCTAGATAAGTTCCTTGGGGGGTCTGGTTTACAAAATGGTGTCATTTGTGGGGGGTTTCCACTGTTTAGGTACATCAGGGGTTTTCCAATCGCGACATGGTGTCCGATCTCAATTCCAGCCAAAAACGTCAAATGGCGCTGCTTCCCTTCCGAGCTCTGCCATGCGCCCAAATAGTGGTTTACCCCCACATGTGGGGTATCAGCGTACTCAGGACAAATTGCACAATATCTTTTAGGGTGCTGTTACCCTTGGAAAAATAAGAATTGAGGGTGAAAAGATCATTTTTGTGGAAAAAATATGATTTTTTAATTGTACGGCTTTATGTTATAAACTTCTGTGAAGCCCTTGGGGGTTCAAAGTTCTCACCACACATCTAGATAAGTTCCTTAGGGGGTCTAGTTTCCAAAATGGTGTCATTTGTGGGGGGTTTCCACTGTTTAGGTACATCAGGGGTTTTCCAATCGCGACATGGTGTCCGATCTCAATTCCAGCCAAAAACGTCAAATGGCGCTGCTTCCCTTCCGAGCTCTGCCATGCGCCCAAATAGTGGTTTACCCCCACATGTGGGGTATCAGCATACTCAGGACAAATTGCACAATAACTTTTAGGGTCCTGTTACCCTTGGGAAAATAAAAATTGGGGTGAAAAGATCATTTTTGTGGAAAAAATATGATTTTTTAATTGTACCGCTGTACGTTATAAACTTCTGTAAAGCCCTTGTGGGTTCAAAGTTCTCACCACATATCTAGATAAGTTCCTTGGGGGGTCTAGTTTCCAAAATGGGGTCACTTGTAGGGGGTTTCCACTGTTTAGGTACATCAGGGACTCTCCAAACGTGACATGGCGTCCGATCTGAATTCCAGCCAATTTTGCATTGAAAAAGTCAAACGGCGCTCCTTCCATTCTGAGCTCTGCCATGCGCCGAAACAGTCGTTCCCCCCCACAAATCAGGTATCAGCGTACTCAGGACAAATTGCACAATAACTTTTGCAGTCCAATTTCTCCTGTTACCCTTGGTAAAATAAAAAAAATTGAACCTGAAGTACTCTTTTTGTGAAAAAAAGTTAGATGTTCATTTTTTTTAAATATTCAAAAAAATTCCTGTGACGCACCTAAAGGGTTAATAAACTTCTTGAATGTGGTTTTGAGCTCCTTAAGGGGTGCAGTTTTTAGAATGGTGTCACTTTTGGGTATTTTCTATCATATAGACCCCTCAAAGTGGCTTCAAATGTGATGTGGTCCTAAAAATAAAATGGTGTTGTAAAAATGAGAAATCGCTGGTCAACTTTTAACCCTTATAACTTCCTAACAAAAAAAAATTTTGGTTCCAAAATTGTGCTGATGTAAAGTAAACATGTGGGAAATGTTAGTTATCAAGTTTTTTGTGTGCCGTATCTCTGTGATTTAAGGGCAAAAAAATTCAAAGTTGGAAAATTGCGAAATTTTCAAAATTTTTGCCAAATTTCCGTTTTTTTCACAAATAAACGCAAGTTATTTGAATGAAATTTTACCACTATCATGAAGTACAATATGTCACAAGAAAACAATGTCAGAATCACCAGAATCCATGGAAGCGTTCCAGAGTTATGACCTCATAAAGGTACAGTGGTCAGAATTGTAAAAATTGGCCCGGTCATGAACGTGCAAACCACCCTTGGGGGTGAAGGGGTTAAGGAACATCTTGCATATAACCAAACCCCTCCTGTCACTTAGATGTTCATTTCTGAACAGACCATAGCCCTGTAAATTAACAGGCCAGTTCTCCAGCCATGTCTCTGTTATCATCGTTATCAGAGATGCTCAAATCAATTCACAGGTCTCAGGTCCATTGGCCAGGTCAGTAGTCTCTGGCCGCTAGACAGGAGTTTCGCAGATCTCTTTCCTTACAGGATCCACACCATGGCTTTTCTTTTGATAAGCCAGGCTGGTGCAACATAATCAGTAGAGTTGAGCGACTTTGGTCAGATCGGGTTTCATGAAACAAAATTTGTTCCAAATGAAACTGGTCCGACTAGGGCAAAAAAAGTCGGAGTTTCGTCCGAAACCCGACCCCAATGCAAGTCAATGGGGAATAAAAGTCGGCATTGAGTGGATGATATTCATCTACTCAATGCCGACTTTTATTCCCCATTGACTTGCATTGGGGTCGGGTTTCGGACGAAACTCCGACTTTTTTTGCCCTAGTCGGACCAGTTTCATTGGAAACAAATTTTGTTTCATGAAACCCGATCCGACCAAAGTCGCTCAACTCTAATAATCAGTATGGCATGACACACAGATGACGATGGATAATCAAAAGCTGCAATGGGGATTCCGGAAGGTGAAAGATTTGCAGAGCTCCGGTCCAGCAGTCAGAGACTACTAACCTGGCTGATGGACCGGAGTCCTGTATATTGATCTGCCCATGTCTACCCACTAAATCATAATTTTGTTACAATATTATTAATTTTAATTTCTCACTCTTGTTGGTGAGGCTCCTTGCATTAGCATACATCCATGTCACAAATTTTTTTGTATCTCTATTCTCTGTACTAACTGTTCTAACTTTTCCCCCATTCAATCCAACTTTCATTACTTACAACAGCTTTATAGCTACACTATTTTACTCTCCTGTATATTAATTGCCATCTACCCCACCAGTCCCCAGTTTAACCCCTTAACGACCAGAGGTATTTTTGGTTTTGCAGTTTCATTTTTCCTTCCTCTTTTTCCCAGAGCCATAACTTTTTTATTTTTTGGTCAATATGGCCATATGAGGGCTTGTTTTTTGAAGGATCAGTTGTACTTTTGAACAACACTATTGGTTTTAACATGCTGTGTCCTCAAAAATGGGAAAAAAATTCCAAGTGCAGTGAAATTGCAAAAAAGTGCAATTCCACACTTGTTTTTGGTTTGCTTTTTTACTAGGTTCACTAAATGATAAAACTGACCTCCCACTATGATTCTCCAGGTCATTAAGAGTTCATAGACACCAAACATGTCGAGGATCTTTTTTATCTAAGTGGTGAAAAAAATTCCAAACTTTGTTAAAAAAAAATTGCACCATTTTCTGATACTCGTAGCATCTTCATTTTCATGATCTCAGATTGGGTGAGGGATTATTTTTTGCATGCCGAGCTGATATTTTTAATAATACCATTTTGGTGCAGATGCGATCTTTTGATTGACCGTTATTGCATTTTAATGCAATGTCGCGGGGACCAAAAAAACGTAATTCTGGCGTTTTGACTTTTTTATCACTACGCCATTTAAGAATCAGGTGATTCTCAATGCGGCAATACCAAATATGTGTATGTTTGATTTTTTTATTGTTTTATTTTGAATGTGGCGAAAGAAGGGTGATTTGAACTTTTATATTTTAAATTTTTTTTTATATTTTTAAAAACGTCTTTTCCACTTTTGGCATGCTTCAATAATCTCCATGGGAGACTAGAAGCTGCCGCAACCCGATCGGTTCTGCTACATACAGGCGTTAATCAGATCGCTTGCCTGTATGTAGCAGATTTGCTGACTTGCTATGAGCGCCAACCACCGGGCAGCGCTCATAGCAATCTGGCAGTGATAACCATAGAGGTCTTCAGGAGACCTCTGGTTGTCATACCAACCCACCGGTGTCCCGCCAACACGTAACGGGGGTCACCGATGGGCGGATTTCCATCACAATTGCTGGAAGCGCGTGTTAAATGTCTTGATGCAGCTTTACTGCCCATATACTGACATCACCCTCAGCTGCCAACTTAGCAAACTTGTTATGTGCGAGATCCAGATACTCTACCATTTACCCTGCCTTTTGTCACCATCTAGGTGCCACATTGTTCAGCAACTCTGTGCTACTATCCTCCCCCACATCTATCCCAGTCAGCTCATGTTAAGTGAGCAGCAAGCATCATAATAATAATTTTTATTTATATAGCGCCAACATATTCCGCAGCGCTTTACAGTTTAACAGTTTCAAAACACAAGTCATAAGTAACAACGTTAACAATACAATAATTAAAGCAAAATAAGACGACCCTGCTCGTGAGAGCTTACAATCTACAATGAGGTGGGGGAGATACAAAGTACAGGAGTGTATTTACAATGGTGTATTTACAATGAAGGTCCAGCCAATTTGAGGGAAGGATGGAGATAGTGAATGGGCTACACACGCACACTTACTCATAAAATGACTTTGATTAGTGAACGTGATAGGCCGCTCTGAACAAATGTGTTTTGAGGGAGCGCCTAAAACTATGCAAATTGTGGATAGTCCTGATTTCTTGGGGTAGAGCATCATATAATGTTAATAGATCAGTTCAGTTTTGCAGTTCAGTTGCAGTTGCCGTTCAGTGTTGCAAGTTGCTTATTTTAATTCCAGGTTTACAATTGCTGAAAAAGCACATACCTCACACAGCAGCATGTACCCTTTAAGGCTGGTTTCACATTTGCGTAACTGTGCACACCGTTTGATCCGCATAGATCCGCATGTGTCATGCGTATATATCTTTAACATGGTGTACACAGGGACATGTGTTCGCTTGCGGATGCGTACGCATGCGTCGTTTCGCAGTGTGCAGCGGTGTTCGGTGAACGCAACATTTTTTGAGGCGTCAAATATGCGCAGCCATACGCATGCGAATGAGTGTAGATGAAGTGCAACAAAACAACACATTACTGTCTATGGGATCGCATTGGTACGCAAGGACATGGGCACACATGCGTTCGAATTTCCATGAGACACGCCCATTGGACGTGGCTTGTGTCAAGGAAATTCTCCTGGAAAGGCTTTGTTCTAATAGCTCAAACGCATGTGAAAACGCATGCACCCGCAGCTTTTTTTTTGGCGTCCTGCGTAAGCAGATATGGATAAAAGTGCTGTGCTCTCATGCGTTTTTGCATGCGTTTGCACATGCAGATGATGCACTGCGCACATATACGTAAAGTGAACTTAGCCTAACGGCTTGTCAAGGACTGCATACATGTGACAAGTTGTACTGTGGACAGCATTGCCAATAATGAAGCACATTTTAACCCCTTAATGACCGCCAATACGCCTTTTAACGGCGGTAATTAAGGGTACTAAAGCCACAGCGCCGTTAATTCACGGCGCTGTGATTTAAGTGAATAGCGCCCCCCAGTGTCGGATTTTCTCCGGGGTCTCGGCTGCCAGGGGTAGCCGAGACCCCAGAGAACATGAATCGGTCGGTTTTTACTGACCCCCGCTTTTGCGATCGCCGTTATTAACCCTATAACGGCGACCACAAAAAAAAAAGCCGCGATTTTACATTTAATTTCTCTCTCCTCTGATGTGATCGCACATCAGAGGAGAGAGAAATAGGGTCCCCGATCCCCCCCCCGGTACCTCTCCGTGGCCCTCCGTCCCTTCCCGGTGGTCCCACGTCCCGCCGGCATCCTCCGATGGGCGCCGCCATCTTGAAAATGGCGGGCGCATGCGCAGTGCGCCCGCCGGGAATCTTCCGGCTCCGGCTGGCAGATTCCATTCATTATTTTGATCACTATGTCATAGTGATCAAAATAAAAAAAATAGTACATAACCCCCCGTTTATCACTTCCTTATATAGGCCAATATAATGAAATAAAGAAAATATTTTTTTTTCAGTTTTCCATTAGGGTTAGGGTTAGGGATGGGCTAGGGTTAGGGTTAGGGTAGGGTTAGGGCTAGGGTTAGGGTTAGGGTAGGGTTAGGGCTAGGGTTAGGGTTAGGGTAGGGTTAGGGCTAGGGTTAGGGTTGGGCTAGGGTTAGGGTTGGGCTAGGGTTAGGGTTGGGCTAGGGTTAGGTTAGGGTTGGGCTAGGGTTAGGGGTAGGGTTAGGGTTGTGCTAGGGCTAGGGTTAGGGCTAGGGTTAGGGCTCGGGTCACGACTAGGGTTAGAATTAGGGTTAGGGCGAACTAGAATTAGGGTTAGAATTAGGATTAGGGATTAGGGTTGGGATTAGGGTTAGGGTTGGGATTAGGGTTAGGGGTGTGTTGGGGTTAGGGTTGGAGCAAGAATTGAGGAGTTTCCACTATTTGCCAACTTTGGGGGTCTAAAAATTGGGGTCTAAAAAATCACTTTTGTGGAAATAAAAAAAGACTTTTTATTTTCACGGCTCTGCGCTTATAAACTTTTGTGAAGCGCTTGGGGGTTCAAAGTGCTCACCACACATCTAGATAAGTTCCTTAGGGGGTCTAATTTCCAAAATAGGGTCACTTGTGGGGGGTTTCCACTGTTTAGGCCCATCAGGGGCTCTGTAAGCGCAACATGATGCCCGCAGACCATTCCATCAAAGTCTGCATTCCAAAATGGCACTCCTTCCCTTCCGAGCTCTTCCATGCGCCCAAACAGTGGTTCCCCCCCACATATGGGGTATCGGCGTACTCAGGACAAATCGCATAACAACTGTGTGGGTATGATTTCTCCTGTTACCCTTGTAAAAATAAAAATTTGGGGGCGAAAAGATCATTTTTGTGGAAAAAAAATTGATTTTTTATTTTCACGGCTCTACGTTATAAACTTCTGTGAAGCACTTGAAGGTTCAAAGTGCTCACCACACATCTAGATAAGTTCCTTAATGGGTCTAGTTTCCAAAATGGGGTCACTTGTGGGGGGTTAGGGTTGGAGCAAGAATTGAGGAGTTTCCACTATTTGCCAACTTTGGGGGTCTAAAAATTGGGGTCTAAAAAATCACTTTTGTGGAAATAAAAAAAGACTTTTTATTTTCACGGCTCTGCGCTTATAAACTTTTGTGAAGCGCTTGGGGGTTCAAAGTGCTCACCACACATCTAGATAAGTTCCTTAATGGGTCTAGTTTCCAAAATGGGGTCACTTGTGGGGGGTTTCCACTGTTTAGGCCCATCAGGGGCTCTGCAAGCGCAACATGATGCCCGCAGACCATTCCATCTAAGTCTGCATTCCAAAATGGCACTCCTTCCCTTCCGAGCTCTCCCATGCGCCCAAACAGTGGTTCCCCCCCACATATGGGGTATCGGCGTACTCAGGACAAATCGCATAACAACTGTGCGGTTTTGATTTCTCCTGTTACCCTTGTAGAAATAAAAATTTGCGGGCGAAAAGATCATTTTTGTGGAAAAAAAATGGATTTTATATTTTCACGGCTCTACGTTATAAACTTCTGTGAAGCACTTGAAGGTTCAAAGTGCTCACCACACATCTAGATAAGTTCCTTATTGGGTCTAGTTTCCAAAATGGGGTCACTTGTGGGGGGTTTCCACTGTTTAGGCCCATCAGGGGCTCTGTAAGCGCAACATGATGCCCGCAGACCATTCCATCAAAGTCTGCATTCCAAAATGGCACTCCTTCCCTTCCGAGCTCTCCCATGCGCCCAAACAGTGGTTCCCCCCCACATATGGGGTATCGGCGTACTCAGGACGAATCGTATAACAACTGTGCGGGTATGATTTCTCCTGTTACCCTTGTAAAAAATAAAAATTTGGGGGCGAAAAGATCATTTTTGTGGAAAAAAATAGATTTCTTATTTTCACGGCTCTACGTTATAAACTTCTGTGAAGCCCTTGGGGGTTCAAAGTGCTCACCACACATCTAGATAAGTTCCTTAATGGGTCTAGTTTCCAAAATGGGGTCACTTGTTGGAGTTTTCCACTGTTTAGGCGCATTAAGAGCTCTCCGAACGCAACATGGCATCCGATCTCAATTCCAGCCAATTCTGCGTTGAAAAAGTCAAACGGCGCTCCATCCCTTGCGAGCTCTGCCATGTGCTGAAAAAGTGGTTTACCCCCACATATAGGGTATCGGCGTATTCAGGAGAAATTGTACAACAAATTTTGTGGTTGATTTTCTCTTTTAACACTTGTGAAAATAAAAAAAATTGGTTCTGAAGTAAATTTTTTGCAAAAAAAAGTTAAATGTTAATTTTTTCCTTCCACATTGCTTTAGTTCCTGTGAAGCACTTAAAGGGTTAATAAACTTCTTGAATGTGGTTTTGAGCACCATGAGGGGTCTAGTTTTTAGAATGGTGCCACTTTTGGGTATTTTCTGTCATGTACACCCCTCAAAATGACTTTAAATATGATGTGGTCCCTAAAAAAAATGGTTTTGTAAATTTTGTTGTAAAAATGAGAAATCGCTGGTCAACTTTTAACCCTTATAACTTCCTAACAAAAAAAATTTTTGCTTCCAAAATTGTGCTGATGTAAAGTAGACATGTGGGAAATGTTATTTATTAAGAAATTTGTGTGACACATCTCTCTGATTTGAGGGCATAAAAAATTAAAGTTTTAAAATTGCAAAATTTTCAAAATTTTTGCCATATTTCCATTTTTTCCATAAATAAACACAAGACTTATCGAAGAAATTTTACCACTAACATGAAGTACTATATGTCACGAAAAAACAATCTTAGAATCAGCAGGATCCATTAAAGCGTTCCAGAGTTATAACCTCATAAAGGGACAGTGGTCAGAATTGTAAAAATTGGCCTGGTCATTAAGCTGCAAACTGGCTCTGTCGCTAAGGGGTTAATAATGGAGATAGCCCAAAATAGAAATATAAACAAATAAATATAAACAATGAACATTTCCTCCAATTTAAAGTCACTGAATCTCAAGTCACACTTAAAATAAATCACACTTTAGACAAAAGCTTGTTAACTCACTTTTAAAGATGCTTTCTTTACTTTACAGCCTGCAAAACACTTAAAGATTTGTTATCAAGGCCAAAATTAACTTGGCCATTATGGAAATAAGCAAATATATATATATATATATATATATATATATATATATATATATATTTGAATGTATGTGTGTGTGGATCACCAACCAATCACGAAGCATCTTTCACTTCACCAGAGGTGTTTAAAAGAAGCTGATCCGTGATTGGTTGCTATGAGCAACAGTTCTCCTTGCAACCAATCACTAAGCATCTTTCATTTCACCAGAGCTGTTTAAAAGA
The DNA here is from genome assembly GCF_039654945.1 of Dendrobates tinctorius. NCBI lineage: Eukaryota > Metazoa > Chordata > Amphibia > Anura > Dendrobatidae > Dendrobates > Dendrobates tinctorius. The sequence continues at coordinate 28,007,700 of NW_027361703.1, read as the reverse complement.
AGCTGAGCTGTGATTGGTTGCTATGAGCAACAGTTTTCCCACTCGACAACACCTCAGCAGACACTGAACGGGTGGGAGAAATCTAGCATCCCCGGGAAAATAAGCTCCCAGCCATTGTCTGCCCCCCAGAAAGGAGCAGTGTTTTAATTGTAAAACACTGGGCAAAACAGTCACTGAAAAAGACCTGGGTGTATGGGTGGACGACAAACTCACATTTAGTGGCCAGAGTCAAGCAGCTGCTGCAAAGGCAAATAAAATAATGGGATGCATTAAAAGAGGCATAGATGCTCATGAGGAGAACATAATTTTACCTCTATATAAGTCACTAGTGCGACCACACTTAGAATACTGTGTACAGTTCTGGTCTCCGGTGTATAAGAAAGACATAGCTGAACTGGAGCGGGTGCAGAGAAGAGCGACCAAGGTTATTAGGGAACTAGGGGGTCTGCAATACCAAGACAGGTTATTACACTTGGGATTATTTAGTTTGGAGAATCGAAGGCTTAGGGGTGATCTAATTACAATGTATAAATATATGCGGGGACAGTACAAAGACCTTTCTAATGATCTTTTTACTCTTAGACCTGTGACGGGGACAAGGGGGCATCCTCTACATCTGGAGGAAAGAAGGTTTAAGCATACTCACAGACGCGGATTCTTTACTGTAAGAGCAGTGAGACAATGGAACTCTCTGCCATATGATGTTGTAATGAGTGATTCACTACTAAAATTTAAGAAGGGACTGGATGCCTTTCTTGAAAAGTATAATATTACAGGGTATATACATTAGTCTCCTTAATATTGCGTTGATCCAGGGAGCTAGTCTGATTGCCGTATGTGGAGTCGGGAAGGAATTTTTTTCCCCAATGTGAAGCTTACTGTTGCCACATGGGTTTTTTTTGCCTTCCTCTGGATCAACATGTTAGGGCAAGTTAGGATAGGATATGGGTTGAACTAGATGGACTTAAAGTCTCCCTTCAACCTTAATAACTATGTTACTATGTTACTATGTTACATGACAGAAATAAATCACCCCCTCCCCTGCCCATATGCCCATCACACATCCTCCATTCCATAGACACATCTTCCCTCTTAAAGGAATCTCCGGTATGGAAGTTAGGGCAAATCTATCCAGCGCTTTAGTTTTGACCCCAGGCCTCTCTTAAATGGATCCCCGGTATGGAAGTTAGGACCGTTCCACTCAGCGCTGTGCTTCTGACCCCAGGGTCTCTTAAAGGGATCATTGGTATGGAAGTTGCGGAAATTCCACTAAGCGCTCTGGTTCTGACCCCAGGCCTCTCTTAAAGGGATCCCCGGTACGAAAGTGAGGACAAATCCACTCTGTGCTTTGGTACTGACCCCAGACCTCTCTTAAAGGGATCTCCGTTATGGAAGTTAGGGCAAATCCCTCAGCGCTCTGATTCTGACCCCAGGCTTCTATTAAAGGGATCATTGGTATGGAAGTCAGGGCAAATCAATCCAGTGCTTTGATTCTGACCCCAGGCCTCTCTTACAGGGATCATTGGTATGGAAATTAGGGCAAATCCACTCAGTGCTTTGGTTCTGATCCCAGGCGCTCTTAAAGGGATCCCCAGTATGAAAGTCAGGGTAATTGCCTTCAAATGCTCTGGCACTGACACCAGGCTCTCTTAAAGGGATCTCCTGTATGGAAGTTAGGGCAAATCCCTCAGCGCTCTGATTCTGTCCCCAAGATTCTATTAAAGGGATCATTGGTATGGAAGTTAGGGCAAATCCACTCAGCCCTCTGGTTCTGATCCCAGTCTCTCTTAAAGGGATCCCCAGTATGGAAGTTAGGACTGTTCCACTCAGCGCTCTGGTTCTGACCCCAGGCTGACGGGATGATGTGGGATACTAGGGGTAGTAGTCCGGTGGCTCTGGCTGATGGGATGATGTGGGATATTAGGGGTAGTAGTCCGGTGGCTCTGACGGAATGATATGGGATATTATGGGGTAGTAGTCCGGTGGCTCTGGCTGACGGGATGATGTTTGATATTAGTGGTAGTAGTCCGGTAGCTCTGGCTGACAGGATGATGTGGGATATTATAGTAAATGTGGCTATGCGGAGTGGGCAGGCTCTACACTCACCTTTATATAAGCTGTAAGCTTATAAACTGTAAACTGTAAGCTTGCGAGCAGGGCCCTCATTCCTCTTGGTATTTTGTTATAATCTACTGTATGTGATTATTGTTATGCTGTAATGTCTATTGTCTATACAAATCCCCTCTGAAATGTAAAGTGCTGCGGAATATGTCGGCGCTATAAAAATAAAATTTATTATTATTATTATTTATATATATAGATAGATATTCAGTAATCACTATAATTTGTTATAACTAACCATAGGGTATTCTAAAGTTAAATGTTAAATACAAGTTGGTTTATTCTAGTATACCTTTTACTATTGTTGAATTTAGGATCTATTTACATTAGACATATTTTTTATACAAATAAAGCACTTGATTATGTGAAATGTACTTGTCCAACTATGATTAAAATGTAGATTATTTTTTATTAGAATTATACAATGCAATACAATTTTGTACAGCTGCATCCCATAAAATCATGGATGCTCTCCAGTCTGCTTCTTCCTCACTTGTTTGTTTAGTGAAATTTATTTATGACAGATATCCAAAGCTTTCTGGCATTCTGTTATGCCAATACCGACAGTAACATGGTGTACTGAAATAATAAGATTATCTAGTAAACAGTCAGTACGTGTATTGTCAGATATAATATATTACAGATAGGCTCTACATGAAAAGAATATAAATAAGTTTGGTTTTAATAAGAGTATCATTTGTAGACTAACAGCCGAATGCCATGTATTGGGCTGACGTATTTGTCAAGCACACTCATCATATTATTCCAGAAAATAATACAAGTGTTTTAAGATCAGACCCAAAGAGTGGTCGTAAATGGCTGCACATCCAGTTGGAAGAATGTCTCAAGTGGGGTACCACAGGGCTCTGTCCTGGGCCCTGTATTGTTCAACATCTTTATCAACGATTTAGATGAAGGAATTGAGGGTAAACTGATTAAATTTGCTGATGACACAAAGCTAGGAGGGATAGCTAATACTAGAGAAGAGAGAGAGAGGATTCAAAAAGAGATAAATAAACTGGAGAAGTGGGCAGCAACTAACAGAATGGTTTTTAACAGGGAAAAATGCAAAGTACTACATCTGGGCAATAAAAATGAAAAAAGCATATACAGAATGGGAGGAATAGGGCTAAGCAACAGCACATGTGAAAAAGACTTGGGTATACTAATAGATCACAGACTGAATATGAGTCAACAGTGTGATGCAGCAGCAAAAAAGGCAAATACAATTCTAGGATGTATTAACAGAAGCATACAGTCTAGATCCCTTCAAGTCATTATTTCCCTCTACTCCTCTTTGGTCAGACCTCATCTGGAATATTGTGTCCAGTTTTGGGCACCACATTTTAAAAAAGACATCAACAAACTGGAGCAAGTTCAGAAAAGAGAGACCAGAATGGTGACCGGTCTGCAAACCCTGTCTTATGAGGAAAGGTTGCAGGATTTGGGAATGTTTAGCTTGCAAAAGAGAAGACTGAGAGGAGACTTAATAGCTGTCTACAAATATCTAAAGGGCTGTCACATTGTAGAAGGATCAACTTTATTCTCATTTGCACAAGGAAAGACTAGAAGCAATGGGATGAAACTGAATGGGAGGAGACACAGATTAGATATTAGAAAAAACTTCTTGACAGTTAGAGTGATCAATGAGTGGAACAAGCTGCCACGAGAAGTAGTGAGTTCTCCTTCAATGGAAGTCTTCAAACAGAGGCTGGACAGACATCTGACTGGGATGATTTAGCGAATCCTGCTTTGAGCAGGGGGTTGGACCAGATGGCCCAGGAGGTCCCTTCCAACTCTACGATTCTATGATTCTAAGATAGTAATTATTTATATAGTGACAACATTCTGCAGCACTTCCCTAAAAAAGTTGTCAGACTGTGCACATGTCTGAATTGATATTTTTTCCACCAATTTTCCATCATTCCACAATGTTTGCTGATAAATAGACATACAATGGGTACGGAAAGTATTCAGATCCCTTTACATTTTTTACTCTGTTTCATTGCAGCCATTTGGTAAATTCAAATGTGTAGGGTTAAAACTAAAATCAAAACTGAAGGTTTCATTTTCTCCATTCTCTGAAGGTTTTATTTCTCCATTTTTATTGCTTTAAGATAAATTTTGTAATTAGGTGAAAGTTTGCAGCTTTTATGAAACTAGACTGCTCCAGCTTGAACAAGGTATAAGATATGAGACTCTGAAGAATGTGATATTGTTCTATTTTCTACGTCATGTAACTAGGGACATATTCCGATTTTCTTGCAATGTTATTGGCTTATAAAGTAACTGTCACGACGATGCTATTGGTAGTTGAGAACTTTGCATAATTAAGCAAAATATTATAAAAGAAGTGACTAAAACAAATGGGACTAGTGATCAGTCTCGATCCTCCCGTACAGAGACCCCCGTTGCCGTGTGGTCATTCCCAGTTGCTAGCAACGCCCTGTGGATTAATTTGGAAATCACTGGATCAAACGTGAAGTGTTAATTTAGCCCTCCCTCAATAGCTCCCTCGACAGTTTGGCGCCCAATGTGGGGCCCCCGAATAGGGACGCCTCTGACCCCGGAGGACAACAAGACAAAGGACACTCGGAGTGGACACAGGTGCTGGAAAATTGGGACTGATCATCCCCCACAACAACCACGGTAAGTTGGCAGTTATACTGTTCAGACTGACCGTTGGTGTGGTTTTCCTGTGCTTGTTGCTGCAAAGAGGATCTGAGGTTTGTCCCCGTGGTGGGGTGATTCTTGGGTGGAATCATATAGAGGTGCAGTCCCGCTGGGGGCCCAGTGCTCGAACCGTACCTCATAAGGGACGGACACCCCAGATTGACTAGTGATTGTGACTCTCTTTATAGTCAAAATATCCTGAAATCCTGATCACTGTTAGAGTCAGGTGTGGTGAGGTGATCGAAGACTGGGTAGGATACATAACTCAGGTATATATAGATAGATATATATAACCAGAGGTGTCCAGAGAGATAGTCTGAGATGCCCTTCTCCTTTCACTGAGTACTGTGTTGAATTTTGGGCATCCCAGGGGGGGATTATTGACCCTGTGGAACAGACTGAAACGGCCGCTCCAGTACTGTGCACAACTGAAGTAAGGATATTTAGCTCTAAATGAGAGAATTTGTGGAAGGAAAAGAAGAATTTTGTGGCTTGGCACATGAATTGTGTGATGAAGGTGTTAGGAAGAACAGAGGAAGTGAATTCTCATTGTTTATGTTACTGCTATGTTGAAGAAGTAAAAATTGTCTATTATTATGGCAAGGACTGGATGTTTTGTGGTTCAAGAAAGTGACTGTGGTGTGAGAATTGAGGAAGTGATTAAAGAAGAAACTGAGATCGAGACTGATGTGTCAGGCAGACAAATAGTTAAGAATGATTTGAAAGAAGAGGTCTCCCTGCTAGATGACAATTGTACAAGGAGACTGGGAGTAGCAGCCCCCACCTTTCCTTTGTTAAACGCTGAAGGTACCTATTATCATCCACCGCCAGCCTCAGTCCCCGCTATGCCTAATATTGCTAGTGGTTATGAGTATACTCCCTTCACCCCATCTCAGATAGGCACTCTTTGCAATCAATTACCCGATCCAGAGACTTCCCCCATGACTTTCTACAGGCAAATGGCAGCAAATCGAGAGATTGGTTCCACTCCCCGAAGAGATCTATTACACATACTTCGAGTAAAAGTTGGGGAGGGGTATTTTCCAATTATTGAGGGTGGCATAATGTATAATGTGAATCTGGATGGGGAAACCTATGAGAGTGGTGTTGATTTCTGCAATGCTTTAAAGGTTTGGGCACAAGATAGACTAGCGGACCAAGCTACCTCTCTCACAGATGTCACACAGGGCAAGGGGAGACTGCTGAGAAGTTCTATGGGCGTCTTATGGTAGTATTTAGAGATCTGGGATTCTCACTGTATAATAAAGCCCATACACATCTTTTTGTGGCAGCTTTGATGTCCGGCCTCAGACCCGAATTGCAAGAGGCAATAATGTCAGTTAGACCTGACGTTGAGAATTCCACTCCGGACAAAGCATTGAAAGTAATAAAAAGTTTTCAGAAGAATTTAACCCGTTCTGCAGCAGCACGGAAGCAGAAAAATAAACCAACAGCGGCAGCTGTGACAGCCCCTGCTCTAACAGCAGCCCCCACCATCGGGCCCAGTACGGCTGCGAGCACACAGCAAACTCTGGCCCCCCCTCAGACTTCAGCTCCCTACTCTCCTAATCCTATTACTAGGAACCTTACTACCAAGACCCGCCGTGCCAATTCTCGTCTGCAATGCTGGCGCTGTGGCCAACTCAGTCACTTTCAGAGAGACTGCTAAACTCCCGCTGATAGATGCTACCCTCAAGTTCCCTCTTCTAATCGTAATCTAAATGCTCCCAATTAATATACTTTTACAAACCCATAGCTGTGGGACCCTTCCCCGAGGTTACTGCTCAGTTTGTAATCTCTCCCACATGTCCAGTAAATTTACTGAGGGCAGATTTATTATCACAGTTCCGCTCTAGAATACAATTCCAAGATGGTGGTCAGATGGTTCTTACATTACATAATCTCTATGTAGATGAAGACAGTGAGGAAATTTGTATTTTGCATGCCTTTCCCACAGTTATGCCTCAAGGGGCCCAAAACAGTCCCAACCAGTTTGCAAAAATATATGAGCGAGTGTCTTTTGCCATTGCTGCCACTGTTAGCCTCCTCAAGTATCTGGCAGCACTGAACTGTCGGGTTTCAGCCTCGAAGCTTCAATTCTGCCTTGGTCAAGTGATATTCTTATGTCACTGTCTCCTTCAGGGTGCCAGACACCTCACAGAAGAAAGAAAAATAGCTGTCAGCTCCCTTCCTTTCCCAAAAGATGAAGCTGAACCCCAGCGTTTTCTTGGATTATGCACTTATTGTTGTCAGTAGATACCGGATGCATCCCGCATAATGCAACCCCTTTACAATGCCTTGAAAGACGTATAATGAATTATAAGAAAAGATGGCAGTGACAAGGATTACCTCCAACATGATTGTTTCCAACTTTTGACTGAAGAAACAACTACTCCATCAAATGCCAGTGAGAATCCACTTCCAAATCCTGATCTGGTGTTATACACGGATGGTTCAAGATATGCTCATGAGTTTGGTAGATTCCACATGGGGTATGCTGTTACCACAGAGGACACTGTAGTGCACGCAGCTGCACTCCCACCCTCGCAGTCAGCACAAGAAGCAGAACTCCATGCTCTGTCTACTGCATGTACTATGGCCAAGGACAGACGGGCTAATACACGGACTCACGGTATGCATTTGGTATTGCTCACGATTTTGGGGCTCTATGGGCCAATCGAGGGTTTATTACTACTGCCGAAACCCCAGTGAAAAATGCTGAAGCTGTTAAAACCCTCATGGACTCGAGCAAATTACCTCCTCAGGTGGCTATTATCAAAGTTAAGGTGCACGGTCCTAGGAACAGTCCACAGACTGTTGGCAACACATTTGCAGATATGCAAGCAAAAGCCGCCGCGCTTTTACGCGTTGAACCAACCATACCAGCTATGTTGACCACACGCTCTCAGCGTAAACAGTTACAAGAAGCACTGACCCTACAAGAACCTGATGATCTACAACAGACTGAAGTTTTCTGTCAGACCCCGCGAGACCGCTTAATGACGATGCAGAGAATGTCTCCAAAGGTAGAGGTGAAGCAATGGAAGACTGATGGGGCACAAATGGATAATGGTCTCTGGAAAAAGGACCAACTCGTGTGTCTCCCTAAGCGGATGTACCCTGCTATTGCCACATGGGCACATGGACCTACACATTGAGGAAAGAATCAGGCCCTCACACTGGTGCAAAAATTCTACTGGGCTCTGGGAATTTCCACAGTTTTGGCAGCACTTAACCGTGCCTGTAATATCTGTCAGACTTGTAATCCCGGTCAACTTCAACGTGTACCCCCGAAGTATCCTGCTAAGCCTGACTATCTTTTCCAAAGGCTCCAGGTGGACTATATCACGTTACCTAAGTCTGGAAGGTATGAATACTGTTTGGTTGTTGTTGACATGTTCTCCAGTTGGCCGGAAGCAATCCCTATTAGATACCGTGAGCTCACAACTGCCTGGCCGCGGAGGTTGGCACCCTAGGGGGGACGTTGTGGCGCCCCCGCTCAACGATGACTGTCCCTAGGGACCCTGATACACCCTGCAGCCACTAGGGTTACCCTCTACCCAATCGTAAAGGGACCCCTCATTCTAGACAATAAAATACTGCTCTAAGGAGGGCCCTGTATCCCTTATAGTTAAAAACAATAGAACACATTCAATCCACATTAGCAGGTGGCTTCTGGGTAAAGTTGTGAAGGAAGTATTTCTATTTTAACACATGGACTGTTATTGATCTTGTGGTCATCAGATAATTTCTCAAAAAATACCACAATCACTAGACTCAAACTAGTGCCACATGGAGATAATCACTCTCTTTTAATGCCCAATGGCTGCCATACTATCATGTCAGCAGTGTACATAGGGTTATATCCGCAATTGTCAACTCTATTGTCAGTGTAATTGCTGTTCATAATCAGTATGGTGCCCAATAGCTTCAACCCTGGCTTAGATAAACACTTTAACTTCACAAATGCCAGCAATGCCCAAATGCCTTTATATATAGCTCACATATAGATTCATGTTGTCATAAACACAGCCAACATAGATTTGCAGCCGAGATATTCCACTGTGTTAGCAATACATTTACTATCATAAGCGGCTTAATACCCATTCGCTTTCATCCATGGCTCAGATAGATACTTTCACTTTCCAGCTTATTGCCAGCATATTTATATAAAACACAGAGTTGCAACAGCGATACTCATCTGTGTAGCCCACCACCCGTCATGGGTTAAGCCGCTTATGATAGTATCATATTAAAGTGTAGTACACACACTCTTAGCCAAATTAGTGTTTCTTATACTGGTTAGCAGGTGTTCAGGAATAAGAACACTAAGCCCCTCCTTTTTTTACTTTTCTGCCTATCTTTATCAGTCTACCAAGATGTAGAAGGCAGGGAGTAAGGCACGTGTTCGTGGCCGTGGAGTTTCAGCAGGGAGAGGACGGGGGGATTCAGCAGGGAGAGGACGTGGGGATTCGGTGTCTGCTGGGGCCACCAGTGACCCGGCATCCCCCACTTTTACCAGGCAACAGTCCTTCATGCGCAGCTTTGTAGGACCTCGCCGTACCCCACTGCTGCGTGACAAACAAATTGAAGCCATTGTCGGATGGATGGCAGCTAACGCATCCACTTCAATGACTTCCGCATCCTCCCAGGGCCAGAGCACTGAAGAGCAACCATCTGTCTCTTCACCACCTGCCAAATTGCCCAGGCAGTCTGAGAGCCCTGGACAGGAGCCATCTCAATCTTTACTTCTGTTCTCTGAATCTGTTGGCTTGGAAAGAGGTAGCCAGCCAAGCAGCATTCTAGAGCGTGAAGAAGAGGGAGTATGCAGTGATGCGCAACTGCTTTGTCCCTCTGAATCTGAAGAGGCGGATGGGCCAGTGCCTATTGTCAGCACACCTCAGTGCTCATCTGATGACGATGAGTCTCAATTGCCAATTTCTGGTGCATACGGTGCTGGCGAGACAACCCAGGACCAGCCGGTGCTTGAAGAGGGGAGTGGAGATGATGAGGTCCTTGACCCATCATGACGTCAGCCACAGGAAGGTGGTGGGAGCAGCTCTTAGGAAGAGATTCCCCAAACGGCTAAAAGAGGAGGGAGAGGGCGGGGGCAGACTTGGTTGCCTGCAGCCTCCACTTTGGCACCCGTGAGGAGCAATCCTCTTCCAAAACAGAAAACGGGCGCTCCCAGGACTTGCAGTGCGTGGTCTTTTTTTGACACAGTTGCAGATGACATTTGCTTTGTCAAATGCAAGCTGTGTCATCAGAAAGTTAAACGAGGGAAAAATGTGAGCAACCTCAATACCACAAATATGTGGAAACATGTGCGTACCAAGCACGAGTTGGAGTTGTAGGGCAACCTTCAGCAGCACCTACCACCTCTTCAGCTCGTGTTGGGGCCTCTTCCTCCAGCTCACACACAGCTGGTTCGGCTTCCTCACTTGAATGCCATGGAAGAACCTCTGCCACTGTTGTCCAGAGACCCAGTGAAATTCCACCCACTGAACCACGTTCTCAGTCATCAGCACACTCGCAGGCCACTCACCAGCAATCGGTAGCACAGGCATGGGAGAAAAAGCGGCCATACGCGGCAAACCATCCCCGAGCACTGGCTCTGAATGCTGGCATTGCCAAACTACTGGCCCTTGAGATGCTGTCATTCAGGCTTTTGGAGACTGACACCTTCCGGAACTTGATGTCATTGGCAGTTCCACAATACAATGTGCCCAGCCGCTTTTATTTCAGCAGGCAAGCCGTCCCTGCCCTGCAAAAGCATGTGGAGGGAAAAATTAAAAATGCGCTACTAAACGCCGTCAGTAGCAAGGTCCACCTGACCACCGATGCGTGGACCAGTAGCCATGACAGGGACGATACCTTTCCCTCACTGCCCATTGGGTCAATGTTGTGGAGCCGGGTACAGATCTGGAAAGTGGCTCTGTACGTATTCTGCCAACTCCAAGGATTGCAGGAATGCAGTCTGTACATAATGAGTCCTCCTCCTACTCTAGTTCCTCGGAATCAGCACTGCATGAGCCTGATAGGCCAGATATGAGCACAGGTGTGGCCAAACGTCAACAGGCCGTCCTTAAATTAATTTCTTTGGGGAATCGGAGCCACACAGCACAGGAGCTCTGGAATGCCATCAAGCAGGAGAGCGATGTGTGGTTTGTGCCAGCGAATCTCCAGCCAGGTTTGGTAGTGAGTGACAATGGCCGAAATCTAGTGGCAGCTCTGGGCCTAGGCAACCTCACTCACATACCATGTCTGGCACACGTGCTCAATTTGGTCGTGCAGAGCTTTCTGAGGGACTATCCGGATCTTGATGCACTGCTGCACAAGGTTCGCCTAGAGTGTGCTCACTTGCGGCGTTCCAGCATGGCAAGATCGCGCATTGCATCTCTGCAACGCCGATTCCGCCTGCCAGAACATCGCATCATATGTGACCTCCCCACCAGGTGGAATTCAACGTTACATATGTTGGAGCGGTTGTGTGAGCAGCAGGCAGCAGTAATGGAGTACCAGCTGCATCAGGCGCAAACAAGTCGCACTGTGCGCCGGACACACTTCACCACCACTGAGTGGGCCACTATGAGGGACATCTGCCAAGTTTTGCGTGCCTTCGATGACTCCACGCGGATGGCCAGTGCAGATGATGCACTAGTCAGCATGACTGTCCCCCTTATCTGTCTGCTTCAAAAAACCTTACAAGCACTATGTGAGGAGGTTTTTGAAGAGGTCGAGGATGAGGAGTCAGAAATGCCATCTGCTTCTGGCAACTCTGCGCAACGTGCTTCCACACAAAGGCCCAGGCAGGGGACACTTAGTGAGGAGGATGACGAGGAGTCAATGGAGGAGGAGGAACACATCTCTCCAGAGGAGGGAGGTACACAAGGCTCTAGTAGTCTGTGTGTACAGCGAGGGTGGGGTGATGCTGAGCAGGCTGAGATGCTGCCTCAAGCTGGGGACAGCGTTTCCGGTCCAGTTGGCAGTCTGCAGCACATGGTTGATTTCATGCTGCAGTGCTTGTTAAATGACCGCCGCATCGCCAACATTCTCCACACGGCTGATTATTGGGTGTACACCCTCCTAGATCCTCGCTACCGGGACAACTTACAAAGCCTCATACCACAGTTGAACCGGGAGCGTAAAATGCGGGAGTACCAAGAAACACTTCTGCAGGCCATCATGTTCTCCATTTCTCCCGCAAGTGTTGCTGGTAGTGCTTTTCAAAGCAGCCATGTGGGTAGAGGCAGTGGAGGAAGCTCTGCACAAAGAGGTAGCAGAGGCAGTGCCGCAGGACAAGGCAAGGCCAGTATGGCCCAAATGTGGAAAAGTTTTGTGGGACCGCCACAAACGGCTACACCATCACATACGGCTCCAGTCAGCAGGAGGCAACGTTTCCGTCAGATGGTGACAGACTACTTGTCTTGCCCTGTTAGTGTACTCCCAGACGGCTCTTCCCCATTCAAGTATTGGGTCTCTAAGCTGGATACATGGCCAGAGCTTAGCCAGTATGCAATGGAGGTGCTGGCTTGCCCTGCTGTCATTGTATTATCGGAACGTGTCATTAGTGCTGCAGGTGGTGTGGTAACAGACCGTCGCACGCGACTATCCGCCGATAATGTTGACCGGCTTACTTTTCTGAAAATGAACAAGGCCTGGATCTCACCTGAATTTGCCAGTCCTCTTCCAGAATAAATAATTGGCTGGCAACAGGATCCAGGTCTCCTGTTGTGTTCATGTTTCTATGACCTGAACTTTATTTCCTGGGCTACAGCAACGCCCATTGTTGCTCAGAAGTGCTGTCCACACAGACAAAACACTCGCTCATGTGTAAGTGGGGTTTGGTAATGTCAGCTGATCCCCTGCTGTGTGTATGGCAAAGTGTCCTGCTCCCTCCACAGTCAAACAACCTCAGATTTACACCTGGCTCCAAGTAGGCCTTGGCCTACTACCTGTTTTTCCCTGGGCTCCGACACCGCCAGTTGGTGCTCAGAAGTGCTGTCCGCACAGACAAAACACTCGCTCATGTGTAAGTGGGGTTCGGTAATGTCATCTCCGGCAAACTCTCCTGCTGCCTACAACTTCTGACTACCTCTGATTTAATATGTTCTCTGATTTGCCCTCTGTCTCCACTCTGTTTTGAGTATTTCCTCCGGCCTACAACACTGCCTGTTTCTGCTCTCAGGTGCCGTCTGCACAATCCACACTGTGTTATCTGGGTCCTGTAACATCTGCTCATCTCCAGAGGTGAGTCCGGCAATGTCTCCTGCTTTGTCTACATTCCCACTACTTGTAGTGGAAAAGTGGACAGAGCAGGAGACATTGCCTGACTCACCTCTAGGGAGAAGCTGCTGTTACAGAACAAGGAACAAGTGTGGGTTGTGCAGACGGCATTTCAGAGCAGCAACTGGCGTGGTTGGAAGCCAGAGGAAATACTCGAAACAGAGTGAAGACAGAGGCCTAATTGGAGTAAGTTGACAGTTAGTAGTAGTCTAGAAACAATCGAAAACTGCCACCAAGTAGGCCTCAGCCTACTACCTGATTTTCCCTGGGCTCCGACACCACCAGTTGGTGCTCAGAAGTGCTGTACGCACAGACAAAACACTCGCTCATGTGTAAGTGGGGTTCGGTAACGTCAGCTGATCCCCTGCTGTGTGTAAGGCAAACTCTCCTGCTGCCTCCAAATTCAAACAACGTCTTATCTTAAATTGCCACCAAGTAGGCCTCGGCCTACACCATGATTGTCCCTGGGCTCCAACAATGCCAGTTGGTGCTCGGAAGTGCTGTCCACACAGAAAAAAACACTTGTTCATGTGAAAGTGGGGTTCGGTAACGTCTGCTGATCCCCTGCTGTGTGTACGGCAAACTCTCCTGCTGCCTCCAAATTCTAACAACGTCTTATCTTAAACTGCCTGCAAGTAGACCTCAGCCTACAAAATGACTATCCCTGGGCTCCAACATCGTCAGTTGTTGCTCGGAAGTGCTGTCCACACAGAAAAACACACTTGTTCATGTGAAAGTGGGGGTCGGTAACGTCTGCTGATCCCCTGCTGTGTGTACGGCAAACTCTCCTGCTGCCTCCAAATTCTAACAACGTCTTATCTTAAACTGCCTGCAAGTAGACCTCAGCCTACAAAATGACTATCCCTGGGCTCCAACATCGTCAGTTGTTGCTCGGAAGTGCTGTTCACACAGAAAAACACACTTGTTCAGGTGAAAGTGGGGGTCAGTAACGTCAGCTGATCCCCTGCTGTGTGGAGGGCAAACTGCTGCTGCCTCCAAATTGTAACTGCTTCAGATTTAAACATTCTCTGATTTGGCCTCTGTCTCCACTCTGTCTCTAGCATTTCCCCTGACCTCCAACACCGCCAGTTCCTGCTCACAGTTGCCGTCCACGCATGCCACACTTGTTCCTGTGTTCCTGGTGTTCTGTTACGTGAGCAGATCCCCCAATGTGTGTCCGGCACTGTCTCCTGCGCTGTCCACCTTCCCACTGCAAGTGGTGGGAATGTGGACAGAGCAGGAGACAGTGGCAGACACACATCAGGGGATCTGCTGACATTACAGAACCCCAGTAACACAGGAACACATGTGGATTGGGCAGACGGCTGCTGTACGCATAAACTGGCGGTGTTGGTGGTCACGTGAAATCCTGGAAACAGAGTGGAGACAGATGCCTAATTGGAGCACGTTGACAGTCTGTTATAGCCTACAAACAATCTAAAACTGCCACAAAGTAGGCCTCGGCCTGCACCATGATTGTCCCTGGGCTCCAACAACGCCAGTTGGTGCTCGGAAGTGCTGTCCACACAGAAAAACACACTTGTTCATGTGAAAGTGGGGTTCGGTAACGTCTGCTGATCCCCTGCTGTGTGTACGGCAAACTCTCCTGCTGCCTCCAAAGTCAAAATACCTCCGATTTACACCTGGCTCCTAGTAGGCCTTGGCCTGCACCATGATTGTCCAAGGGCTCCAACAACACCAGTTGGTGCTCGGAAGTGTTGTCCACACAGAAAAACACACTTGTTCATGTGAAAGTGGGGTTCGGTAACGTCTGCTGATCCCCTGCTGTTTGTACAGCAAACTCTCCTGCTGCCTCCAAAGTCAAAATACCTCCGATTTACACCTGGCTCCTAGTAGGCCTCGGCCTGCACCATGATTGTCCCTGGGCTCCAACAACGCCAGTTGGTGCTCGGAAGTGCTGTCCACACAGAAAAACACACTTGTTCATGTGAAAGTGGGGTTCGGTAACGTCAGCTGATCCCCTGCTGTGTGGAGGGCAAACTGCTGCTGCCTCCAAATTGTAACTACTTCAGATTTAAACATTCTCTGATTTGGCCTCTGTCTCCACTCTGTCTCTAGTATTTCCCCTGACCTCCAGCACCGCCAGTTCCTGATCACAGTTGCCGTCCACGCATGCCACACTTGTTCCTGTGTTCCTGGTGTTCTGTTACGTGAGCAGATCCCCCAATGTGTGTCCGGCACTGTCTCCTGCGCTCTCCACCTTCCCACTGCAAGCGGTGGGAATGTGGACAGAGCAGGAGACAGTGGCAGACACACATCAGGGGATCTGCTGACATTACAGAACCCCAGTAACACAGGAACACGTGTGGATTGGGCAGATGGCTGCTGTACGCATAAACTGGCGGTGTTGGTGGTCACATGAAATCCTGGAAACAGAGTGGAGACAGATGCCTAATTGGAGCACGTTGACAGTCTGTTGTAGCCTACAAACAATCTAAAACTACCACCAAGTAGGCCTCGGCCCTCACCATGATTTTCCCTGGGTTCCAATAATGCCAGTTGGTGCTCGGCAGTGTCTTTGGCAAGGGTACTCCCTGTTGCCCAGCCTGGTTCCAGCACGCCAGCTGTTTGCAGGTAGTGTCAAGGTCACCATGCCACCAATCCGTTGTCCTGTCGTCTTGCGGCCGGGTTAGCCGACTCTACGGTGCCTGCAGTTTAGGTGACTCCTATGTGGGCTGTGGGAACTGGCACTGAAGGCTGGATCCGTAGTGCCAATGGGACATGGACCCCCTGTAGGACTGTGGGTTTCGGTAACTGCGGCCGGCTTGCGGCCTGGCTACTTTGCTTTGGATGGGTACCTTCTGCTACCCACCCGGGTTCCAGCACTGTCAGCTGGTTCTCTCCAGAGCCTTTGGCCTAGGTGCCTCCATCTCGGTATCCGAAGGGCCAGCACCGTCAGCTGGTCCTTGGTAGTGCTTTCTAGCACAAGTACCTCCTGCCTAGTAACCGTGGTCCAGCACCCTCAGCTGTTCCTCGGTAGTGCCATTGGCTCTTGTTCCTTCTGCTACCTATCCGGGTTCCAGCACAGTCAGCTGGTTCTCGGCAGTGTCTTTGGCATGGGTACTCCCTATTGCCCAGCCTGGTTCCAGCACGCCAGCTGTTTCCGGATAGTGTCAAGGTCACTATGCCAACAATCCGTAGTCCTGTCGTCTTGCGGCCGGGTTAGCCGACTCTACGTTGCCTTCAGTTTAGGTGACTCCTATGTGGCCTGCGGGAACTGGCACTGAAGGCTGGATCTGTAGTGCCAATGGGACATGGACCCCCTGTAGGACTGTGGGTTTCGGTAACTGCGGCCGTCTTGCGGCCTGGCTACTTTGCTTTGGATGGGTACCTTCGGCTACCCACCCGGGTTCCAGCACTGTCAGCTGGTTCTCTCCAGAGCCTTTGGCCTAGGTGCCTCCATCTCAGTATCCGAAGGTCCAGCACCGTCAGCTGGTCCTTGGTAGTGCTTTCTAGCACAGGTACCTCCTGCCTAGTAACCGTGGTCCAGCACCGTCAGCTGTTCCTCGGTAGTGCCATTGGCTCTTGTTCCTTCTGCTACCCATCCGGGTGCCAGCACTGTCAGCTGGTTCTCGCCAGAGCCTTTGGCCTAGGTGCCTCCATCTCGGTATCCGAGGTCCCGCACCGTCAGCTGGTCCTTGGTAGTGCTTTTTAGCACAGGTACCTTCTGCTTAGTAACCGTGGTCCAGCACCGTCAGTTGGTCCTCGGTAGTGCCATTGGCTCTTGTTCCTTCTGCTACCCATCCGGGTGCCAGCACTGTCAGCTGGTTCTCACCAGAGCCTTTGGCCTAGGTGCCTCCATCTCGGTATCCGAAGTCCAGCACCGTCAGCTGGTCCTTGGTAGTGCTTTTTAGCACAGGTACCTTCTGCTTAGTAACCGTGGTCCATCACCGTCAGTTGGTCCTCGGTAGTGCCATTGGCTCTTGTTCCTTCTGCTACCCATCCGGGTTCCAGCACTGTCTGCTGGTTCTCGCCAGAGCCTTTGGCCTAGGTGCCTCCATCTCGGTATCCGAGGTCCAGCAACGTCAGCTGGTCCTTGGTAGTGGTTTCTAGCACAGGTACCTCCTGCATAGTAACCGCGGTCCAGCACCGTCAGCTGTTCCTCAGTAGTGCCATTGGCTATTGTTCCTTCTGCTGCCACTACGGGTTCCAGTACTGTCAGCTGGTTCTCGCCAGTTTCTCAGCCTTCTTGTACCTTCTGCTACATTTATCCAAGATCAAGCTTTTTGAAATTGTCTTTGGTAATCCTTATTGATCTCCATGACGACGACCCTGATGACGACGACCCTGAAGACCACACCAAAGAAGACCAGAAATATGACCCTAAATAATAAGACCAAGAGGACAAATAACATGAAGACAACCATCAAGATACAGAACAAAAGACAGAAGAACAAGAAGCAGAAGAAGCAAAAGCAGAAGAACAGAAAGCAGAAGAACATTAAGCATAAGACTAAAAATCAGCATAGAAGAAATCAAAATTATAAGCAGAAGAAGACTAAGCAGTAAATGGGGGTGAGTCTGTTCCTCCTCGTGGTGCCCCTGGAAAATGCCTGCTGCTTCAGGCCAAACTGAACGCGGACAAATCCTGTCGTAAATCTTTTGTGACAGGCAGAACGTAAGGTGTAATCTTATAACTTTTATACAGTCATATGTTAAAGTTTGGGCACCCCTATTATTGTTAACCTTTTTTCTTTATAACAATTTTGGTTTTTGCAGCAGCTATTTCAGTTTCATATACCTAATAACTGATGGACTCAGTTATATTTCTGGATTCAAATGAGGTTTATTGTACTAACAGAAAATGTGCAATCTGCATTTAAACAAAATTTGACCGGTGCAAAAGTATGGGCACCCTTATCATTTTCTTGATTTGAACACTCCTAACTACTTTTTACTGACTTCCTGAAGCACTAAATTGGTTTTGTAACCTCATTGAGCTTTGAACTTCATAGCCAGGTGTATCAAATCATGAGAAAAGGTATTTAAGGTGGCCACTTGCAAGTAGGTCTCCTATTTGATTCTCCTATGAAGAGTGGCATCATGGGCTCCTCAAAACAAATCTCAAATGATCTGAAAACAAAGATTATTCAGCATAGATTTTCAGGGGAAGGATACAAAAAGTTGTCTCAGAGATTTAACCTGTCAGTTTCCACTGTGAGGAACATAGTAAGGAAATGGAAGAACACAGGTACAGTTTTTGTTAAGCCCAGAAGTGGCAGGCCAAGAAAAATATCAGAAAGGCAGAGAAGAAGAATGGTGAGAACAGTCAAGGACAATCCACAGACCACCTCCAAAGACCTGCAGCATCATCTTGCTGCAGATGGTGTCACTGTGCATCGGTCAACAATACAGCGCACTTTGCACAAGGAGAAGCTGTATGGGAGAGTGATGCGAAAGAAGCCGTTTCTGCAAGCACGCCACAAACAGAGTCGCCTGAGGTATGCAAAAGCACATTTGGACAAGCCAGTTACATTTTGGAAGAAGGTCCTGTGGACTGATGAAACAAAGATTGAGTTGTTTGGTTATACAAAAAGGCGTTATGCATGGAGGCTAAAAAACACAGCATTCCAAGAAAAACACTTGCTACCCACAGTAAAATTTGGTGGAGGTTCCATCATGCTTTGGGGCTGTGTGTCCAATGCCGGCACCGGGAATCTTGTTAAAGTTGAGGGTCGCATGGATTCAACTCAGTATCAGCAGATTCTTGACAATAATGTGCAAGAATCAGTGACGAAGTTGAAGTTACGCAGGGGATGGATATATTTAAGCAAGACAATGATCCAAAACACCGCTCCAAATCTACTCAGGCATTCATGCAGAGGAACAATTACAATGTTCTGGAATGGCCATCCCAGTCCCCAGACCTGAATATCATTGAACATCTGTGGGATGATTTGAAGCGGGCTGTCCATGCTCGGCGACCATCAAACTTAACTGAACTGGAATTGTTTTGTAAACAGGAATGGTCATAAATACCTTCATCCAGGATCCAGGAACACATTAATAGCTACAGGAAGCGACTAGAGGCTGTTATTTTTGCAAAAGGAGGATCTACGAAATATTAATGTCACTTTTATGTTGAGGTGCCCATACTTTTGCACCGGTCAAATTTTGTTAAAATGCAGATTGCACATTTTCTGTTAGTACAATAAACCTCATTTGAATCCAGAAATATAACTGAGCCCATCAGTTATTAGATATATGAAACTGAAATAGCTGTTGCAAAAACCAAAATTGTTATAAAGAAAAAAGGTTAACATTAATAGGGGTGCCCAAACTTTTACATATGACTGTAGATAAGTACTACAGGAATGCCTGTCACCATAAGAAAATGAAGAAAAAGAAGAATAGGAAGAAGATGAAGAAATAGCATATGAAAATTAATAATAGCTGAATAAGAAGAATATGAAGAATGGAAAAAAAAAATTAATGGGAAGAAGGTTTAGAAGATGAATAAGGTGAAGAAAAAGTTGATGAAAAAAATGCTACTGCTGTGGATCATGAAGGAGAAAGTGTGGGAGAAGTACAAAAGAAGGTGAAGAGCATGGAAGTTGTGAAACATACATATCTGACAAAATATAAAAAAGTTAACATAGTCAATATCTTTTTAACTCCGAACGTCTTGAAAAAAAAAATTGGAATTAATGCTATGCCATGTGATTTGAATAAACCACTATGCCTTTACTGTCTCCTCCACCTCCCACAATACATTCTACATGACTCTTATTTGTTTTCAATTACGTAGAATTAGCCAACAAGGAAATAAAGGGCTTTTTTAAATTCCGATACCGGAAGTCCCATTGACTTGAATGGGACTTCCGGTATCGGAATCGGCGATACCCGATATTTTTTTTGGATCGGGCAATACCATCCGATACGATATTTTTGGGTATCGAACGGTATCGCTCAACACTAGTCACGAGTCTTCCATAAAGTAAAATGCAATTTAAGTGAATGGATTTGTACAAAACCAGCGTCTCAAAGGTGAGACAACACTTCTGAAAATTTTAGGATTTTTCAAATTAGATATTTATATCCTTATATCTAAGATCCCCCATACCACTCCTCAGTTTGCTTTTCTCCTTGTTCCTTTATCAAATTAAAAGGAAACCATCATTTTATTTTATTTTTTTCTTAAATCAATAGTACACATGAAAATATCTTATTAAAGAAATCATCTTCTAACTCCTCTTGGACAGATCTTTCTTTGCCAGAATTCTCAATATGCTCATTAAAATCTGTCTTCAGTGAATGCAGACTTTCTCAATACTGAGATAGGAGACATCAGTTGTTATTCAGAAATTTCTATGGAGATCTGTCATTCCAGAAGGACTTGCAGTAGAATGTCTGTGACTTCCTCTCCCTTCTCCCATCTCCTTAGAATTTTAGAAGCACCAACAGTCACCATCTATATGAGTAATTTGAACATCTGTTTTCACTGAATACAGATTTTAACCATTAAAACAGAATTAGAATCAGATTTCTCTGATTACATACAGTATATTATAAATTACTGATTTTCATATGTATTATTGATTTATTATATAAAAATTAAAATGACGATTATTCTTTAACCCCTTCATGACATGGCCATTTTCTGCTTTTTTGTGTGTTTTTTTGCCATTTTTGTTTTTTCCTCCTGTTCTTCCAAGGGTCATAACTTTTTTTCCATAAATATAGCTGTTCGAGGACTTGTTTTTTGCAAGACGAGTTATACTTCTGAATGACACCATTCCACACAAAAATTGCAATTTCACAACTGTTTTATTGCTTTTTTAATTTTACCATGTTCAATATATGGTAAAACTGATCTGGTAACATAATTCTACAAGTTCACACATACCAAAGAAGTATATATATTTTTTTTTTATTTAAGTAGTGAAAAAAAAAGGAAATTTGTAAAAAAAAAAAAATGTTTGCTTCTGTCTCCATTTTCTGAGACCCATAAAGTTTTCATTTTTCGGGATACCGCTCTAAGTGAGGGCTTTTTTCTTGTGCACTGAGCTTATGTTTTCACTGATACCATTTTGGAGTAGATACGTGTTTTGATGTTGCAGTTTAATGAGGCAAAACGGGGTGATTTGAACTTTTATGTGATCATCCAATTGCTTGTGCTATACAGTGGGGAAAATAAGTATTTCATACACTGCCAATTTTGCAAGTTTTGCCACCTACAAAGAATGGAGAGGTCTGTAATTTTTATCAGAGGTGCACTTCAACTGTGAGAACCAAAAATTTTGTTCATGAAAATGCTGCCTTAACCTCAAATTTTTCAGTTTCACAAGGAGTAACAGGAGATCATAAACCCTATAATTTGTTGTACCCTTTCTCCCATATGTGCCAATACCTCAAATGTTATAAAAAAAACTACTGTTTGGAAAGAGAAAGAGAAAGAGCGCTATTTTTGCTTTGGAAGTACAAATTTGTCTGGAATAGATTGTGGATGCCATGTTCCATTTACAGAGCCCCAAGGTGCGATAACCTTTTGGACTTACAGCTGTTTCACAAATGTTTATAACATTTGGACGTGAACATGAAAAATTACATTTTTTACATGAAATTGATGGCTTAGCCTCAATTTTTTTCAAAGGGATAATATAAGAAAATGTAATCTACGATTTGTAATGTAATTCTTTTAGAAAGTGCCAATATCCCATATGTGGTCAAAAACTATTGTGGCAGGGCTTAGAAGGGAAAGCTGTTTGGTTTTTGGAGCGTAAATTTGACTAGAATAGTTTGCAGGTGCTACCTGCAGAGGCCTCAAGGAATCACAACAGCAGAAAACCACCCCAATGACCTCCTGTTGGAAACTACACCCCTCAGTGAATTCAACACTTAGAGAGTAAGGACGAGGTCACACTTGCAACTGCAATGCGAGAAACTGGCTCTCGCATCAACACCCGCAATACCTGACACTGCCCCCGACACTCAAGACCGGAGCGTTCAGCTGCATAGAAATACATGCAGCTGTGGTGCCCCTGATGGTTCAGTCGCCACAGAGGTACTGGACCTCCTCCTGAGGCGTGGTACCCCACCATCCAGGTAAGGTGGAGACTCCTGACCACGCTCCAACACCTACACCCCACACCACAAAGTAGTGTAGCATAGCACTTTTGGCGACTCCCTGCTTGGAGCATAGCATAGCACCCCTTGGTGGCTCCCTGCTTGGAACACGAAACGTGCTGGGAGGTGGGTGGAGTTTAGTTCACCTAAAAGAGTGGGAAGAGTTGAATTCAGTCAGTCCTTGCACTCAGTCAGAGAGTGAGGATGTAGACGGATGGAGTGTGAGAAAGAGAAGATCCCCGGGAGAGGGATGGAAGGAGGAAGTGCTGCAGCAGGCCACAGTGATCTGGGTCTGCTGGCACAGGAAAGAGACAGAGAAAGGAAGCTTGATTCTCCATTGGAAAGAAGGATTAGCACGGAACGTGAGGAGAATAAGAGAACAAGGACCAGGGTTAGAGGAGAACCCTTTTCAAGTTCTAAGCGCAAGGCCGGGGTCCGGTCCCCGAGGTTGTATGGATACTAATGGTCCTGCAGCAGACACCGGAGGAATAGAAGTAGTGACCACTTTATTCCCACACAAGACTTGGGGGCACGACAGCAACATATTAGTGAGCCGGGACTTAGTAGCAAGGAGTCCTCGAAGCAGGCTACAGCTGTCTGCCG
This sequence comes from Dendrobates tinctorius, assembly GCF_039654945.1. Classification (NCBI taxonomy): domain Eukaryota; kingdom Metazoa; phylum Chordata; class Amphibia; order Anura; family Dendrobatidae; genus Dendrobates; species Dendrobates tinctorius. Next base: position 27,984,930 of record NW_027361703.1, on the reverse strand, counting down.
TACAAGTAGAGTTCATAGGAACATCTGACAGTGTCTAAGTAGTTCATTCTTAGGCGCTATAAGAGGAGACGTTCAGAAAAGGTACAGATGTTGGCGGAGTGTTGGAAAGGAGTACTTCATCTTGCCTGGAAGTTGGCTGAGCTCCTGACCCGGAGGACACGGCACGGATACGGGTACCTGTACCTGCAACAGACTGTGAGTAAAGCTTTGGAACTACATGCCCTGGTGTCCTCCGCTTATTCCGGCGCCAACCTGCCCAGCACTGCTACATCCCTTGCGCCTGACACTACACCATCTAAGTGTTACTTCACCTACACTGCCCTGGTACTACAGCCCTGCCTGTGGAGGGCTATAACATCACTGCTGCACCACACCATCTGTCCCAGAGGATCTGTCTGCAGCGTCGGCTTACATCTCTATTGCTGAACACCACAGGTGGCGTCACAAATCACTTATAAACTTTCACCATCAGCACACTGAAACAACAACCCCCTTTGCAATGGAGCCCCAGGGCCATGGACCGGGTCACTGCCGTCGTGACGACTCCCCATTGAGAAGATCAACCAGCCCGGTACCCAGTACCCCACGGCCCTGGTGAGTGAGGGGCGCTCCACAGCCACACACTCTGGTCATGCTTGCCGGTAGCAGTGCTGGGTATTGAGGCGCGAGTTTCTCGCATTGCAGTTGCAAGTGTGACTCCGGCCTTAATGTTGTTTTAAGGCTATGTGCACACACTGCAGATTTACCTGCGGGTTTTTTCCCGCGGAACCGCAGGTAAAATTGCAGGTAAAGTGACCTGCGGTTTTGCTGCGGTTTGGCCTGCAGTTTTGCCCTGCGGTTTCACGCCTCTACTATGTTAAAGGTGTGAAACTGCAGCAGAATCTGCAGAAACAATTGACATGCTGCGGAAAAAAAAACGCAGCTTTTCCGCAGGTAAAAAACTGCAGCGTGAGCACTGCGGTTTTGAAAACCCATAGGCTAACATGGTAAAGTACCATGTCTGCAGAACTGCTGCAGTTCTGCAGGGCCAAAACCGCAGCAGAACCGCAGCAAAAACCGCAGCGTGTGCACATGGCCTAATTATTTTCATAAATCAATAGCACACATGAAAATAAGAAACTTTGTAATATATCTTGTTGGAGAGTTCTGCTTCTTGCAGCTCCTGGACTGATCATTCCTGCTCAAAAATCTGGATTCACTGGTAAAACTTTCCCATAACTGAGATAGAAGATGACAGCTGCTACTGATAAGATTGTATATACATAGGGCAGGGAGAATCTCTGCCTCTAGCTCTGCCTCTCCCCTACCCCCAAACATATAGTTATTGGTAGTAACTGTCATCTCCTATATCAGTAATGTAACATCTGCATTCACCAAATATAGAGTTTATCTTTGAATTGAGTATGCAAATTGTCTCTTCAGAGAGGAAGAGGACAGTTTAATCCCATGAATTGAGAATTTTGAGAATAAATGATCAGTCCAGCAGAAGGAAGCAGATATCTCAGATAAGAGATATTACAAAGTTGCTTATTTTCATGTGCACTATTAATTTATGAAATAAAAAATTAAAATTACTGTTATTTGGGTTATCAATAGGATAGTTTTATAGCACAGTTTGTTCCAGTCGCGGAAATAACAATAATGTGCACTTTTTATTTTCTTTTGTTTTACATGAAAACAGAGTTTTTCCATATTTTGTTTTATATTTTTTATTATATTTTTAGAATGCTATTTGGACTTTTTTTCTTTGTTTTGGTCATGCCGTTCTGTTTGTATTTGGTTGTTGGCGTGACAATGCATGTTTTTTGATTTAACCCCTTACTCCTTTCCTCCTAATTGAGCTGGGATACTGCTGGCTTTTACCTGTATGGAGCCTGCTCAGTTCCCTGCTCTGCTGCGTAGCTGCACATGTGGTGTTGGGTCTTTGCTCTGCTGCTGGACCTTTCGCATGTGCGGTCCCTTGTCACCGCTGTGGAAGCTGTCCGCAGGTTGTGAGGTCATTTGCAGCTGGTGCATGACTTTTCACGTGTGTCTTGGCTGGCAGCCATGGCCAGGTGCTCTATGCTGCAGTTCCTGCACTGATTGTGATGGAGAGGTTTCTGTGTGTGCTTAGGGCGTGCGCAGCCACACCTCCCCTGCTTTTATCAGGGTTAGTGTGTGTACTTGAAATGTTGTCCTGAGCCAATTGCTGAGGGGCAGCTCCTTTATAAACTGACTCTGCCCTATGGGCAGGGCCAGATCTACTCACAACTCACAAAGCTCCTGGACTTTGCTATGTGTGTGTCGCGTCTGTGGACCTCGTCTGTCTCGGTTATGGTACCAAATTCCCTGTCTTGATTCCTGCTTTGTCCTGTTCCCTCACCCTGCCCCAGAGGCGGTATGTCCAGGCCTGAATCCCTGATCCTGTACCTGTCCTGTACCTGACCCTGTCTAAATTCGCCCTGGCCTAGAGGCGGTGTATCTAGGCTTGAATCCTTGATCCTGTACCTATCCTGTACCTGACTATGTCTGAACTGTCTGCTATGTTGTGTTCCTGGAATCCCTCTGTGTTTGGAGCCCTGCACCCAGTGACTCTGAGACTCTTGTAACCGGTGTTCCTGCTGAGCATCTACTATGCTGTACTCTGACTACCATGCAGTGCTAGCTCCATGCAGGCCCAGCAATCCTGCGGTGTTAGCACCATCACGCTTGAGTTCCTTCCTAGGTCCGATGCCCGGAGCCTGACGACTGCAGTCTGGAACCTGATGACCGCTGCCTGGAGCCTGGAGCTGGATGACTGCAGTGGTGCCTGTAGGTCGTGTTGGATGTCCGGAACCAAATGACTCCCGTCTGATGTCTGCCGGTGACTCTGATGTCCTGTGGGTGACCATGATGTCCTGATGACCTCGTGTGTCCTGATGACCTCGTGTGTCCTGGTTTTGTCTCTGTACTGTGACTTTACTTTAAGTAAACTTTACTTTATTCATACCTGAAGTTGTGCAGTGTCATCAAGTCCTACGTGTCCTTGTCCACATGCTCAGCTGCCACAGAATCCCGGTTGCTGCCCTTCCCTAGTTCGGGTAGGCCCGGGTCCCCCTCTGTGGTATAGAGGGTCCATATTGCGTCCCCAGGGGATGCCCGCCGATCGCCATCGGCGTGGAGGCGCCTGCTGGGCCGCATCTGCGGCTGCAGTCGTGACAGTTTTATCACTTAGGCCAGACAAGTGAAAGTTGAAGTCCCGTACTGTGACTTACATCCTGCAATACATATTGTTTTCAGGAAAAATCAAAGACACAAGCAATATTTGAATATCATGCAGTAAATAAATAAATAGCATAGTGCATGAAAATAATATATGGTACTTAGCTAGCATGTTTTTTGATAAAAAAAAATACAAAAGCCATCCCACCACTTCACAGTGACCGTAATTGAGACAGTCCTAACTCTAATATTAAAAAGCTTACCGTTTGTCAATTGACATGCATGTGGATAAGGACTGAGAAGGACTGGGCCCAACTAGTGGACACACAGCTAAGGGAGACCACATCAATATAATGCCCAGCTCAAAGCAAAAGCAGGCCACACCTTTATATTGATTGCAGGGTACTAGACCTGTAAGATCTAGACTGACAGGAGGCGAAATAGAGCTTGCTTATGCCAGGAATAAAAGTCCACCTTGGTTTGCTTAACCCGAGGCCATTACTTCGCAACCACAGAGTTCCAATGGGGTCAATGAGGGGCCCCCTCCCTCAAATAACCAACCAGATGGAGGTAGTATTGACAGCGACATCTAAGGGATTAAACCAGCGCGACTGGTGCTAGGACTGATAGCAGCAGCTACAGTAGGGTGTCAAATATATTATACACCTGGCGCCAGGTGATGATGAAGTTGGTTCTGCTTAATATTATCACACCGCACAAATATGGCAGTTTGCGGGTATGCAGTGCCGGCTGTGTCATACATGCACATTGGGTGTTAGGAATGGGTTAAATAGTTACTGTCAAATGGTAAATGGTCATGAACGGCAAATGCTAAAATCTTCATGGAGTTTGCTTTCTATTTGCTTGCATGTGGTACTTCTGGGTACTATGGTTTCCTCCAACACTCGAAAGAAATATTTAAGTAACAGACTGTGGGTGTTGACAATGTCTGTGAAGCGAATATCTTGGCGCTATATGGTGCAACATAAATAAATAAGCACTTGACTTTCAAAAGTAGAAATCATTTTCTCCTAAAATGAAGTTTTTAGGCTGAATCACTCTGAAATGCCGACCTCGTCTTGCTGAATCTGTGTCAAGATGGATTTGACAAGAGTACAGCCAGTAGATAACAAGTTGGGATCAAGTGAAGTCCCTAGTGGCAAGTGAGAAGCCAGGAAACTTGTATGTTAGACACAACACGTCTTTCTATACTGTATCTACAGTAATAAATACATAGGCCTTGGTTTATCAAGATTGGTAATTTTCTCACCGGCGAGGAGATATGGTGAACTCAGATGTCCCTGATTCATGAAAAAGAACACTCCTCTTCATGAATCAGAAGCGTCTGATAAATGGTGTGCACCTCCGTGCCCAATGTCAGAAATCTTACACCAGTCGCAAACAAGAGTAAGATATCTGGGGTAGGGAACACCACAGCTCATCATGAATTAGAGAAACTATGCCCCAGTCCTGCTCAATTTGGCAAATGCCAAAAGATGCAACATTTTCTAGCAACCTGAATTTGCATCAGAATGGTACGACATTTCAAAGCAATTTACATCAGAATTCTGGCAGAATTGCTTTGATAAATTTGGACCATAAAGTTTCCTACTAATGGCTTAGCAATTTTTGAGGCAATTTTATTTTCAATTGTGTGTTTGAATTGAAAGGCTCAAAAAGATTTTTAAAAAATCCCAGTTTAGCCCCTCTCCCTCTGATAGAAAATAAAAACGTTTAAAGGGGTTGTCCCGTACATTTGTATAGATGACCTGTCCTTAGGATAGGTCATTTATATAACAATAGGAGCTGTTCTGTGCCAGGCAGCAAATTCTGAACAGTTGTGTATAGCTCCATACATTGTTTACAGCCAGCCACTTTCACAGCTGAATGGAGAAGATTAGGAGGTGCCAGCCACTGCTGATTTTATATTGATAAGCTTCCCTGACCGTTGGTCATCAATACAAAAGTTTTTTAAAAAAAATGCAAAATTCCACTGACATAGAAATAAATTGAAAAAGAAGGCATAAAGTACATAAACACATATGTCATAAACTTTACATTATATCCATACCAGGGCCATTTTCCTTGAGATTTCTTCATCTAGACTTTCCCCACTAGCCATCAAATTTAGGAAATTATCTGAGTAAGGCCAGGATCACATAAGCGAGAAACACGGCTGAATCTCGCATGTTAATACCCGACACTGCCATCGGTACTCGGGAGCGGAGCCTGGGGCTCCATGTATTGCTATGCGGCCGCACACTCCGATCCGAGTGCCGGCCGCAGTGCCGTGTATTAACATGCGAGACTCAGCCATGTTGCTCACATGTGTGATCCCGGCCTAATACAGCCCTACTTGCTGAATGCAACTTCCTTACTTACTTCCTTACTTGCTTTGGTTAGCTTTCTGGAAGCCATTCCCAAGGTGTGAAAACATAGCCCTAATAATTTTCTAACTTTGCACTCATTCCACATTTCAAATATGACAGGCAGACGTTAATAAAGATGCTTATTTGTGCCTATCTCAGAGTATTTTTTTACAAAACCTGGGAACTCAGAAACTCTTAGCTAATACAAATAAATGGAAATGAAAAGGAAGCTGTATTAGATTGTGTGCAGAATGGTTAGTACTTCATTTTACATCGGTGAACCTAGACAGGAGAGGACCCCTGGTGAGAATAGTATATGGGGGGCCTTTGCAGTCCAGTACGTTATCATAATACATCCGTGTATGTGTCTGTGACAGAAGGTGCTGGAGGTGAAAGTGCCCCCTAACCTCTTGGACCCCTGTGCGGCTTCACAGGTAGGTAGCATCAGTGCTATGCCCACCCATGATTATACATATCTATATGGGTTTTAAGTAAAATAATAACTTGTATTTCTCTGTTTAAACTCAATTCATTAAGAGCCTGCTTTTCACCAATATTCCTGGAAGGTTTGTGCATTGGATATATTCTTCAACATAGGAGATCAATAAAAATTCTATCTCTTCATATAGGACACTTTGATTTCAGCATTGGGTTGCAAGACCACTACATTGAATGAAATTTAGTAAGCATTATCAGTGTTTAAGTCAGTGAAACCTAACTCACTGCAAAGTATCAAGCCTCGCTTGTCCTCTCTACAACCTCTAATTCTTCTTGTCTCCGCCATGACTTTTTTCTTTCAATTCCAGAAATATTTAATCAGTTAATCAGGACTATCAGCTGTGTATCCACCAGACTTCTGCACAACACAACTGATGGTCCCAACCCCATTTATAAGGCAAGAAATCCCACTTATTAAACCTGACAGGGCATACCTGTGAAGTGAAAACCATTTCCGGTGACTACCTCTTGAAGCTCATCAAGAGAATGCCAAGAGTGTGCAAAGCAGTAATCAAAGCAAAAGGTGGCTACTTTGAAGAACCTAGAATATAAGACATGCTGTATTTTCAGTTGTTTCACACTTTTTCGTTAATTATATAATTCCACATGTGTTAATTCATAGTTTTGATGCCTTCAGAGTGAATCTACAATTTTCATAGTCATGAAAATAAAGAAAACTCTTTGAATGAGAAGGTGTGTCCAAACTATTGGTCTGTACTGTATATAATATTATTATTATATCTTTTTATTATTCTGTTGTTTGATACTCTGCACTTTAACTATACGGTAATACTTGTCGTTATTGACTTTTTTTCAGTACATACAATCACATTTTTTCATATTTGATTGCTGGTATCTTGATCATGTTGATATTTTGTTTTTTTGCATGATATACCCTCTGTATATTAAGAATCATTTTTACTCATATTGGATATATCTTGATAGTACTACTATATTAAACACCACTTATCTACTTGATTGGTGGGGCATCTCATTTGAGATCTCATTTGTATATACCTGTATACACAATAATAAATATTGGGACTATTATGTCTTCCCCTGCTTATTGTCACCTTGTCTTTGTTTTTTTTTTAATTGTTTTAAATCATTCAGCACTTTGGTTTCAATAAAGACATTTCTATTGCCTTCATGTTTGGGTGTGCACCATTATTCTGTGTAGCTGCTTCTCTTACTATTTGACTATTTTCCCTTGTGCAGTCAGTTGTAGAACCCCTTATCTTTATTGTTTCATATACATCTTTTGTGGTGCCCATTATTTTCCATGTAATGACACACAAAAGGTTGATACATAAAATGAGAACAATGGGGATAGGGGAAAATATGTGTAGGTGGGTTAAGAGCTGGCTCAGGGATAGGAAACAAAGGGTGGTTATTAATGGAGCACACTCGGACTGGGTCACGGTTAGCAGTGGGGTACCACAGGGATCAGTTTTGGGCCCGCTTCTTTTTAACATATTTATTAATGACCTTGTAGGGGGCATAGAGAGTAGAATTTCAATATTTGCAGATGACACTAAACTCTGCAGGGTAATCAATACAGAGGAGGACAATTTTATATTACAGGTGGATTTATGTAAACTAGAAGCTTGGGCTGATAAATGGCAAATAAGCTTTATGGGGATAAGTGTAAGGTCATGCACTTGGGTAGAACGAACAAGATGTATAATTATGTGCTTAAGTGTAAAACACTGGGCAAAACTTTCACTGAAAAAGACCTGGGTGTATGGGTGGACGACAAACTCACATTTAGTGACCAGTGTCAGGCAGCTGCTGCGAAGGCAAATAAAATAATGGGATGCATTAAAAGTGGCATAGATGCTCATGAGGAGAACATAATTTTACCTCTATATAAGTCACTAGTGCGACCACACTTAGAATACTGTGTACAGTTCTGGTCTCCGGTGTATAAGAAAGTCATAGCTGAACTGGAGCAGGTGCAGAGAAGAGCGACCAAGGTTATTTAGGGAACTAGGGGGTCGGCAATACCAAGACAGGTTATTACACCTGGGGTTATTTAGTTTGGAAAAATGAAGGCTTAGGGGTGATCTTATTACAATGTATAAATATATGCGGGGACAGTACAAAGACCTTTCTAATGATCTTTTTACTCTTAGACCTGTGACGGGGACAAGGGGGCATCCTCTACGTCTGGAGGAAAGAAGGTTTAAGCATACTCACAGACGCGGATTCTTTACTGTAAGAGCAGTGAGACTATGGAACTCTCTGCCATATGATGTTGTAATGAGTGATTCCCTAATAAAATTTAAGAAGGGACTAGATGCCTTTCTTGAAAAGTATACTACAGGGTATATACATTAGTTTCCTTAATATTGCGTTGATCCAGGGAACTAGTCTGATTGCCGTACGTGGAGTCGGGAAGGAATTTTTTTCCCCAGTGTGAAGCTTACTGTTTGCCACATGGGTTTTTTTTTGCCTTCCTCTGGATCAACATGTTAGGGCAAGTTAGGATAGGATATGGGTTGAACTAGATGGACCTAAAGTCTTCCTTCACCCTTAATAACTATGTTACTATGTTCCATAGCGCATTTGTCTTCCTCTTGCATTTGTGGTGTCAGTAATTGCCAACAATGAGATCTGTGTAAACTGGTTAGACACATCAGTCTTACCAGAGCACACAGAGAAAACTGGTGCTGACCTTCTCTGTGCCTGTTGTCGTTTTTGTTTTTTCCCCTGCATAACGCCTTCTGCTTTTGATTGGGTAACTTCATACACTGGGAAAAGTAAGCACCAAGGAGAAGAATCTCTGCTAACACCACCTTGGCTGAAGAAAAATTGTCATAGAAATTTGACAAGATAATATCTCAGCAAAGAAGATCCAAAATAAATAATTTTGTTTTATTCAGATCTTCAACTTTATCATGCTGTTGCCAGTTTTGCCCGTACAAAGTGGGGAAAGTTGCAGCTTAACATCTAGTTTCTCCATAAATTCAGCAAAATTGTGAAATTAACCCCTTTAAGAAATGTGTCCAAATTGGTTTGGAAACATAAAAATAGAAAGTTTGTGATATACTGTACAACTGTGGCATATAAAAATTTGGACACCCTTTGTCAAAATTACTGTTATTGTGAACAATAAAGCAAGTTGAAGATGAAATAATCTCTAAAAGGCCTTAAGTTAAAGATTACACATTTCCTTTGTATTGTAGGCAGAAAAAATGTATTTATTGTTTAAATTTTAAAAATTCTGAAAAGGAAAGTGGTTCGATTCAAAAGTTTGGACACCCGGCAGGGTTACTATCTAGTAGCACCCCCTTTTGAAAGTATCGTAGCTTGTAAATGCTTTTTGTAGCCAGCCAAGAGTCTTTCAATTCTTGTTTGAGGGATTTTCCTCCATTGTTCCTTAGAAAATTCTTCCACTTCTTTGAGATTTCTGGGTCGTCTTTCATGCACTGCTATTTTGAGTTCTAGCCACAGATTTTCAATGATGATCAGTTCAGGGGACTGTGAGGGCCATTCTAAACCCTTCAGCTTGTGCCTTTTTGAGGTAGTCTATTGTGGATTTTGACGTGTGTTTAAGATCTTTTCAACTTGAGCTTTTTTTACAGATAGTGTTATGTTTGTAGGAATTTCTTTGAACCCATTCTTCCCTCTAACTGTGAAATGTTCCCTGTGCCATTGGCTGCAACACAACCCCAAAGCATGATTGATCCTCCCCATGTTTAATGGTTGGTGAGATGTTCTTTTCCTGATATTGTGTGCACTTTTTTCTCCACCCATAGCTTTGATCGTTGTGGTCAAAGAGTTCTATTTTTACCTAATTGGTTCACAGGACTTGTTTTCAAATTGCATGAGGCTTGTTTAGATTTCTTTTTTTGCATACTTCTGATGCTAAATTTTATGGTTAGGACACAGGAGATGTTTTCTTCTGATAAAGGCCATTTTTGTGCAGGTGTCTCTGGACAGTAGAACAATGTACCACAAATCTAGAATCTGCTAATTCTTTCTGAAGGTCTTTTGCAGTCAAGCTTGGGTTCTGATTTGCCTCTCTAGCAATCCTATGAGCAGATCTCACTGAAATTTTTCTTGGTCTTCCAGACCTTCTCTTGACCTCCACTGTTCATGTTACCTGCCATTTATAAATTACATTTCAAACTGAGGAAAGGGCAACTTGAAAATGATTTGATATCTTCTTACAGCTTTCTTCTGCTTTGTAAGTGTTAGGAATCTGTGTCCTGCCATGCTTATGCAGAGATCCAGATCCTCACATTTGTCTCCAGAGGCTAAGTCCTTTCAGCCAGCTTCTGAGCATGCTCCTGGAATGAGCTCCCATTGGAGTTCAGAAGTCAGGTGCTCAGGTCCTGCTCCTGATTCCATTGGCTAGCTCAGGGCTCCGGATATTTCTGGCAGGTCCCGTACGCTATAAAAAGTGCGCATGGCCGCTATGCCATGCGCTAGTATTTTCATACTGCTGCTGTATGTATGGTGATGGATGCTTGGACTGGTGACTGACTTATTATGAAACCCATTCCCTCTGATATTACAACAGTGAGAGTGATTGGGCAGCCGCCAGTAGCAGCGCTAGCGTCAGCGCGCTCCAGCTATACGTTCTCAGCAGCTAGCGTCCTGCATCGCGCCAGCGAGATTGCGGTGCCGTCTCTGTGGCTCCGTTCACACCGCGCTGCAGTTGCAGTTTTTCCGCGTCTGCAGTTGCAACGCCTCCTGTCTGATTTCACGGTAGGTCTAGAGGGAGTAGTCCTGCTGCTTAAGGCTACGTCTGTGACTACTAATACCGTGACAGTTTCGCTGTTAGTCTGTGTCCCCAAACAGACTTAGCGTATTTCTTTATTCTTTTGTCTGCAGCTCTGTGAGCATAACAGAGCTCGCTTCTGTGCACTTAGGGTGTAGTTAACCCCGTGCACAATACCGCCATAGTGTTCTGCCTCTCTAGCAGCGGTTATATTACCTGCCGCACGGTGGACCCCGGGTGGCGAACACGTTTATTTATATTTTTTTAAGCGTGTTCCGCCGCCGTAACAGTAAGCCTCCACCATTTTCATGTTTAGAGTACTAGGCAGCTATTTAGAAGAAATGGGTGCTGTTTTTTGGCACAATGTTAAAGGAGGCAGGGTTTTTATAAAGCGGCAACATTTGCATCACCTGGCTTTTCCTAATGATGATGATGAGCAAGCCATAACCCTAACAGGCTAATTAAGGTCTGAAACCTTGGTCAAAGATCTGAGCATACAAATCTCCAAGGGTGCCCAAACTTTTGCACTGACCCCTTTTCTGATGTTGCCTAAAATACAAAGTATATGTGTCATCTTTAATTTCAAGCCTTTTAGAGATCATTTCACCTTCAACTTAACTGTTCACCAGGGGTGCCCAATCTTTTACATGCCACTGTATATAGAGTATATAGGATCTTCTGTATACTGTGCAGAGGTTTCACTTTTTCTTTTTCTCTCTTGCAGATGTTCGCAGTTAATTTTTGAATATGGCTCAAGGACTAAACATAACTCTTCTTACTATGGAGCCAGTAAAAAGAAGGGGATAGCAATGTTTGGCAGTCCTGAGAGAGCAGCAGGTGGTGCATTCATGCTGGGCAGTCCAGTTACTGACAAAGAAGGTAATGACACTTCATTTTGTGGAGTCTTTCACTAAAACATATGCACAGTCAGGTTTCCAGTCTGTGTAGCAGTCTTTGGTGGCCGTGGACTGCAGTGTATTGGCTTATTTATTTAATTGGTCTGTAAATGCTTTATTTCAAATGATTACTAATTGGCTGAAGGAGCTGAGAAGAGTTACTATTCCCACCAATAGAGTTGTGCAAGTCAATTCGCAGGACCCAGTCTAACGACCAGCTCAGTGTTCTCTGGACAGGAGCCCTGGGAAATGCCTATATCAGTGGTCCCCAACCTTTCTCACGTTGAGAGGCACATCCAGCTCTGAGAGAGGGTCGCGAGCCACATCCAGCTCTGAGAGAGGGTCACGAGCCATGTTCAGCTTTGAGAGATGGTCGCCAGCCACATCTGGCTCCACACTCCCTCACATTAATGGCAATTAAAGCCCCTATTATTGGTATAATGACAGCCAAAGCTTTTCCACAGAAGATCCAAGTGTTCTCACAATTCCCCCTTCAGGATTCTCCCATCAAGCACTCCCACCACACTGTCGTAGCACCTCCTCTGACTGGTAGTATCATCCGGTCTCCAGCACACCATCCTTAAATTATCTCTAAACCCCTAAGACCAGTATATGTGCATTCAGATCTGCTCTTCTGTGCCAGACTACTCACAAAATTCACCATTTTGAGATGAGCTCTTCATATCTCTTTGCTAGACCTGGAGCTAATGCACCAAGCTAGCAGACAGCTGCGAGCCACAATTCGTGAGATCGCGAGCCACATGTGGCTCCCGAGCTACAGGTTGGGGATCCTTGGCCTATTTACTAACCGCATCCCTGGATCTTCTCTTGATTAGTCAGCCTGGCATGACATTGTTGCTGCATTATCCACTTGCCAGGCCAAGTAATCAAAAAAAGCTGTCAAATTCTGGCAAGTAGGAGACCGTTCTCAGTCCTTGTGCCCAGCAGCCAGAGACTACTGACCTGGCCGCTGGACTGTAAATCGATGCACACCAACTCTACCCACAACCTAAGGCAGCTAATTTTTGTTCCTTCAAAAACTGTGTGCAAGGGTATATGCATACGTTACAGATTTGGTGCGTTTTTCTCCCTTTTTTTTCTGCACGGATTTGTGACAAAACCTTAAGCAAAACCTGATGCCTGCAAAGTGAATGAGAAACCTCAAGTGTCTTGTAGATTTGGTGCAGAAAATAGTCTGCAGCGTGTCAATTCTGTGCGTTTTTGCCCAGCATTATTCACCATTCACTTCACTCAAATCAATCAAAAACACAGCAAATGGCACATTTTTCCTGCCAAGAGATGCAGAAATGGTACAGAAATTTTACTCAAGGTGTGCACATACCCTTAAAAGAAAGAGAAATAATTCATCTGTTTTAAAAATAAAGGGTTGTCATGGCCGAATGTGTTGGCACACTTGAAATTGTTCCAGAAAATTCCAACACGCTCAAAAGAACTAAATGTGTATAACAAACTATGTGTAATTGCAAATTCAAGGGTGCTCACACTTTTGTGTGTGTGTGTGTGTGTGTGTGTGTGCCCATATACATACAATTCAACTGTGAGACACAGAGTCTAAAAATTAAAACCATGAAATCACATTGTTTGATTTTAAAATAATGAAATTGCATTTTATTGAATGAAATAAGTATTTGATCACCTACCAACCAGCAAGGATTCTGGCTCTCACAGACCTATTAGGCTATGTGCACATGCTGCGGATTCTGCTGCGGCTCCACAGCGTTTTTGGCCCTGCGAAACTGCAGCAGTTCCGCAGACATGGTACAGTACCATGTAACCCTATGGGTTTTCAAAACCGCTGTTCTCACGCTGCGTTTTTTTCCGTGCGGTTTTGCTGCGGTTTATAAACTGCAGCATGTCAATTGTTTCTGCGGATTCCGCTGCGGTTTGGCACCTATTCCATTGTCCAGGTGCCAATCCGCAGGGGAAAACTGCAGGTCACTTTGTCTGCGGTTTTACCTGCGGTTCCACGGGGAAAAACCCGCAGGTGAATCCGAAACCTGTGCACATAACCATAAAGACAAACTAAGAAGCTCTCCTACTCTGCACTCATTACCTGTGTTAATTTCACATGTTTGAACTTGTTGCCTGTATAAAAGACACCTATCCACACACTTAATCACTTAGGCCTGTTTTACACTTCCGTTTTTGTGTCCGCCAAACGGATCCGTTTCCGTTTTTTTGACGGAAACTGATGCAAACGGATCCGTTTTTTTAAAAACGGATCCGTTTTTTTGACGGATCCGCGGTAACCGTAATGGAAGTCTATGGGACAAAAAAAACGGATCCTGCAAAAAATGGCGGATCCGTTTTTTTACGGAAAACAACGGATTTTGACGGATTTGAAAAAACAGAAGTGTGAAACAGGCCTTACACTCCAAAATCTCCACCATGGCCAACATCAAAGAGTTGTTTAAAAGAGACTGGGGGCAAAATTCTAGACCTGTACAAGGCTGGGATGGGCTACAGGACAATAGGCAAGCAGCTTGGTGAGAAGGCAACAACTGTTGGCACAATTATTAGAAAATGGATGAAACACAAGGTGACTGTCAATCTTCCTCGGTCTGGGGCTCCATGTAAAGTCTCGCCTTGTGAGGTAAGGATGATTCTGAGAAAGGTGAGGAATCATCCCAGAACTACATGGGAGGACCTGGTCAATGACCTGAAGAGAGCTGGGACCACAGTCTCAAACATTACCATTAGTAACACACTATGCTATCATGGATTAAAGTCCTGCAAGAAAGGCAAGGTACCCCTGCTCACGTCAGCACATGTCCAGGCCCGTTTGAAGTTCACAAGTGACCATCTGAATGATGAAGAGGAGGCATTGGAGAAGGTCGTGGTCAGAGGAGACAAAAATAGAACTACTTAGTATCATCTCCACTTGCTGTGTTTGAAGGAAGAAGAAGGATGAGTACAACCCCAAGTGTGAAGTATGGTTGAGAGGGAAACCTCATACTGTGGGGGTGCTTATCTGCAAAGGGGGCAGGGCAACTGCACCGTATTGAAGGGAGAATGGATGGGTTATATATTGTGAGATTTTAGCCAAGAACCTCATTCCCTCAGTGAAAGCAAAGAAGATGGGTCGTGGCTGGGTCTTTCAGCATGACAATAACCCGAAACACACAGCCAGGTCAACTAAGGAGTAGTTCCATAAGAAGAATTTCAAGGTTCTGGAGTGGCCTAGCCAATCTCCAGACCTGAACCCAATAGAAAATCATTGGACGGAGCTGAAACTCAATGTTGCCCAGTGACTGCCTAAAACCTGATAGATCTGGAAAAGATTTGTATGGAGGAGTGGGCCAAAATCCCTGCTGCAGTGTGTGCAAACTTGGTCAAGAACTACAGGAAACATCTGGGTGCTGTAACTGCAAACAAAGGTTTCTGTAACAAATATTAAGTTCTACAAATGGAGATTCAGTGGCGCTTGTGTATGAGGGTAATTCCAGCAGCAAACACTAAGACACCTGTCACAAGGGTGTCAAAGAAATAAGGTAAAATAACTAATAATATTAGCGTGCACTTGGAACACTCATAGAGAAGAGGGAAATCTAAAATAGGTGGCTATAGAAAGAAAGAAAGAAAAAAAACCTTGCGCGCTAAGAGCCGCTGGATATTTGCATTGGACAACCTAATACCAAAAGGGTTAAATAGTGAAATCGAACTTTTTGGCTTCTATTAAGCTAATTGGGTTAAAGTTGCTTAAGCGGCGGGACTGCTTAAATAATCCTCCTGTGGTGGGGGGGACCATCCCTGAGGAAGAAGACAGTTAGTCTTTGAAACGTGTTGGAAAGTCCATTGGTCCCCGCCGCAACCACCAGCAAGTGAAACCGACGTGGTCATGTGCTGACTCACGTCACGAAGGTCCTGTACACCTGGAGCAGCTCACAGAAGCCGGGAGCACGAGAGGCTGCTCATGTCTGCTCCACAGGAGCACCGACAGGAGGCTGCCACCGGCCAGGGCAGCCCATGTAACTCGTCTACACCCCTATGTACAAACCCCCCTTTTTCAAAGCGCTGGAGCAGAAAGCGCTATTTTAACCTGCACCGCTTACTGGAGTGAGGACTTTGCACCGCATTATCTTTACAGGTACCGCTCTCTGACTTGTACATTTACTATTGCGGCTACTCTGCACAGCCGTTCACAGGCTGCAGTTTGACTTTGACTTTTTCTTAAGCTGCTATCAGGAAGAAGTATCCTGCAGTATATAACCTGTTCAGTGATTTTAGGTTTTTACCCTTACTCATGCCTTTTTAGTTTTTAATGATTGTTCAGGTTGGAACTAAGATTGCCACCAGCATCTACACTCACTGGCCACTTTATTAGGTACACCTGTCCAACTGTGTGTTAAGACTTAATTTCTAATCAGCCAATCACATGGCGGCAACTCAGTGCATTTAGGCATGTAGACATGGTCAAGACAATCTCCTGCAGTTCAAACCGAGCATCAGTATGGGGAAGAAAGGTGATTTGAGTGCCTTTGAACGTGGCATGATTGTTGGTGCCAGAAGGGCTGGTCTGAGTATTTCAGAAACTGCTGATCTACTGGGATTTTCACGCACAACCATCTCTAGGGTTTACAGAGAATGGTCCGAAAAAGAAAAAAAATCCAGTGAGCGGCAGTTCTGTGGCCGGAAATGCCTTGTTGATGCCAGAGGTCAGAGGAGAATGGGCATACTGGTTCGAGCTGATAGAAAGGCAACAGTGACTCAAATTGCCACCCGTTACAACCAAGGTAGGCAGAAGAGCATCTCTGAACGCACAGTGCGTCGAACTTTGAGGCAGATGGGCTACAGCAGCAGAAGACCACACTGGGTACCACTCCTCTCAGCTAAGAACAGGAAACTGAGGCTACAATTTGCACAAGCTCATCGAAATTGGACAGTAGAAGATTGGAAAAACGTTGCCTGGTCTGATGAGTCTCGATTTCTGCTGCGACATTCGGATGGTAGGGTCAGAATTTGGCGTAAACAACATGAAAGCATGGATCCATCCAGCCTTGTATCAACGGTTCAGGCTGGTGGTGGTGGTGTCATGGTGTGGGGAATTTTTTCTTGGCACTCTTTGGGCCCCTTGGTACCAATTGAGCATCGTTGCAACGCCACAGCCTACCTGAGTATTGTTGCTGACCATGTCCATCCCTTTATGACCACAATGTACCCAACATCTGATGGCTACTTTCAGCAGGATAATGCGCCATGTCATAAAGCTCGAATCATCTCAGATTGGTTTCTTGAACATGACAATGAGTTCACTGTACTCAAATGGCCTCCTCAGTCACCAGATCTCAATCCAATAGAGCATCTTTGGGATGTGGTGGAACGGGAGATTCGCATCAGGGATGTGCAGCCGACAAATCTGCGCCAACTGTGTGATGCCATCATGTCAATATGGTCCAAAATCTCTGAGGAATGCTTCCAGCACCTTGTTGAATCTCTGCCACGAAGAATTGAGGCAGTTCTGAAGGCAAAAGGGGGTCCAACCCGTTACTAGCATGGTGTACCTAATAAAGTGGCCAGTGAGTGTATATATATATATATTTTTTTTTTTTCTCTTTAGCACTTCTTCTGAGGTCTTATACTTGTCTATTTTTAATCGCTATTTTCTCGTTAATATCCAGCTACATAAAGAGCATTTATAAGAAATATTAAGTTCTGTTTTTCTATTGTATCAAATGCTTATTTCTTGCAATAAAATTAAATTTAAATATTTAAAAATCGTCCAATCGGGTTTTAATTTTTAGATTCTGTCTCTCACAGTTGAAATATGCCTACGATAAAAATGAGTCTTCTCCATTCTTTGTATGTGGGAAAACTTGCAAAATCGTTAGTGTATCAAATACTAATTTTCCCCACTGTGTATTTAATCACACGTCCTAAGAAAATGAAGGGAACACTTGCACACCGCCGTATAATAATAATAATCTTTATATAGCGCTAACATATTTCGCAACTCTTTACAGTATTGCATACATTATCATCTCTGTCCCCATTGGGGCTCACAATCTAATTTCTCTATAAGTAAGTCTTTGGAATGTGGGAGAAATTTGGAGTACCTGGAGGAAACCCAAGCAAACACGGGAAGAACATACAAACTCCTTGCAGATGTTGTCCTTGGTGGGATTTGAACCCAGGACCTCAGTGCTGCAAAGCAGCAGTGCTAACCACTGAGCCACAGTGCTGCCCCTGTGTATAGCCTCAAGTCAATTAAATGTCATGGATCTCATTTAGTCTTATTAGGGAGCATAAGCAATTTGCAGTGGATAGGTATCAGCAAAACAACTCCAAAAAAAGAATGGTTTGCTGTTGGTGGCCACAGACAGTTATCCTAACCGACTGTTCTCTAGTTTTGCTGTGTTTGTCACGACTTGTAGCATGAGACTGGAGTGGGCTGCACGTACTGTCTATTAAGTAGTCTAGCTTTTCCAGTAATGCACATACATATGTGCTATCGCAAGGTTTTCTGTGTTTCCCAGCACAGTCTTCTAAGCATGGAGCAGATATCATGACATGGGTCATTAAACAAAGACAGCCTGGCAGAGCTATAGCAGACCAAAAAAATCCAGCAAGAGTGGTGTCTGCTGCTTTGTGCAACAGGAGCATTTGCCTGCCAGAACACTACAGAATGACCTCCTGCAGGATAACTATGTACATGATTTAAACATATTGTCAGAAACTGACTCCATAAGGCGCTGACCCTGTATTGGGTCCTGTGATCATGTCACAGTATGGTGCAGCCTGTGATCCCTCCGTCAGGCGCAATAGATCTGACAGGCACACAGTAATTAGTTTCACTTCTCTCTCCTTGCCCACTTATCAGAAAACCCCACCCCTCCTAGTTATCTCCTGACTCTACAGGCTCTGTGAAACCTGATATCGCAGCAGACCTTGTAGTGAGCAGATATCAACACTTTGGCTTCTCAGGCACATTGCGCCTGATTTCAGCACAAATTGAAAGGTTAGTATTTTCTTTTTTTATTCATCACGATTGTGTATTTAGCTTGTTTTATGAAGGATTAATGCTATGTTAGTGTACATAAGTACTGTTTTCTTAGACAAAAGGAGGGTGGCTTCTAAGGCACATTGTGCCCTAACACATACTCTATCTCTCTTGCTTCAGATTTTCTGCTGCAATGGCCAGAAAACAGTATGATTCATCTAAACCCCTTCATTTAGAAGAAATGAAGATTTTTTTGTTAGAAGATGATGAGGAAGAACCAGCAGTAACTGAGGATTTAGAGGAATCTAGTGACATTTCATCTGAAGATGAGGTAGCAGAATGTAACACTGATTCTGGAACAGAGCAGGATGGTGATGACACTGATACAGAGGAAACAGACACAGATCTAGCTTATTATTTGGGCAAAGATAAAAATACAAAGTGGAACAAAAAGGCACCCAAGAACAAACAGTGCAGAGAATCCCACAATATTATTACACACCTTCCTGGAGTTATTGGAAGTGCTAGAAAAGCTAAAACTGCAGTGGAATGTTGGAGTAATCTAATTACAGATAGCATGTTGGAAACTATTGTTCGGTTCACTAACCAGTATATTGACACAATCAAAGAGCAATTCTCCAGAGAGAGGGACATCAAAAACACTGATGTGATTGAACTCAAGGCATTTATTGGCTTGTTATACCTAGCTGGTGCTTTCAGAGCAAATAGGCAAAGTTTGGAGGAGCTGTGGGGGACAGACGGTGATGGCATCGAAAAATTCAGCCTTGTGATGAATCTGAAACGATTCAAAGTCCTGATCCGTTGCCTCCGTTTCGATGATCTTCTGCTGCAATTGAAACCACTGAAGATGAGTAGAAAATAATTAAGTAACATCTAAGTGCAATATCCTTTAAGTTTTTTTCCATAATTTTATATTTAAGCAATAGTTAAGTAAAGATAACTGGAGCCTATTTGGCGGTACTACCGAAAAGTGGTACTTTTAGTTTTAATAAGTTTATGGTTAATAAATGTTTTTTTTTGCATCTGATTTGGTGTAATCTCTTTTAATACATTCCTATGAAGGTCACTGACTACTTCTATAGTCCTGAAATTGAAATATGTAGCTACTATAGGTGGTTTTCTGACCTGTGCTTGTCAGGCACATTGCGCATGAACTGAGGAGAATCTATATTGCGCCTGACGGAGGGCTAATGGTGCAGCCTGTTATGAATGGGTCACCGAGGAGGACAGCAGGTCAAGGCTAAGCCACAGAAAACCACAGAGGTTGGTAACTAAGCAGATGCAGACCCCTGATCCTGTCCACACAAATAGCAGTAGCCGTGGAGTGTTCCTACGATGATCCTAGATGCCTCGACACAGCCAGAGAACTAACTCAGCCTAAAGCAAGAAAGGGGAAGTCTAAACTGCCCCGGAGCAGACCCCAAAGGAATAGATAGCCCCAAAAGATATATTGTCAGTGAGACAAAATGAAAACACAAACGCAGGCAGAAAAATAGACTGAGCAAATGATGGGGCCCACACTGACTAGACAGGACAGGAAAGGAAAGACACTGTCTGCAATCACGCAAAAAACCCTGCAAAAAGTCCAACATGTCTGATGCACAAAACACTGAAGTCGCACGACTTCGCCCCCACTAATCAGCACTCTGGTATATTCTGAAAGCAAAGCAAAAAGAGACCAATATAAAGGGGACAAAACAAACTGGCACATGCAGTAACATATGGGGGGTGATTCAGCACAGCCCCAGCCGGAGCTAACTGACCCACACAAAGCAGAGATAAACAAAACCAGATCAAATGCAAACAGAATAGCAAATGAACTACTTAGCTGAACATGCAGGGAAAGAGCAGGAGACATCAGACCTCAGGAAGCACAAGAAGAAAATCACCAGCAGGGATAGAGGGAGCCAGCTGTCTTAAATCCCAATCAGAAACCCCAGATCTCCAATCGTCTTCCTCATTATCAGATGGCAAGCCTCTGTCAATCAGATCAGCTCCACTACCTCCAGTAACCACCAGAGGGAGCCCAGAAAGAGAACTTTCAATCTGACCAGCTCCACTATCTTCAGCAATCACCAGAGGGAAGTCAGAGAATTCACAACAGCAGCCTAATTTGCATTAGCCAGAGAACAGCAGAATTGGCAGGTCCTTCATTTGTGCCCTGCCCTCTTTACTGATGAGAGCTGGTTCACACTGAGCACACATGACAGACATGAAAGCGTTTGGACATTTTGCGGTGAATGTTGTGCCTGCAGCATCATCCAGCATGACCACTTTGGCGGAGAGTCAGGGATTGTCTGAGGATGCATGTCACTAAAAAGGTGTGAAATGTTCAGAAGTCAGACAGTCCAGGAGTCAGTACTTAGAGAGAATGTAGAAAGCTAAGGGAAAAAATGAAGGCTTATGTCAGATCACAGTCCAGGGTCAGAATACCAGAGAAGTAGCTGATCTAAGCAGTGTGACAAAAACAAACTGTCAGAACACAGCAGCAAGAGGCGCTGCAGTGGAAGCTATGAGAGCTTCAGAGGTGTCGTAAGGACACTGGTGGACCAAGTCGTACTAACTCTTAAAGGGCCAGTACAAGCCCGAGAGACATATTTGGAGTCGGGAAGGAATTTTTTTCCCCAATGTGAAGCTTACTGTTTGCCACATGGGTTTTTTTTTTGCCTTCCTCTGGATCAACATGTAAGGCAAGTTAGGATAGGATATGGGCTGAATTAGATGGACTTAAAGTCTCCCTTCAACCTTAATTACTATGTTACTATAAGTGTACTGTGCGAACTGGGACCTGAGAGTGCCAGGGGGAGTCCACGGGGTGTTTCCTTAAAAGGGGTGGTGTCCCAAAGGGGGCGGTGACCCAAATAGAGGTGGTGGCAAAAAAGAGGGGGCAGCGAATGCACCATTGGACTGCAACTGGGAGCAGCGAAGTTCCTGCTATGCAGGTCCATGGTGGTGGCGTGCTCTGCCAATGAACTGTCACAACAGTGAGCCTTGTTTGATCGCGATGTGCAAGGGGTTAACGTGTCGGGGCGGTCCATGACCGCCCCTGACACATTGTGCTGGGTGTCAGCTGTGATAATCTGCTAACACCTGGCCGCGATAAGCGGCGCTCACCATGTGAGCGCCGCTGATCTCGCTAGACGTACTATTCCATCCTTGGGACTTAGGTCCCAGGTCACATGGATGGAATAGGACGTCCATTGTAGGTAAGGGGTTAAAGCTACCAATTCAGCAGTTGTCGATGGCAAACCTACTAGGGTATTGCGAAAGCACGTGAGTCCACCTCTGTGCCCGTTACTGCTAGAGAATTAGCGTGTGCTTTCCTTTCAGTAGGTTGTAGAGGATATCTTTCCCTAGTACACGTGCTATTTGTGCTACTCTTCTTTCCTTTCCAAAAATGTTTGTAGTTTATTAAAAATATGAGATCTTATTCCTTTAGTTATATTATTTTTCATGTGGATGTTCATTGTTATCTGCTCTCTTCTTCAGGATGATTCTTTTTCTGGTGATGAGAATGATGAAAGTGCTAAACATTCGATTAGGACAGATAATACACAGCCAGAAAAGGTCCAAGCTAGTGGAGACGGTGTTGGCAGAAAAGGTTTGTATATATGTACTGTGATCAGAAAGTACAGAACTCATTCTTCGGGACAGATCCATAGAGGCAACTTTTTGGGTGACCTTGTGTAGCCTATACTGACTATTTAGCACTTGTTTCTCTTCTCTTCTGTCAATAGCATAAAACGTTAGAGGTCTCAGAAAATTGTCTTACAATCCTTTTTTTTTTCCATTTTTTTTACACATTTCCATGTTTTTTCTTTCTTGTTTTTTTCCACAGCTAAAATAAAAAATGCAAAACATTTCATATGAATTTGGTATTGTCGTAATGATGCTTAGGAGGAGAGTGGAATTTTGACCTTATCTTTTATATTAAAGTGTATAATGATCCTGTACAAAAGTTATTGTGAAGGGATGGGGCAGCAGAATCAGGTGTGACCTTGTCATTTGTGAGTAGTGGATCCTGTACCATCAGATGTCAGTAGAGGTCATTGTAATACTGCCTCTGATATTAAGGAGCCTGCTGAAAACTCTTCATTTCGGAAGTATGGGTCTAAAAAAAAGCTCAAAGACCAATATGAAAATTGCAAGATTACGAACTTGTGGGAAAAAAAAAAGTAGTGCCAACAGTATATGTATGTATGTATGTATATATATATATATATATATATATATATATATTATAATATAAAAAATTATATAAACAATTAGGCCATTTTCTGATGATACCTTCCCGTAATGCTGGCCTTGTGCTCTGGAGAGCTCATGTACAAGAATATGATTAAGTCGTGTAAATTCTACATAATTTTTCTTAATGTCATTCTGTTTTGCCTCTGTATATTTTATACTGATAGTGGCCATCTCTTTAATTGCTGGTGGATTAGTTGGAAAGTAGAATTAATTAATTAGCAGTAATATAATTCAGACTCATAAACCTTTACATTGTGGATTATCAAACCTAGTACTGATATATTTTATGTCTACAGTTGCATTAATGACTGAACTAGGCTTTGAAGATGATGATGTTGACTCACCCTGGGACTCCGAGGTTGGTATTTTAATAAGGATTATATATAAACCAAAGTTTACCTATTTTTGACATTTTGGCTTGGTTCCTTATTATGCCTTTTGCAAATAATACTTAACCCCTTCATGACCCAGTCTATTTTGACCTTAATGACCTGGCCATTTTTTGCAATTCTGACCAGTGTCCCTTTATGAGGTAATAACTCTGGAACCCTTCAACGCATCCTAGCGATTCTGAGACTGTTTTTTCATGACATATTGGGCTTCATGTTAGTGGTAAATTTAGGTCGATAATTTTTGCGTTTATTTGTGAAAAAATCAAAAATTTGGCGAAAATTTTGAAAATTTCGCAATTTTCAAATTTTGAATTTTTATTCTGTTAAACTAGAGCGTTATGTGACACAAAATAGTTACTAAATAACATTTCCCACATGTCTACTTTACATCAGTACAATTTTGGAAGCAAAATATTTTTTTGTTAGGAAGTTATAAGGGTTAAAAGTTGACCAGCGATTTCTCATTTTTACAACAAAATTTACAAAACCATTTTTTTTTAGGGACCACCTCACATTTGAAGTCACTTTGAGGAGTCTATATGGCAGAAAATACCCAAAAGAGACACCATTCTAAAAACTGAACCCCTCAAGCTACTCAAAACCACATTCAAGAAGATTATTAACCCTTCAGGTGCTTCACAGCAGCTAAAGCAATGTGGAAGAAAAAAATGGACATTTTAATTTTTCCAAAACACAAATTTTCTTTCAGCATCAATTTTTTCATTTTCGCATGGGCAACAGGATAAAATGGATCCTAAAATTTGTTGGGCAATTTCCCCTGAGTACACCGATACCTCATATGTGGTCATAAACCACTGTTTGGGTGCACGGCAGGGCTCAGAAGGGAAGGAGCGCCATTTGGCTTTTTGAATGGAAAATATGCTGGAATATTTAGCGCTTGCCATGTCGCGTTTGGTGAGCCCCTGTGCACCTAAACACTGGAGCTCCCCCACAAGTGACCCCATTTTTGAAACTAGACCCTTCAAGGAACTTATCTAGATGCATACTGATCACTTTGAACCCCCAGGTGCTTCTCAAATTGATCTGTAAGAAAAAAAAGTACTTTTTCTTCACAAAAATTATCTTTTAGCCTCAGTTTTTTCATTTTCACATGGGCAACAGGATAAAATGGATCCGAAAATTTATTGGGCAATTTCTCTTGACCACACCAATACCTCATATGTGGTCATAAACCACTGTTTGGGTGCACGGCAGGGCCCAGAAGGGAAGGAGCACCATTTGACTTTTTGAATGGAAAATTAGCTCCAATCGTTATCGGACACCATGTCGCATTTGGAGAACTCCTGTGTGCCTAAACATTGGAGCTCCCCCACAAGTGACACCATTTTGGAAACTAGACCCCTTAAGGAACTTATCTAGATGTGTAGTGAGCACTTTGAACCCCCAAGTGCTTCACAAAAGTTTATAACATAGAGCAGTGAAAATAAAAAATCATTTTTTTTCCTCAAAAATGATTTTTTAGCCCGCTATTTTTTATTTTGACAAGGGTAACAGGAGAAATTGGACCCCAAACGTTGTTGTCCAGTTTGTCCTAAATACGCTGATACCCCATATGTGTGGGGGAACCATTGTTTGGGCACACGTCAGGGCTCGGAATGGAAGTAGTGACGTTTTGAAATGCAGACTGTGATGGAATAGTCTGTGGTCGTCATTACATTTGCAAAGCCCCTGATGTGCCTAAACAGTGGAAACCCCCACAAGTGACCCTATTTTGGAAACTAGACCCCCCCAAGGAACTTATGTAGTTGTGAGCACTTTCAACCCCCAAGTGCTTCACAGAAGTTTATAATGCAGAGACGTGAAAATGAAAAAATCTTTTTTTCCACAAAAATAATTTTTTAGCCCCAAATTTTTTATTTTTCCAAGGGTGACAGGAGAAATTAGTCCCCAAACGTTGTTGTGCAATTTTTCCTGAGTACGCTGATACCCCATATGTGGGGGTAAACCACTGTTTGGGCACACGTCGGGGCTTGGAAGGGAGGGAGCACCATTTGACTTTTTGAACGCAAAATTGGCTGGAATCAGTGGTTGCACCATATCACGTTTGGAGACCCCCTGATATGCCTAAACAGTGGAAACCCCTAAATTCTAACTCCAACCCTAACCCCAACACATCCCTAATCTCAACCCTAACCATAACCCTAACCCCAACACACCCCTAATCCTAACCATAACCGTAGCCACAAGCCTAACCCTAATTCTAACCCTAACCCTAATTCCAACTCTAACCCTAATTCCAACCCTAACCCTAATTCCAACCCTAACCCTCTTTCCAACCCTAACCCTAACCCTCTTTCAAACCCTAACCCTCTTTCCAACCCTAACTCTAACCCTAATGAAAAAATAAAAATAAAAATATTTTCTTTATTTTATTAGCTATGCCTACCTATGGGGGTGATAATCGGGGGGTTCATTTACTTTTCAAATAATGGAATCTGCAGCTGGCAGATTCGGGCGGGCGCACTGCGCATGCGCCCGCCATTTTCTAAGATGGCGGCACCCATGAACCGGACCCGCCGGACACCGGGAGCAACAGGAGGACTTAGAAGGTGCCAGGGGGGTGTGAGGGGGTTATCGGAAGCTGGCGGGGAGCGGAGGGAATGGGAGGGGGGGCAGATGATGACAGCGGCGGCAGATCGCCGCTGTCATTCAGTGGCGGGGGGGCGATCGCCGGTGGGGGGGGTCGAATCGGTGTCTCCAGCCATGTCCGATGCTACTGCAGCATCGGCCATGGCTGGATTGTAATATTTCATCAATTTTCATTGATGAAATATTACTATCATTCTGATTGGCTGTTTCACTTTTAACAGCCAATCAGAGCGATCGTAGCCACGTGGGGGCGAAGCCACGCCCCCTGTGGTGAATTACGAAGGCCCCTGTATCTGCGGGTCAGGTGACCTTTCTTTGACCCCGGTCACCCGACCCGCAGGGGGGCTTTGAATTCATGACACAGGGTATGCGTCATGGGTTGGATTGGCACCGACTTTCATGACGCATACGCTGTGTCACAGGTCGGGAAGGGGTTAAAGGGAATACTTAAGAGAATACTTAAAGGGAACATGTCAGCAGGATTTTCCTAAGTAAAGTACACAAATGTCGATAGTCACGCTGTGATACTTATTAAAACAATTCAAGCAAACTTCAAACCCTGATTTTGTGTAATCGGGGTTTGAAGTTTTATAATCATAACTTTGTGCTTTGGGAAGGGACTGTGGCTAGGGTCTTCGTCTCTGACATGGCCTCTCCGCTGCTAATGGGGTATTTAACGTCCTCTTCCTTAAAACTTTGAGCCGTTGCCATCCTAACCGTCCGTTGCGCACATTGATCTCCTGGCATTCTTCAGTAAAATAGCACCAGTAGCGGCACATGCACAGATTGAGATATCAGCTTAATGACGAGCCGAAATCTCAATCTGCGCATGCCATGTTACTGGCACCATTTTACAGAAGACTGCCAGGAGGTCAATTTGCATATGTGTGGCCCACCCCGGTGCGTAATTTAAACCAGGAGGATGATAAAGACAACATGAGTAGCGGAGGGGCCGAGGCAGAGCCGAAGACCCTACTCACAGTCCCACCGTCAAGGACGAAGCCATGATTATAAGAAAACGGCAAACCCTGATTCACACAAAACTGATTTCTCTATCGCTTCATTGTTGGACACAGGAAACCATGAGGTGTATGTTGCTGCTGACACTATGCAGAAAAAAGTTAGCTCCTCCTCCGCATTCTACACCCCACCGCCCGGAACTAGGATATTCAGTTTAGCTTGGTGCAGTAGGAGGTGGACACGGCTCTTTTATTAGACCCATATCTACCTCAGTGTGCGTCGTTTCTTTTCAGGTTCAAGGAAGGATAGTGTGAACGGTCACTACTGTACTCCCACGAAGAGACTATGAGTATGGCGTGTACTGCCACCCCATATCCTATAAGTGTTAGGGTCGGCGGAACGCACCAGATATAAAGAATAGGAGGTACGTTCGCCGCCCGGGGTCCACCGTGCAGTAGATGGTAAGACCGCTGCTGGACAATGGCAGATGCACCAAAAGGTGAAGTACTGCACTCAGGTTAACGTCACCCGAACGCTAAGAGCGGCTCTGCTCAGACACAGAGTCTCTTGGCAGCAATAAATATAAAGACGCTGGCCTGTTAACTTCACAGAAAGCCCAGCGGGTGGCGTTGCAGCCGCAACCGCCAATGGACGCTGCTACCGCAGCGCGGCAATAACTAAGCCGCTGGACGGCGGCGCCGGGAGGCCGGACACCGTCGGACGCTAGTGTGCAGTGCAGGAGGCACAGTGGCGTGTAGCTTGCCACAATCTGGAGCTGACTAACCAACACTCTGTCACCATTCATATTATCTGAGGGAAGGGGTTTCTTAATAAGTCAGTCACCAGTCCATGCATCCATCACCATACACACACAGCATAATATGCTACACTAGCGCATGGCCGAGCCGCCATGCGGGCTTTTTATAGCCATGCGCTTCCGGGAACTTCCAGTACCCTGGAAAGGACCAATCAGATCCGACGCAGGACCTGAGCATGTGACCCCTGCTCTCCAGTGAGAGGTCACCTTGCGGGCATGCCCAGTAGCATGGCATGAGGACTTAGCCTCTGGAGCGGTTCCCTGCAGAACAGGTTGCGCTACCATTGCTGCACCAGAGGTGGCAGCAGCATCCAGGCTGTCAGAGCAAGTCTGAGCAGCACGCCTGGCTCGCCGTGATTGCTGAGCAGCACCCGGGTCAATCGGAGGATAATGGGAGATTGCTGGATGTCTGGCTCTGGATTCCCGCTGTGCAGTGTCAGGAATCTGACGCCTAACAATAAGTCTGGCCGGCAGGACCCTAACACAGAAGCGTGTTTAGGTGATGCAGACCCAGTCCTGCCTCCGTTTCCCTCCCACTTGCCCACCAGAGCCTGTCAATTTGAGAAAAAATGAACAGTCGGTAACTGTGCAGAAAAAAATAATAAAGGTATTAGTGCTGTGTAAAAAGCAGTGTACAAACAGCAATGCAGCTATCAGGCAGCCTAATATCCAGCGCTGCTGCACACAAAAAAATCCTCCCCTGTCACTGCACAATTGCTATCAGCACAAGCACAGAATCACTTTTCTTTCCTGCCTAACTCTCTCCCTACTGAGAAACAGCGTCAGCAACCTCTCCCTACGCTAAGATCGGCAGAAGTAAAATGGTGGTCGGTGGTCAGGGCTTTTATAGCCACTGTGACGCCAAACAAAGCAAGCCAATCACTGCAATGCCCTTCTCTAAGATGGTGGCGGCCGCTGCCCATGTCATCTCGTTGCCCACAGTGTGCGTCCTTGCTCATTGGCTGAGAAAAGGCGCCTGCAAGCATTATGGGAAACGCGACTTTGGCACTGGGGTCGACGACCACATGGCCGACCTCACGCTATGGTCGGGTTTCGGTCGGCAAAACCCGACTTTGGCGAAAGTTGGCGATTTTTGAATCTGACCGACCTGTTTCGCTCAACTCTATATAGGTTATTTAATGCTGTAATTTTTTACTAGAGTTTTTTGTAAATTTCAGTTTCCTTCACTTGCAGGTGGGTGTTCAGTAAGTCTTTACTGACGTTTGCCCACTACATTTTACATTTTTATATTTTTTTTTTTTATTTTTTTTATTCTCTTCATTTTTCTGTTTTTTCTTTTCTTTTTCTCTTTCAATTTAATCCAATAAATAAAATTTATACCAAACACCTGAATATAATTTTGATATACAATACACGTGAAAACACTACAGACACACACACTCACCGCCCTCATGAAAAATAAAAGAAATAAAAAATCCCATTGTTCCCAAAGAGTGTATTAAGTCAAGGAGGCATACGGCTTCCTTGCCTCTGACACCGATGGTGAAGGAGAAGATGTCAATTTTCTCTATTTTTCATTGTCATCCACCTCCTGTGAGAATGAACACCCACGTAGGCACTGCAGGACTGCAAATGAGCCATAGCCACCTGTGATCCCCCTGAGGACCTCACTCCCTGAAGAATATAAGCCTCAAATTCCTGATTTGTGGGTCGATCAGGAATCCATTTTGACTTTGGTGGCCTCACAGAAATGGACTTTTTCGAGGTCTTTTT
Organism: Dendrobates tinctorius; assembly: GCF_039654945.1. Taxonomy (NCBI): domain Eukaryota; kingdom Metazoa; phylum Chordata; class Amphibia; order Anura; family Dendrobatidae; genus Dendrobates; species Dendrobates tinctorius. Next base: position 27,955,518 of record NW_027361703.1, on the reverse strand, counting down.
CTCTATGATTTTGCAAATCTCATGGTGGATGAGACAAATTTTTTCACCCCAAATTTTTTAACCCCAAAACCCCACTTCATCATTTGCTAATTGTACCCTCGTAGATGGCAGAAATGATGAAGTTTTGTGGCCTTGTGCTTCAAATGAGGATAGAAGAAGCCAGAACTTCGGCACTATAGGAGTGCTGATATTTTATATAACGCTCCAGTTTTACGCATGGCTATGTCCCAGGCACACTTTGAGAACATTGTCAAATTTTTGCACTACAACAATAATGCAGTGTCCACCCAGAGATGACCCCAACTTTGACTGACTTTCCACTTTTCAAAGTTATCCTGGTCACTGATCACTTCAGCAACAAATTTGCTGATGTGTATATTCCCCAAAATGACATCTGCATAGATGAATTCCTAATACACTTCAAAGGGAGGTTTAAATTATGAGAATATCTGCCCAGTAAGAGGGCGTGGTGTGGAATTAAAATGTACAAGCTCTGTGAGAGTACCTCAGGGCACACCCACAGATTTAGGGTTTATGAACGGAGTGACAGCTGAGTTAAACCCACGAATGCTTCCTGTCCTGGAAGCTAGTGACAAAATTTTGTGGAAATTGGTCCACCCACTGCTGAATCAGGGTTATCACCTCTATGTGGATAACTTCTACATCAGCATCCCTCTCTGCCAAATCTAATGTAGAATGCAATACTGTACACAAAAAACAGAGGCCTTCCCAGATTGCTGTAGCGCTACTGCCAGCGCCCCTGCATGTGCCCCTTCTCATTCCATACAGGGATGCTGGCTTACTCAATGCCCAAGCCCCTTAGCGTGGTCCCGAGCATGCTTTCTGCTTGTGTGCCCTTAAAGGCGCAGCTTGCACATTTTGCTAAATGCCCTTAGCCTGTTGCTAAGAGGCATTTAGCATAATGTGTTTACGTGCAACATGCATCCCATAGTGTCCTGAATGTGAATCCCTGGTCCCAGTGTGGTCATGCACTATATCTCGACCCTGGCCCCAGTGAGGCCAGTCCTCTTCCTGAAGTCCCCTGGTACCGATGCGGCCAGTGCCTGAATGTTATCCCTGGTCCTGGTGCAACCAGTCCTGTTCCAAAGTCCCCTGATACCGGTGCGACCAGTTCTGTCCCAAAGTCCCCTGGTCCCGAGGGGCCAGTGCCTGTACATTGTCCCCCAGTCCTGTAGTGGCCAGTCCTGAATCTGGAGTCTCCTGGTCCCAATTCAGCCAACACCTGAACATTGTCCCTCAGTCTGCGTGCAGCAAGTCCCTGTTCCAGCATCCTTAACCAGTGTGTCTGAACATTTCCCTAGCCAGATCCAGTGTCAATGTACCTGACCCCTTGGTTCAGCAGCTGCAGTACCAGGATCTGCCTAGCAGTGGTACCTTGTGGTCATCTGCAGCAAAGTCAGTCTCCACCATAAGGTTCTCCAGAGAACACCTGGTAGCAGCTTGGCTATGTCCCTTCATATGCAGGCCCCATCTTGTGGCACAGTGGGTCCACAAATCCATAATAGTTTGCTTAGCCATGGGCCCAGCTAATCTCCATCCCTTTCTGTGCTCGGAGCTGTGTCGGCATCTGTGCTACAAGAGAGAGAGCCAGCAAACAATATTGTTACATCTGATTACACTAGGTGCCCTTATTGGAAGTCCTGGCACTTGGACAATCTGAAACTTGTGCTTCCGTAATGGAACCCGTCCTGTCTGATCTGGCTCAGTACTATGGAGATCCAAAGCAGTGCCACAGATTCCTGGAGCAGTGCATGCAGCACTATGAAGTTTTCAGCCACAAGTTTTCTTCAGATCGAGCCAAGGTGGGATTCCTGATGTTCTACCTAGCAGGAGATGTTCATTCCCTATGGGAGAAAGGTGCTCCAATCACCTTGGACCTCCAGGCCTTCCAGGTGTCCTTCTATATGATCTTCAATGAGCCAAACCCAGAGCATTCTCCAAAAACTTCTCTTTTCAGCATCAAGGAGCAGACCAGGTGAGTGACCAGTGTGAGCAGGACCAGCATCGGTACCTGGCAAATACCATGACCCTGAGCAGGCGGGGGGCCCACTCGACGTCAGGGACACCGGCACGCTATGGGGGCCTGGTGACAGGGCCAGTGCCTGTGAGTGTGCCCCCCCACTTGCTCAGGGTCCTGGCACTTGCAATACTTCTCTCCATTGCTCCTCTGTGGCATCTTCTGCCTCTGTGATGTTTCAGGTCAGAGGGTGCGATGACGAGTGTGTGCCCTCTACTCTGAACAGCCAAAGTGCAGAGAGCCGGAACACAGCAACGCTACGGAGTCTGGAGCAGAGCAGCAGCCAGTGAGTAGAGCAAAGTATTTCTTTCTTTATGTTGGGAGCATTATATGGGGCCCAGCATATACTGGAGCATTTCATGGGGCCCAGCATATACTGGAGCATTTTATGGGGCCCATCATATGCTGGAACATTATATGGGGCCCAGCATATACTGGAGCATTATATGGGGCCCATCATATACTGGAACATTATATGGGGCCCAGCATATACTAGAGCATTATATAGGGCCCAGCATGTACTAGAGCATTATGTGGGGCCCATGCTGAATGAAGAATTATATGGGGTCCCACAAATACTGGAGCATTTCATGGGGCCCAGCATATACTGGAGCATTATATGGGGCTCATAATATACTGGAGCATTATATGAGGCCCAGCATATAGTTGAGCATTATAAGGGACCCATCATATACTGGAGCCCAGCATATACTGGAGCATTATATGGGGCTCAGCATATACTGGGGTATTATATGAGGCCCAGCATTTGCTGGAGCATTATATGGGGCCCATTATATATGGAACAATATATAGGACCCATCATATACTGGAGCATTATATGGGGCCCATTATATACGGAAGAATATATAGGACCCATCATATACTGGAGAATTATATGGGGCCCATTCTACACTATATGGAGTATGGAGCATTATATGGGGCACATTCTGTATGAAACATTATATGGGTCTTATTATATATGGAGCAATATACGGAGCCCATCAATACTATATGGAGCCCTTCATATACTGTATATAGCATTATATGGGGTTCATTATGTATGGAGCAATTTATAGGGCCCATTATATATGAAACAATATATTGGGCCCATAATAAACTGTATGGAACATTATATGGGGCCTATTATGTATGGAGCAAAATATGGGGATCATTCTGTAAGGAGCAATATACGGAGCTCATTATTCTGTATGGAGCAATAAATGGGGTTCATTATACTGTGTGGGGCATTATATGGGGTCCATTATTCTGTATGGAGCAATACAGTTGTGGCCAAAAGTATTGAAACCCCTGCAATTCTGTCAGATAATACTCAGTTTCTTCCTGAAAATGATTGCAAACACAAATTCTTTGGTATTATTATCTTCATTTAATTTGTCTTAAATGAAAAAACACAAAAAGAATTGTCCTAAAGCCAAATTGGATATAATTCCACCCCAAACATAAAAAAGAGGGTGGACAAAAGTATTGGCACTGTTCGAAAAATCATGTGATGCTTCTCTAATTTGTGTAATTAACAGCACCTGTAACTTACCTGTGGCACCTAACAGGTGTTGGCAATAACTAATTCACACTTGCAGCCAGTTGACATGGATTAAAGTTGACTCAACCTCTGTCCTGTGTCCTTGTGTGTACCACATTGAGCATGGAGAAAAGAAAGAAGACCAAAGAACTGCCTGAGGACTTGAGAAACCAAATTGTGAGGAAGCATGAGCAATCTCAAGGCTACAAGTCCATCTCCAAAGACCAGAATGTTCCTGTGTCTACCGTGCGCAGTGTCATCAAGAATATTAAAGCCCATGGCACTGTGGCTAATCTCCCTAGATGTGGACGGAAAAGAAAAATTGACAAGAGATTTCAACGCAAGATTGTGCGGCTGTTGGATAAAGAACCTCGACTAACATCAAAACAAGTTCAAGTTGCCCTGCAGTCCGAGGGTACAACAGTGTCAACCCATACTATCCGTCGGCGTCTGAATGAAAAGGGACTGTATGGTAGGAGACCCAGGAAGACCCCACTTCTTACCCCGAGACATAAAAAAGCGAGGCTGGAGTTTGCCAAAACTTACCTGAAAAAGCCTAAAACGTTTTGGAAGAATGTTTTCTAGTCAGATGAGACAAAAGTAGAGCTTTTTGGGCAAAGGCATCAACATAGTGTTTACAGGAGAAAAAGAGGCATTCAAAGAAAAGAACACGGTCCCTACAGTCAAACATGGCTGAGGTTCCCTGATGTTTTGGGGTTGCTTTGCTGCCTCTGGCACTGGACTGCTTGACCGTGTGCATGGCATTATGAAGTCAGAAGACTACCAACAAATTTTGCAGCATAATGTAGGGCCCAGTGTGAGAAAGCTGGGTCTCCCTCAGAGGTCATGGGTCTTCCAGCAGGACAATGACCCAAAGCACACTTCAAAAAGCACTAGAAAATGGTTTGAGAGAAAGCACTGGAGACTTCTAAGGTGGCCAGCAATGAGTCCAGACCTGAATCCCACAGAACGCCTGTGGAGAGATCTAAAAATGGCAGTTTGGAGAAGGCACCCTTCAAATATCTGGGACCTGGAGCAGTTTGCCAAAGAAGAATGGTCTAAAATTCCAGCAGAGCATTGTAAGAAACGCATTGATGGTTACCGGAAGCGGTTGGTCGCAGTTATTTTGGTTAAAGGTTCTGCAACCAAGTATTAGGCTGAGGATGCCAATACTTTTGTCTGGCCCATTTTTGGAGTTTTGTGTGAAATGATCAATGTTTTGCTTTTTGCTTCATTCTCTTTTGTGTTTTTTCATTTAAGACAAATTAAATGAAGATAATAATACCAAAGAATTTGCGTATGCAATCATTTTCAGGAAGAAACTGAGTATTATCTGACAGAATTGCAGGGGTGTCAATACTTTTGGCTACAACTGTATATGGGGTCCATTATACTGAATGGAGCAATATACAGTATGGTGCACATAATACTGCATGGAGCAATATATGTGGCTTACTATACTATATGGAGCATTATATGGGGTTCATTTTAAATGGAGCACTATTTTATGCCCATGATACTGTATGGACAACTCTGTGGGGCTCATTATTCTGTATGGAGCACTATGTTGTGCCCATAATACTGTATAGAGGACTATACTATCCAGTTTCTGAGCTATTGTAGAATTTACAATAGAAATCACATAATGTAAGAAGTCTTTGGCATTATACTACACTTACATTTCTCTGCCATATGTGTGCATCATGGCATGAGTTAAAGGGGCCCACTGAGACTTTTTTGCCCAGCGCACACCAAAATGTGGAGCCTGCCCTGTGGGTGAGGAAACCATCACGTCTGACCCTATCCTTTCAAAGATCTCCCGTTCCACAGCCTGTAGAGGCAGCTACACATGCAGAAACCGCAAAGGTCAACAGTGTTTGGCAGGCTGAACTGAAGCCAGAACTCAGTTGTGAGATGGGATTGCGGTATCGCTGCGGTTGTGCAAAACATCCTGACGGTCTTTGTCCACTGGAGCTTAAAAAACTCCAAAACCTTGGACCAGTGGGAGAGGCTGTCCTTGACAAGAGTAAGTGAAGGCTTCAGTTTGGCGTGAGAGTTCATGCTGCAAACTGTGAAGAGTCTGTTCCTGATTCCCATCCGACAGCTCCAGAATCCAGTGAGGGTGCGGTCTATTGAAGGATGAGCCCTACTCACAAACAGTCAAGTCATGATAGTTGAGCTCCAGATGGGAGCATTATACATGGAGAAGATCACTCTCCATGTGCTGTCTGGCGGCATTCCTATCAGTCTTCCAGAGCTGAGAACTCAGGTGCTCATTCTAGTCTGGAGCCCCCGTGTGGTGCTTCGTTGGGGATAATCGAGTTACAAGAGATGTCTGCTCCTCATACATACAGAGCAGCCGGTAGTATTGTCATCTTCTACACCAGGTGTGCTAGTCACCGAGTCTCTGTGTGCTGGTGTCTCTGAAGAAAGGGAAGCGGAGGTGATGTCCCCACACAGTTCAGATGATTGTACCAATGATCTACCCCCAAGAACCTCCCCACCTTTTGGACGTGTCGTCTTAGGGACTAGTCTGAAGATTGACACAGAGCAGGTATCTTCTGTCCCTAGTAGGTCTGGTGTCGAGGATGTCAAGGCAGTGGCATCTTCCAGATCTCTGCAATCCACCAACCAGGCAGTGGATTTCCAGTTCTTGAATCCTACAGGGTGGTAGCTGATCTCTACAAATGGAGAGAGTCTTTCCAGTGCCCAGTTCCTGGTACTATGGCTGCTTCATCCTGTGCTGAGGGTGGCTTGATGGAGAGAAGTATCCTAGTCATGAAGATGGTGAGACGTTTCACTTTTCTTCTAGTGGACAAAAGAAGTCATGGTTCTGAAAAGAAGTCGAAGGAGTCCATGATGAGGTGTCAACCTCCAACTTCTCTGCAGAGAGTCCTTGCAGGCTTGAAGAAGAGGAGTTTGTAAGGGGGGGTACTGTAGTGCTATTGCTGGTGCCTCTGCATGTTGTGCCCTTCTCACTCCATGCACGGACACTGGCTTACTCACCGCTCCGAACCCTCGGCATGGTCCACAGCGTTCTTACTGCTTCCTAGTTGTGTGCGTTCTCTCGGTGGCGCACTCCCCTCCTTTTAAAAAAGTGGTGTGTATTTTGCTAAATGCCCTCAGCCTGTTACTGAGAGGCATTCAGCATTATGCATTAACCTGCAATAGCTTGGAGGCCTCTTGTATAAAAAAACTCCCTATTGTAACGGTCAACGTGTGACTGGACACAGCGCCTCCAGCAGGGCGAATTTAGGACACACGTGACCCTGGATACAGCGCCTCCAGCAGGGCGAATTTAAATAATACCGGGACGTGCAGCCGGATACACCGCCTCCAGCTGGCGAATTTAAAGTACACGTAAAACTGGATACCCCGCCTCCAGCTGGCGAATTTAAACAATAAGGGGAAACACAGGAAAAATTACAGTGGTGGGCCCTGTAATAGGGAATAGGGACATGGAGACCTCCTGAGCTCCCCTGAGGCAGCGTCCCTGCACTCCTTACATTCCCTATACAGGCTCCGAACCTGTCGCCGCACGCGAACCTTATGCCCTGACTCGCCCTGAACCTAGTCCCTCGCTAGGGCATTGGCCGGTGCGGAAACTAATCCCACCACTGCACTAGATCACACATAAGGAAAGTCACAAACAGGGGAAATAGAAAACTTAGCTCTCTCTGTGCAAATGCTCCAGCACAGAGTCCAGCAACCGACTGCAGCCTTCCTCCTGAATAGCTGCCACCAAGTTCAGTCAGCGCTGCAAAGAACTCCCTTCTGTGACTCCTTCCACACCAGGACTCAGATTGAGCTGAGCAATCTCTCCAGCTCCTTCCACCACCAAGGTTGGTTGCAAATGAACAACTATCACCAACCATGATTGCATACCCTGAGACTCATTTATAGAGCCTAACACCTGATTTATAATTACAAATTAAACCTAACACTAAGGTGCGATACCACTCCCCACCACCGGGCAACTTAGAATTAAAGACCCCACGTGTGATAATTCTAATGGCCACCGGGGGCAATCACGTCACAATTTGCACTTGACAAAGTAAAAAAAAATTCACTTTGTCAAGTTTAAAACTGTCAGATCATGACACCTATTCCTTAGGTTATTGCCAAGCAATGAGTTAAATCATTAGTGAGTAATGTGTGCTAAAAATGAGTTGTGAGGTCCCCTGGTCCCAGAGCAGCAACTGTCCTGGATCCGATTCCCTGGTCCTGATTTTGCCAGTGTACTGAATCTGAAAGTGCCAGTATTGTACCAGGGCAACATTTTCTTAGTGAGTTCCCCCAAACAGCAAGGAAGAGAAGAAAGCAGAAAAGGTGCAGAGTGGGTTATAATTGGTAGGAAAAAAAGATACCATTTCACAATGTGACACCTGCCCCCAAAAATATGGCCTGTGCATAAAAGTATGCTTCAAAGTCTACCACTCATCTATGGATTACTAAATGAATTTCTGATTTACCCTGCACCAATTGATGTACTTTGTACAACTTATATATACCAACCAGATGTACTCTACCCATTTTACATATACAACCTTGATGTATTCTTCACAACTTACATATGCCACCATTATAAATTCTCATACTATTAAAATACACACATAAATCAATTGCAAACTGGTGTCACTTGTGGTAGTTTTCCTCAAGGACTCTGCAAATGCGACAAGGCACCCGCCAAAAATTCCATAAAAGTCTGCATTCCAAAAGTTGCTCCTTCCCAATATGCCCAAACAGTACTTTTCCAAACATATGGGGTATTGGTATACTCAGAGGAAAAATTAAACAACAAATTGTGGAGTCTATTTTCTCCTGTTGAAAAAAATATATTTTTTTTCATTTTCACGGCTCAACGTTATAAAATTCTATGAAGTACCTGAGGCTTCAAAGTGCTCACCACATTGCTAGATAAATTAATTGAGGGGTGTAGTTTCCAAAATGATGTCACTTGTGAGGGGTATCTACTGGTTTGGCAACTCGAGGGCTCTGCAAGTGCAGCATGGCGCCAGCAAACAATTCCATCAAAGTCGGCGGTCCAAAAGTCGCTGCTTTCACTTGGAGCTCGGCAGTGTGCCCAGTCAGGAGTTTTCCACCACAGTATACTCAGGAGAAATTGGATATCAGCATACTCAGGAGAAACTTAACATTTAAATTTGTCCATTTTCTCTTGTTAATCTTGGAGAGCAAAGCAACATTTTTCTGGGAAAAATATGATCTTTTGTTTTTACTGCTTAACCATTATAAAATTCTGTGAAGCACCTGCTGATTCAATTTGCCTACCACATCTATAGATAATGTCTTTGAGTGGTTTAGTTTTCAAAATGGAGTAACTTGTGGGTGGTTCCACTGTTTAGGTATATCAGGGGCTCTAAAAACATAAAATGGCGTACGCTATCTATTCCAGACAATTTTGCATTCCAAAAGTCAAATAGTGCTCCTTCCCTTTCGAACCCTGCAATGTGCCCAAACAGTAGTTTTTCCCACATATGGGGTATCAGCGTACTCAGGAGAAACAACACAACACATTTTGGGGTCCATGTTCTCCTTTTACCCCCAGTGTTCCTTTTGGGAGAAAAGTAACATTTTTCTGGGAAAATTGTTATTTTTCTTTTTCACGGCTCAAAGTTCTAAAATTCTTTGTAGCAACTGGGGGTTCAAGTTGCTCACCTCACGTCTAGATAAATTCCGTGATGGGTATAGTTGCCAAAATGGGGTAATTTCTAGTGGAGTTTAACTGTTTAGGTACATCAGGGGCTCTGCAAACACAACATGGAGTCTACCATCAATTACAGACAATTACAGACAATTTTGTGTTCCAAAGTCAAATGGTGTTCCTGCGCTTAGGAGCCCTGCTGTGTGCAACGGTAGTTTTCTCTCATACATAGGGTATCTGTGTTCTCAAGAGAAGTTGAGCAACAAACTTGGGGTCCATTTTCTCCTGTTAATCTTGTTAAAATGCTAGATTTGGTGCTAAAGCAACATTTTCATTTTTTTCCTTCTACATTGCTTTAACCCCTTTGCCACCTGAGAAGTATCCATACGTCCCTGTGACCTGGGTCTTTGTTATGAGCTCATTTTCTCATTCACCTTTGATGTTCGATGAACTCCCTCTGCTGGTGAAAGGAGGTGGTGAAACTGATTTGGATGGGAGAAACCTGTCACCTGAACAGGTGGATTGCGATTGGACATCCGGAATTTCTGAGTGGATATAAGGCAGCCGACGCCCTGTAGGGTTGCTGGTGATTTCTCTGCTCTGAGCTCTGGCCTCCAGTTCAGTTCCTGTCTTCTAAAGCTAAGTTTTTGCTCTGTTACTGTTCCATGAGATTTTGTCTGATTTGCTTAGTTTTGTGTTCAGGCAGCCCCGGCTGGGGCTTTGCTGAATTTCCATTTTTGTCCCTGGTCGGTTAATTCTCTTTTGCTCTGTCTTCAGAATATATCGGAGTGCTGATATAGGGATTTTGAAGTCTAGTGACTTCAGGGCCGTTTTTCCTATCAGACGTAAATACTATGAAAAAACTCGGCACTCAAATGGCAAAAATGACTTATATCCTTCGTTTTTTATTTGCATCCAAATTGTGTTAAACGTTTTCGATCCAACAATGGATCTTCATCAGAACTTCTCTATAAAGGCATATTTACAAAAATAGAAAACAAATCTATGTTATTCGGTATCACATTTAGAGGAGATAACATATATTACAATGCATATTACGAGAAGCAAGATTAAGCTACTCATCAAAAATTACATAAATCCCGTCAAATAACGTCAGAGGGGTCAGGTAATAACTAAACAACATTTTCCTCATCGCTCCATGAGCGGTGTACATCATAGCAAATGTTACCGGGGACAACAGAACAGAAACCGGGTCGAAGGTGACGACCAGATCACAGGTAAAGCACCTCTGGTGATCAATATTTCCTCAAAAAACTTGAGTCCCAGTCAACTGACTGTTCTCCAAAAGGGATTATCATTTTGCCCTTCTTACAAGTTTGATTTCTTTGAACTCGACATGGATCTACAAAGATTCTTTAGAAACCTTAGGCTTAAGACACACTTTGCGAGACAACCACATAGACCAATTGAACAGGTTTCCACAAGCCTGCTTCAACTTACAAATCTGGAGCTTCGTACACGTAGCACCTTTATGCCCCCAAAGGGCAACCCACCAATTGAGACTTTTATCTCTCTAGTTGAAAGGGACATAGAGATCTTTCATAGGGAAGTTAATCAGGGCAAATTCCATCACCATACCAATTTATCTAGAGAGGAAAGAATGGCGCTTGACGACCTTTCTTCCGATAAATCATTGGTCATCAAACCTGCCGATAAGGGTGGGGCTTTAGTCATCATGGACAGATCAGACTATCTAAGTGAGATTCACAGACAATTAAGTGACAGGGAGGTATATATGCCTATTACCCATAACCCTCTGGATTCCATTATCAATAAAATCTTGCCGATTATACAACATCACATAGGGGTAGGCACAATTGATAAAAAGATAGGTGACTTTCTTTTGAATTCAGATCCCATCACACCGGTCTTCTACGTATTACCGAAGATCCACAAGAGATTGGAGAAACCACCAGGTCGCCCAATTGTATCCTCAACGAACTCCATCCTTTCACCACCGGCCATGTTTCTGGAGAAAATACTTACACCACTAGTTAAAACTACAAAGTCATATCTGAAAGACACCAATGAGTTTATATCACTCATCAAATCTTTGGGTTCTCTTCCATCTTCTTCCTTTTTGGTCACGTGGGATGTTAACAGCTTATATACGTCCATTACACATGAGAAGGGTTTAAGAGCCATTGAGATTTTAATGGTAAAGGCAGACATAGATAGTAGAATCCGCAACCTTTGCTTGGACCTCTTGAAACTAGTGTTGAAAGAGAACTATTTTCTCTTTCAGGACACGTTCTATATACAGAAACAGGGTACCGCAATGGGGTCACACGTAGCGCCCCCCTACGCTATTGCCTATATGGCTTCATTTGAGGAGGACCATGTCTATACCCACCCCCTGTACAAGCAACACTCTTTGATATGGCTTAGATTTATAGATGACATCTTTTGCGTATGGAATGGCCCCCTGGACACCCTTATACAATTTGACCATCACATTAATAATATATGGCCCAAACTTAAATTTTCCTTACAATTTGATAAAGACAGGATGAATTTCCTAGATACACTGATCAACAAAGACTCAGTAGGGACTCTGAAGATAGACCTCTATATTAAACCGACAGATAGGAATAGCATCTTACATTTTGAAAGTTTTCACCCATCCACAGTTAAAAAATCTATCCCCAGATCACAGTACTGCAGGATAGATAGAATAGTCTCAGAGGGGGCCACTAAGACCCAGAGATTGAATGACATGACAAAGAAATTTACGGAAAGGGGTTACCCAGCAAAACTTCTGACTGAGTCGAGATCCATGATAGGCCAATTTGATAAAACCAATAAAGCAGATAAACGTATTCCCTTTGTTAACACATATCACCCCTACTCGAGAAAAGTACAATCTTCTATTAACAGACACTGGGGCCTATTATCAAAAAGTTATCCAGAAATAGAGGAATTTCAGAAACCATTTCTCCCTTGTTACCGGAGACCGAGAAATTTAAAGGATAAGCTTGTTAGAGCAGATAAAGGCTCCAATACAAGGGTACCAAGACAAACTTTTCTCCAGACACAGAAATGTGGCACATTTCCATGCCTATCCTGCCTACAGTGCAATAACATACAAAAAGGTGATCATATCTTTCACCCACAGACGGGAAGGGCTATTCCTATTAAAGGGTTCTTTACATGTGAATCGACATACGTTGTGTATTTGATTAAATGTCCATGTGGCCTGGCTTATGTGGGGGAGACCACACAGATGGTGAAAGACAGAATTTCACAACATAAGTCAAATATAAGATGTAAAAAATCCCATCTCCCACTCCCATATCACTTTCTTGAGAAGGGACACAATATTTCCCAATTAAAGTTTCAAGTATTGGAGCAAATTGAAGCTGACAGAAGAGGGTACGATAGAACAAAGAGGCTCTAAAAAAGAGAAGCCTATTGGATTTTCACTTTACAAACCTTGGAACCCAAAGGACTAAATAGAGACTACGTCACACACAGTTTTCTGTGATATGAAGTGTGGTTGTCTGATGATTGACATTAGAGTCTTTCATCCTTTCGTGCCCTGATAGCCACAAACAGGGACCAAGAACACAGGCTTGCTCCTCCATCGCCATAAGTATTCACTGTGCGCAGGCGCGATGATATGGAGAATCACAAATAGGGGAAGAGCGCAGGCGCTCTCCCTTCTTTTTTCCTGATGTAACCGCCGTGCTTACAATGCGCAGGCGCGATGATGTGGACAGCTTTGTCCTCACCCAGCTGCACGTAATATGATGACGCTCAGGGGAGTTTCCCCGCCGGGACATATAAACCCGAAAGTGGAGCCCAATACCAGGGCGTCCTTCTCTACAGCGGATATACCGCGATTCCATTGACGTGTCTCCACTTCAGCGGTCACACCGCAGGACTCTGACAATCAGAGGGGTCAGGTAATAACTAAACAACATTTTCCTCATCACTCCATGAGCGGTGTACATCATAGGAAATCTGTCCTATTTTATCATCTGCAGCGCCACAATGAAATAGGTGACAGGGTTTGTCACACTAGCGATAACCAGAGGGGTCAGGTAACAACTAAACAACATTTTCCTTGTTGTTCCAAGAGCGGTGTACATCATAGCAAATCTCCCTTATTTTATCATCTGCAGCGCCTTAATGAAATAGGTGACAGGGTTTGTCACACCAGCGCTCTCCCTATAATTAACTCAGGTACAATCTACAATTTATATTTGTCTTTGTAATGCCCTTACGCTCACTCACGTGCGCCACAACTATTGTTCTTTATATGTTACATAAGTTCTCACTCTGTATGTTATTTACTCTTTGCTCTCTCCTTTTTTCAGGAAAGGATATAGTCCACACAACACGTGTATTTCTGTCACAGTTCACCTTTTGTTGGCACTTGTTACCAGAACATCATGTCCTTAACCATGATCTCACTTATGATATAGATTCTACAGACTCTTTTGTGATGTTGGCGGAGTTTTCCTTAATACAGATCTATATACCTTACCTCACGGATCACTTCACATCTGAAAAATCACCTTCAAGACTTTATTTGACGGGATTTATGTAATTTTTGATGAGTAGCTTAATCTTGCTTCTCGCAATATGCATTGTAATGTATGTTATCTCCTCTAAATGTGATACCGAATAACATAGATTTGTTTTCTATTTTTGTAAATATGCCTTTATAGAGAAGTTCTGATGAAGATCCGTTGTTGGATCGAAAACGTTTAACACAATTTGGATGCAAATAAAAAACGAAGGATATAAGTCATTTTTGCCATTTGAGTGCCGAGTTTTTTCATAGTATTTACGTGGGCTGGAGACCCTACTTGTGCACCAAGTACCATTTATTTGAAGAGTGCCTTGTTGTTTCTATTTCCTATCAGACGTGTTGGGACATTTTTGGTAGGGTTTTTGCGGATTGCAGCCAGCATCTTTTCTGTCCTTTCCTATCTAGTTAGTTGGGCCCCATCGTTTGCTCTGCCTGCCTTTCTGTCTGTGTTTGTGTTTTCATCTGTTTTCACCATCAATACATGTTGGGGGCTGTCTATTGCTTTGGGGTCTGCTCTGGGGCAGTTTAGATTTCCCCTTTCTTTCTTTAAGCTTATTTAGTTCTCCAGCTGTGACGAGGTGTCTAGGACCACCGTAGGCTACTGTTAGTTGTTGTGAATAGGATCAGGGGTCTGCAATCCGCTAGCTACCAACCTCTCCGGTTTTCTGGACTTAGCTTGTATTTTTTGTTTTTTACTCCTCCGGTGACTCATTCATAACAGAATCACCAGCCATACCGCAGATTCTAGGGTACTCAATAGCAGGAAAGAATTGTAAAAAAAAAAAAAAAAAAGTGTCAGAATTTTTTTTTTATGTATATTTTTACCTCTTTTTCTCTGGGGCCGTAGGAGGAATTTTTTTTTTCTTCTTAATGGAGATTAAGCAATTGTCTGATCATGTGGAGCAGCTCGCTGCTGAAGTGCGGGGAATTTCCATCTATCTTGCTCATTCACATGCTGCTGAACCAAAGATTCCTACTCCTGATGTGTTTTTTGGGGATCGGTCTAAATTTTTGAATTTTAAGAATAATTGTAAATTATTTCTTGCCTTGAAGCCTAACTCATCGGGGAGCATTGCGCAGCAGGTTAAAATTGTCATCTCTTTGCTGCTCGGCGATCCCCAGGATTGGGCGTTTTCTTTGACACCTGGTGATCCTATTCTAACTAATGTGGACACATTTTTGGGGTTGTTGTATGATGAACCTAATAATATTGATCAAGCTGAGAGAGCCCTGTTGGCATTGAGCCAGGGTCAGGATTCTGCAGAGTCATACTGTCAAAAATTCCGAAAGTGGGCGGTCCTTACTACCTGGAATGATGGTACCTAGGCAGCTCTCTTTCGGAAGGATTTGTCAGAAACCGTAAAAGATACTATGGTGGTATTTCCTGTTCCCTCTGGTCTTGACGATTCTATGTCAAGGTTGATCGGCGTTTACGTGAACGTAAAATTACACGAGAAATTTTGCCACCTGTTGAACAAATGTCTGAACCTATGCAATGTGATAGAGTTTTGTCTAGGGCGCAACGTCAGGAGTTCAAAAGGCGTAATAAGCTGTGTTTTTTCTGTGGAGATGCCTCTCATATTATTTCTGTCTGCCCTAAACGAGAGAAACGTTTTGCACACACATTTGCTGTGGTTGGTGTCCAACCTAAGTTTCTTCTGGCAATTACTCTGATCTGCTCCCTGTCCACATTTTCCGTGAAGGCTTTTGTGGATTTAGGAGCGGCTCTGAACCTGATGGACTTGGATTTTGCTAAACGTTGTGGGTTTCCTATGACACCTCTGCGGATGCCTATCCCTTTGAGGGGTATTGATTCTACTCCTTTGGCGGAGAATAAACCTCAGTTTTGGACCCAGGTGGTAATGCGGGTCGCCCCAGACCATCGAGAAAATTGCAGATTTTTGGTGTTGCATAATTTGCATGATACCATTGTTCTGGGATTTCCCTGGTTGCAAATCCATAATCCAGTTTTGGATTGGAAGTCTGTGTCTGTGGTGAGTTGGGGTTATCGGTGTGCTCTTAGTGACGCTCCTGTTTTCTCCACCTCTCCCCAGTCGCATGTTGTTCCTGACTATTTGGCTGATTTTTATGATGCATTTAGTGAGAATAAGTCTGCGTCTTTGCCTCCTCATAGGAGTTATGACTGTGCAATTGAGTTGAGCCCTGGGTGTAAATTTCCCAAGGGTCGACTTTTCAATTTATCTGTACCCGAGCACGAGGCTATGCGATCTTATATTAAGGAGTCGTTGGAGAAGGGTCATATTAGACCATCCTCTTCACCCTTGGGTGCTGGGTTTTTTTTCGTGGCCAAGAAAGATGGTTCATTAAGGCCTTGTATTGGCTATCGTTCCCTCAACAAAATTACTGTTAAATATCAGTATCCGTTACCCCTGATTTCTGATCTATTCTCCAGAGTTAAAGGTGATTGCTGGTTTACCAAGCTTGACCTCAGGGGGCGTATAATCTTATTCGCATTAAGCATGGAGATGAATGGAAGACGGCGTTTAATACTCCGGAGGGACATTTTGAGTACCTGGTGATGCCTTTTGGGCTCACTAATGCCCCTTCTGTCTTCCAGTGCTTCATGAATGATATTTTCCGGGACTTTGTAGATAAATTTTTGATCATCTATCTGGATGATATTTTGATCTTTTCCAGGGATTGGGATTCTCATGTGGAACATGTTCGGACTGTGTTCCGGATTTTGAGGGAGAATTCTCTGTATGTTAAGGGATCGAAATGCCTTTTTGGTGTACAGAGGATTTCTTTTTTGGGATTTATTTTGACTCCGTCAACTATTGAAATGGACCCGGCCAAGGAACAGGCCATTTATGATTCGGTTCAGCCCACTTCTTTGAAGGCCCTCCAGAAGTTTTTGGGTTTTGCTAATTTTTATCATAAATTTATAGCTAATTTTTCTGGTATTGCCAAACGATTGACTGATTTGACTAAGAAGGGTGCTGATGTGCTGAACTGGTCTCCAGAGGCTGTTTCTTCCTTTCAGGAGCTGAAGCGGAGGTTCACTTCTGCTCCGGTTTTGCAGCACCCTGATGTCTCACTCCCGTTTCAGGTAGAGGTAGACGCTTCTGAGACTGGTGCTGGAGCTGTTTTGTCCCAAAAAGATCCGGTAACATCTAAAATGAATCCCTGTGCTTTCTTTTCCCAAAAGTTCTCCCCATCCGAACGCAACTATGATGTGGGGAATTGGGAACTGTTAGCCATGAAATGGGTATTTGAGGAGTGGAGACATTGGTTGGAGGGAGCTAGACATCAAGTCGTGGTCCTTACTGACCACAAGAATTTGATTTACCTGGAGTCGGCCAAACGCTTGAATCCTAGACATGCTAGGTGGGCCTTGCTTTTCACACGTTTTGGTTTTGTGAACTCTTTTCTTCCGGGCACTAAGAATATCAAGGCAGACGCCCTCTCTAGGAGTTTCTTTGCTGATGCTTCTATTGTGACCAAGCCTGCTACCATCTTAGGTGAGGGGGTAGTTCTTTCTGCCATTTCTCCCGATTTGAGACGTGCTCTGGAAGAGTTTCAGGAGGACAAACCTGAGCGTTGTCCCATTGGAAAATTGTATGTTCCTGACCAGTGGAGGAAGAGAGTAATGTCTGAAGTTCATTGCTCCGCATTGGCTGGTCATCCAGGTATTTTTGGTACTAGAGATTTGGTGAGTCGGTCTTTTTGGTGGCCCGCCTTATCTCGTGATGTCAGGAATTTTGTGCAGTCCTGTGGAACTTGCTCCCGGTCTAAACCTTGTTCTCGCTCTAGTGGGTTGTTGATGACTTTGCCGGTGCCCAGGAGGCCATGGACCCATATTTCAATGGATTTTATTTCTGATATGCCTGTCTCTCAGAGAATGACTGTTATCTGGGTGATTTGTGATAGATTCTCTAAGATGGTCCATCTTGTACCACTCGTTAAGTTGCCATCTTCCTCAGAGTTGGTGCCCTTGTTTTTGCAACAAGTGGTTCGCTTGCATGGGATTCCTGAGAACATTGTATCTGACAGAGGAGTTCAGTTTGTTTCTAGATTTTGGAGGACTTTTTATTCCAAGCTGGGAATTCAGTTGTCCTTCTCCTCTGCGTTGCACCCTCAGACCAATGGGCAGACGGAGAGAACAAACCAGACTTTGGAGTCTTATTTGAGAGTTTTATCTCTGCTGATCAGGATGATTGGGTCTCATTTTTGCCCTTGGCCGAATTTGCCTTAAATAATAGAGCTAGTTCTGCCACTTTGATGTCACCTTTTTTTTGTAACTTTGGGTTTCATCCTCGATTCTCTTCAGGGCAGGTGGAGTCTTCTGACTGCCCAGGTGTTGACACTGTGGTGGAGAGAATGCACCAGATTTGGGACCAAGTGGTGGATACGTTGTCTCTCTCCCAGGAAAAGGCCCAGCGGTTTTCCAACCGGCATAGGACCATTGGTCCCCAGTTTAAGGTGGGTGATATGGTTTGGTTGTCATCAAAGAATATCTCTATGAAGGTGGCTTCTCCAAAGTTTGAACCTAGATTTATTGGACCTTACAAGATTTTGGAGATTCTTAATCCGGTCTCTTTTCGATTGGCTCTTCCTGTTACATTTAAGATCCTTAACGTGTTTCATAAGTCTCTGTTGAAGAGGTTTGTTGAGCCAGTAGTTCCTGTGGTGGCACCTCCTGACCCTGTATTGGTTGAAGGTAATGTGGAATATGAGGTTGAGAAGATACTGGATTCTCGTCTGGCTAGACGGAGACTCCAGTATTTGGTTAAGTGGAAAGGTTATGGCCAGGAGGATAATTCTTGGGTCTCTGCATCCGATATTCATGCCGAAAGATTGGTTTGTGCTTTTCATTGGGCCCATCCTGATCGGCCTGGTGGCGTGGATGAGGGTTCGGTGACCCCTTCTCAAGGGCGAGGTACTGTTATGAGCTCATTTTCTCATTCACCTTTGATGTCCGATGAACTCCCTCTGCTGGTGAAAGGAGGTGGTGAAACTGATTTGGATGGGAGAAACCTGTCGCCTGAACAGGTGGATTGCGATTGGACATCCGGAATCTCTGAGTGGATATAAGGCAGCCGACGCCCTGTAGGGTTGCTGGTGATTTCTCTGCTCTGAGCTCTGGCCTTCAGTTCAGTTCCTGTCTTCTAAAGCTAAGTTTTTGCTCTGCTATTGTTCCATGAAATTTTGTCTGATTTGCTTAGTTTTGTGTTCAGCCAGCCCTGGCTGGGGCTTTGCTGAATTTCCATTTTTGTCCCTGATCGGTTACTTCTCTTTTGCTCTGTCTTCAGAATATATCGGAGTGCTGATATAGGGATTTTGAAGTCTAGTGACTTCAGGGCCGTTTTTCCTATCAGACGTGTTGGGACATTTTTGGTAGGTTTTTTGCGGATTGCAGCCAGCATCTTTTCTGTCCTTTCCTATCTAGTTAGTTGGGCTCCATCATTTGCTCTGCCTGTCTTTCTGTCTGTGTTTGTGTTTTCATCTGTTTTCACCATCAATACATGTTGGGGGCTGTCTATTGCTTTGGGGTCTGCTCTGGGGCAGTTTAGATTTCCCCTTTCTTTCTTTAAGCTTATTTAGTTCTCCGGCTGTGATGAGGTGTCTAGGACCACCGTAGGAACACTCCACCGCTACTGTTAGTTGTTGTGAATAGGATCAGGGGTCTGCAATCCGCTAGCTACCAACCTCTCCGGTTTTCTGGACTTAGCTTGTATTTTTGTTTTTTCCTCCTCCGGTGACTCATTCAAAACAGGTCTTATTGACCTGGGATGTATGGATACGACCCAGTGATTTTGCGAGCACAGAGGCTGTGCATGCGCGATTGTTGCCAGATGTCAGCTGATTCTGACAGCTGACACCCGGTACTCAGTGCCAGGAGCAGTCCCGCACCGCTCGCAGCACTTTAACCCCTTAAATTAAACTCGATTACAGCATTGCTGGAGCAGATAAAGGGAAGACAGCCTCTATTCACTTGGATAGGAGTCCCCGCAATGTCATACCGGTGTCCCAATTGTTACCATGGTGACCCGATGTTGTCATGATGACATCCAAGTCACTAGAGCTAGCAGAGTTGCTAGATCATGCTCAGAGCATGATCAACAGCTTTGTCTGTCTGTGCACCGCTCACAGTTTGCATAGCTGCATCCCCATGCTATACAAGAGATCAGCCAGCAAAAAATGAAATTTGCATAGTGGGTCAAAGTAAATTAGTTAAAGAAAGTCAAAAAAAGTTTTTTAGAAAAAAGTAAAAATACAAAAATAAAAAAATAATTAAAAAAATCAAAATATTTTGTATATTGCTTAGCATTTCTGAAGAAATACGGGTGCATGTCTCCAGAAGTATGAGCTGGATATAATGTACTGGTAACTACAACAGACTGGTTACTATAAGGTACTGGTCACGATAGCATATTGATTACTATAACAGCAGTTTGCAATTTTCACTTGACAGCATTCATTGCTGCTTGTTTATGGAAAACACCCATGGAGCCAAAGTCATGCCTACATCTGTAGATAAACTCACAAAGGGTACAATTTCCAAAACGGGGTCACTTGAAGGGGGATGCTACTCTTCTAGCAATTAAAGGCTCTGCATATGGAGTCCGCAAACTATTCTAGGAAAATCTTCGCTCTAGCAGGCAAATTGCGCTCTATCCCTTCCTAACAAACAGGCAATCCCCACATGTATTCAGGCTGTCAAGTAGGTGCAAAGCATGCAGCTGCGGCAGCAGAAACTAAATCTCCGCGCACTTCCAAATACCACCGAGCATGCTTGGGGAAACCTGAGCAATGAGCATACTTGCTCATCACTACTAAGTAGTAATGTACAGCAACATATGGGGTATTTGCCAAGTTCAGTTGAAATTGTGGAACAAATTTTGGTGCCATTTTTACCAACTTCTTGTGTGAAAATGTAAAATTTGGAGCTAAAACAAAATTTTGGTGGTAAAAATATAGTTATTTTTTCTTCACTGCTCAATGGTATAAAATTATGTGACCCACCGTGGTGTCAATATGATCACTGTGTGAGCAGGTTGGCGGATGCAGTAACGGACAATGGGCAGCGCAAGGGTTAAAGTTGGTTTTACCTAGACAGGGGAATTCTCCACGCAGGGAGGGGCAAGGAGAGGCAGGGGAATGGCAAGTGATAATAGCACAGTACGGGTGCGGGGTGAAGTAACAATTGTAATACGTAAATCAAATGTTCATGAAGGGGTAACTTATCAGTTCGACGTCTTCCTGACTGCAGAGTCTTAGATTCCAACGGTGGTGCCTATGCAACTGGCGCGTAATGATTCCAGAGTCATCCTGAAGAAGTTGAGGATCCAGTTCCCAGCGGTGGCGATGAGCCTTTGCTGACTTCTACAGGTTGTGGGTCCTGGATTCGTCAGGCGGAGTGCAGTCTGTAACCCTGCCAGAGCGTGACTCAGCTTGACAGTAGTATGCGGTTGAGGAAAGACACAGTTCTAGATGGGTCATCCGGTCTGTCTTAGGCACACGCGTGGCATTAACTGGCTCGGAGCATTTGGCACCTTCGATTGCAGGAGCCAACATGCACATGCCAGATCTCTGTGCACAGTCACTGTACCTGGCAGCAGGGAATCTACTGTATAGCGCGGGCCTGTGTTTTCACGGTGCTCAGAGGACGGAGCACCAAAATTCCCATGCTGCGCGCTTTGTCTTCCCGCCAAGACTGCCTTCCCTTTCCCACGCCCAGGCTCTTTTATCTTAGTCACACCCCCTGGTATCAAGTGCAAAGGTCGGTCTGGGTAGGCAAACTTTCCCCCAGACAACAATGGTGAAAGCGCCGACAGTTCTGGAACCGGCGCAAGAGAGGTACCTCCGATACAGTCCATCTTCTTACAACTGCACCCCTAAGTGAATTTGATGAGAGGTGTAGCTTGTAATATAGGGTCACTTATGGGGGTTTGGCTGTTCTGGCAACTTAGGGGCCTCAGTTTGTTGTAAAAAAAATTTCCTATTATCCCTTAGAAAAATTAAAAACTTGGGGCTAAAACAACATTTTTGTGGTAAAAATGAAATTTATTCTTTCTGCACCCCTCAATGGTATAAAATTCTGTGAGGCACAAGTAGTGTCAATATGATCACTGCACCAGTAGAGTAATATTAATTCATTGGGGAGTGTAGTTTGTAAAATTAGTTCACATTTGTAGGGGTTCTGTTGTTCTGGCACCTCAGGGGCTCTGGCACTATGACATGGCACCCTCAAACCATTCCAGCAACATCTGAACTCCAATATGGTGCCTCTTCCCTTATGAGCTTTGTACTGTGCCTCAAAAGTTGTAGTCCCCCACATATGGGGTGTCAGTACACTCAGGAGAAATTGCACAACAAATTGTATGGTGCAATTTCTTTTGTGCCACTTGTGAAAATAAAAAAAATCGGGCTAAGATAATATTTTTGTGGGGAAAATGTAATTTTTTTTATTTTCACGGCTCAGCATTATAAACTTCTGTCACTTTTGATCTTGTGTTCCTTGGTCTTCATGATGTTCTCTGTGCTTCAAACAGAACCCTGAAACTATCACAGAGCAGGTGCATTTATACGGAGACTTAATTACACACAGGTGCATTATATTTATCATCATTAGTCATTTAGGACAACATTGGATCATTCAGAGATCCACAATGAACTTTTGGAGTGAGTTTGCTGCACTGAAAGTAAAGGGGCCGAATAATATTGCACGCACCACTTTTCAGTTTTTGAATTTCCACAAAAATTTAAAATAACCAATAAATTTCGTTCAACTTCACAACTGTGTCCCACTTGTTGGTTCTTCACCAAAAATTTACATTTGGTATCTTTATGTTTGAAGCATGATATGTGGGAAAAGGTTGAAAAGTTCCAGGGAGCCGAATACTTTCTCAAGGCACTGTATATGATGCATTATATTGAAAGGAGAAAAACATTGATGAGAGTGCATATTTAAAATGTTCAAAATACTTTTCCTATTTATTTCTATTGTAAAACCACTGTGTGTTTGTAATGTCAGTGCCAAAGTCCCTACAAGAACCCCCTTCCTCCGTCTGGCAGGGACTTCGATTTGCTCTCCTTCTCAGCAGAATTGCTCTGGTCCCTGCCCTGGCTCCTTCCTTTCAGGACCTGTGCATGGAAGGTTTTCTGGGACTGTGCTTAAGGCACATGCATGCTTCTCTCTTGTTAAAGGGGCAGTGCGCGTCCTTCTAAAATTGGCCCCAGCTGGGAGATGACAGGATTTTAAGGCACCTTCCCCTATAGAGAATTAGGCCTCTTTCACACTTCAGTTTTTTACAATCAGTCACAATCCGCCAGGTTTTGAAAAAAACGGATCCTCAATTTTTTTTTGAGGATCCGTTTTTTTCTCTCTCTCTCTCTCGCTCTCTCTCTCTCTCTCTCCTTTTCCCGGCCAGCGTTTACTTTAAATTTCCTCATTTTCAGGATCCGTCTAAAATCTAAAAACGGATCCTGTGCCATCCGTTCACATCAGTTGAGAACGGATCCGCTTGTCTGACTTTTTGGCGGATTTGAACTGATGCAAAAAACTGAAGTGTGAAAGAGGCCTTACCTGAACAACATCAGTTACTATTGTGTACACATGCTATGTCACTGTAATATCCCTGTATCCGTGGTCCCTGAACCAGATCCTGTCCATCCTGTCTGAACCTGATGCTGACTGTCCCGCTGAACCTGTTCCTGAACCCCCCCCACCTATAGGCATGATTCTGATCCATCTAGTTCTCAACTCCACTCCTGTACTGCTACCCTCTCCTGTTCAGTCTGAACCAGCCAGCACCTGTGATCCTACATCAGAGTCCATCCGGTGTTCCTGAACCTGTTCTGTCTGTGCCGTTCCAGTATCCACTTTACCAGCCATACAATCTTATTTAGAACCTCCTCTATATAACCAGCTGTACAGCATCCATTCCTCCTGTTAACCAGTTCCTGGCCGGTCAAACTCTACAAGTCTATCCATGCTTCCTTTCCCCTTGGGGGTCCGCTGCTGTGGCTCCAGGGTCTGTACTGGTGTGGTACCTGGCATCCACCTGCAGTCAAGTGTAACCACACCATCAGAGGCTCTAGTGAAGTACCAGGTGGGTGCTTAGCTACTCCCCTCCAGGCTCTCCCCTGTCCATGGTACAGTGGTTACACAAAAAAAAGCTTGATAATGTTTCACATTTCAGTGTTTTGAGTGTTTGGTAGTTTTTACACTTTAGGCTTTGAAAAGAAAGAATATGTCAGGCATCTCCTAATGGAATCTGCTTCAACCATTCATGTGCCGGAAAAGCTGACTCATATGTAACTTTCTCATCACCTATATGAGGTACAGTGGGTATGGTAAGTATTCAGACCCCTTTAAATTTTTCGCTGTTTGTTTCTTTGCAGCCATTTGGTGAATTCAAAAAAGTTCATTTTTTTCTCATTAACCCCTTCCTACAATTGACGTAATATTCCGTCCATGTGACCATGGACCTAATTACCATGGACGGAATATTATGTCATGCCCTTTAATGCGACATCGCAACTTAAGTCGCGGTGATCGCATTAAAATGCCGACGCCATCTTACCTCAGGATAGATGGCCTCGGCATCCCGGGCAGTCTCCGCCCTGGCCCGCCCCTCTCTGAGCTGTGATTGGCTGTTCAATTCAGAACAACCAATCACAGCAATTCTCTTTGTTTCAGCCAATCAGATTGGCTGAAACAACAGGAATCTAGGCTAGGATCGAGTACCGATGTACTCGATCCTAGGACCGGTGCCTGGCAACGCCAGGCACCGGAGAAAAGCCCCCAGATTGGCACGATCGCCGATTTAATCGATCGCGCCAATCGCAGCGCACAGTGGCGCAATATCGCCGCTGAGCCCTGCCGGTACCGGCCCGGATCGGTGCTGTAATAGCACCGATCCTAGGCCGGAGCCTAGGACAGGCCCAGCAGGGCCTGCAGGAAGTGGTTGGCGCGATCGATTAGATCGGCGATCTCGCCAGCCACAGGGCACAGCTGCAGTCACCATGTGACCGCTCTGTGCCCTGCTGATGACCTGGCCATGACCTGCCTAGGAATCGGAGCTGTGAGCTCCGATCCTAGGCAGTTACCATGGTCACCAGGCAGATCAGGGATTGGTGGGATCGATGTAATCATTCGATCCCACCAATGACAGGTCACAGCAGCGATGTGACCGCTCTGTAACCTGCCCCTGACCTGCCTCTGACCTGTCTAACCTGTCTGCAGGGGTCCTCACTCTAGCTGAGGATTCCTGCAGAGAGGTCGGACGCAGCAAGAGCTCCTGTGCTGGGTATTGTGGTGCCACAGCTTGTAGCATCACAATCCCTGCAGAAGAAAGAAGAAGAAGAAAGAAAACTACAACTGTAAGTGTTAATTGATCCCTGATCCCCTGCCCAATCTATCTTCACCCCCCCACCTATCTTCATCCCCCCATCCCCCGTCCACCCCCCCTTTTACCCCCCTCACCCCCCTTTTACCCCCCTCACCACCCTTTTACCCCCTCCACCCCCCTTTTGCGCCGCCTCCGTGTGCAGCCGCCAAGCGTTGATCGGTGATGCAGTTCACCGATCAACACTTGTGCTCGCTTTTTTTTACTCCGCACACACATCCCGTTTTTCATTTTTTTCTCCCCCCCTTGTGCCACCTAACTACAACCCTAACTGACCCCTGCCCAATCTTTCTTCATCCACCCCAATCCCCCCATCCCCCTTCTCCCTATTTTTACCCCCCTCCACCCCACTTTTGCGCCACCTCCGTGCGCAGCCGCCGAGCGTTGATTGGTGACGCAGTTCACGGATCAACACTCGTGCTCGCTTTTTTTTCCTCCACACACACATCCCGTTTTTCATTTTTTTCTCCCCCCCTTGTGCCACCTAACTACAACCCTAACTGACCCCTGCCCAATCTTTCTTCATCCACCCCCATCCCCCTTCCCCCTATTTTTACCCCCCTCCACCCCACTTTTGCGCCACCTCCGTGCGCAGCAGCCGAGCGTTGATTGGTGACGCAGTTCACCGATCAACACTCGTGCTCACTTTTTTTTCCTCCGCACACACATCCCGTTTTTCATTTTTTTTCTCCCCCCCTTGTGCCACCTAACTACAACCCTAACTGACCCCTGCCCAATCTCTTCATCCACCCCAATCCCCCATCCCCCTTCCCCCTATTTTTACCCCCCTCCACCCCACTTTTGCGCCACCTCCGTGCGCAGCCACCGAGCGTTGATCGGTGACGCAGTTCACCGATCAACACTCGTGCTCGCTTTTTTTCCTTCGCACACACATCCCATTTTTAATTTTTTTTCTCCCCCCCTTGTGCCACCTAACTACAACCCTAACTGACCCCTGCCCAATCTCTCTTCATCCACCCCAATCCCCCCATCCCCCACCCCCCTCCACCCCACTTTTGCGCCACCTGCCTGCCGTTTTAAATTTTTTTCTACCCTTTTTGTGCCACCTAACTACAACCCTAACTGTTGATCCCTGTCCGATCTCTATTCATCCACCCCAATCTCCCCAGCCCCCTCTTTTTACCCCCCTTTGTGCCATTTCCGTGTGCACATTTAGCAGCCGCTGAATTTTGATAAGTGACGCAATTCACTTATCAAAGTTCGTGCCGGCTGTTTTCCATTTTTCTTTTTCACCTCCCCCCCCTTTGAGCCACCCCTGTGCAACACATCCAGCAGCCACTAAATTTTGGTAAGTGAGGCCGTTCACTTACCATATCTAGGTCCTGCTGTTTTAGACTTTTTTTTCCACATTTCCTTTTAGCTTTTTCTTACAGGATAGTGTGCACCAATCACTAGCCCCCCACCACATACACAGTTATAAATAAAGTACACCCAAGCACCATATTTACACAAAAAAATGTCCCGCCCATCACGTTCTTCCCAACAGCGCTATTCAATGGAGGAGGCATATTCTTACCTTGCCTCTGACACTGATAGCGAGGATGACGATCCGACTTTTCTTTATTTTTCGGATTCTTCATCCTCTTCTTCTTCCTCTTCCCCATCCTCATCTTCCTCCACAGGTCCTGCGGAACCGCCACGCAGACGCTCCAGGACAGAAGATAAGGCAGCGCCCACCATGCCCGCAGCTGATTCAGCAAACTCTGTGTGGACCTCGCCCCCCGAAAATTACGAGCCACTGATTCCTGATTTTGTGGCAGAATCAGGAATCAAGTTTGACACCACCGGCCTCACAGAAATTGACTTTTTCAAAGTCTTTTTCTCTGAGGATTTTGTTAACGACATGGTGGAGCAAACTAATTTGTACGCTCGGCAATTTTTGGAGCAAAACCCGCTTTCATCCTATACGAACTGGTCTCCTGTGGATGCAGTTGAAATGACGAAGTTTTGGGGCCTGGTCCACCACATGGGTATCCTGAAGAAGCCTGAAATTTCGCAATATTGGAGTGTTGATATTTTATACAACACTCCAGTGTTCCGAATGGTCATGGTCCGGGCGCGTTTTCAGGCCATCCTCAAGTTTCTGCATTATAACGATAATGCACAGTGTCTCGCACTAGATGACCCCAACTTTGACCGTCTGTTCAAAGTTCGGCCGGTCATCGAACACTTCAACAAAAAGTTTGCTGAAGTGTACGTGCTCCAAAGGAACATCTGCGTGGACGAGTCCTTGGTCCATTTTAAGGGCAGGCTCGGATTCCGTCAATACCTGCCCAGTAAGAGGGCCAGGTACGGAATCAAACTCTATAAGCTGTGTGAGAGTACCTCAGGGTACACCCACAGGTTTAGAGTGTACGAAGGAAAGGACACCAGGATTGAACCCCCTGAGTGTCCTCCTGACCTGGGAGTGAGTGGGAAAATTGTGTGGGATTTGGTGCACCCACTGCTGGATAAAGGTTATCACCTCTACACTGATAACTTTTATACCAGTGTCCCACTCTACAAAGCCCTCTTTGCGCGAGGTACCGCAGCTTGCGGTACTGTCCGCAAAAATCAGAGAGGCCTCCCGAAGACGCTACTTGGGCAGATGCTCCGAAAAGGTGAGAGCAGGGCCCAATGTAGCGACCACCTGCTGGTGGTCAAGTACAAGGACAAGAGGGATGTCTTTCTCTTGACCAGCATACACGATGATGGCAGCGCCCTCAGCACTGTACGGGGTACCTCGGCACAGGTCGGCAAACCTGAATGTGTGCTGGGGTACAATAAAAACATGGGGGGCGTTGATCGCTCCGATCAATACCTCCAACCGTACAATGCTTTGAGAAAGGCCAAGGCGTGGTACAAAAAGCTGGTCGTGCACATCATCCAATTGGCAATGCTCAATGCATTCCTATTGTCACAATGTGCATGCCCCAGCGATACGTCGTACCTTCAGTTTCAGGAGGTAGTGGTTAAGGCCCTGATGTTTGGCACTCTGGAAGGAGCGGGCCCCAGAACTTCCGGAACTGAAGGTGCTCGTATTGTACCAGGTCAGCATTTCCCGGGGGAGGTCCCGCAAACTGGAAAAAGAGGTAAATCGCAAAAAAGGTGCAGAGTGTGTTACAAAAACGGAATACGCAAGGATACCATTTATCAATGCGACACCTGCCCCGAAAAACCTGGCCTGTGTATGAAGGATTGCTTCAAATTGTACCACACCTCAATGCACTACTAAATTTCGTTACCGGAAACATTAGATTAGTTGGGGCACATCTAGATAAGTTCCTTGGGGGTCTAGTTTCCAAATCAATGTCACTTGTGGGTTTTTTTTACTGTTTAGGCATATCAGGGGCTCTGCAAATGGAAAATGACGCCCGCAGACCATTCCATCTAAGTCTGCATTTCAAAACGTCACTCCCTTCCGACCCTGCCGTGTGCCTAAACAGTTTTTTCCCACATATGGGGTACCAGCGTACTCAGGACAAATTGGACAACTTTTGGGGTCCAATTTCTCCTGTTACGCTTGGGAAAATTGAAAATTGGGGACTAAACGATCATTGTTGTGGGCACAAAATAGGATTTTTTATTTTCACGCCTGGGCAGTATAAACTTTAGTGAAACACTTGGGGGTTCAAAGTTCTCACCACATATCTAGATAAGTTCCTTAGGGGGTCTAGTTTCCAAAATGGGGTCACTTGTGGGGGGTTTCTACTGTTTAACCACATCAGGGGCTCTGCAAACGGAACATGACGCCCGCAGACCATTCCATCAAAGTCTGCATTCCAAAGCGTCACTTCTTCCCTTCTGAGCCCCAACATGTGCCCAAACAGTAGTTTTCCCCCACATATGGGGCCCAAGCGTACTCAGGACAAATTGGAAAACAACTTTTGGGGTCCAATTTCTCCTGTAACGCTTGGGAAAATTAAAAATTGGGGACTAAACGATCATTTTTGTGGGCACAAAATAGGATTTTTTATTTTCACGCCTGGGCAGTATAAACTTTAGTGAAACACTTGGGGGTTCAAAGTTCTCACCACATATCTAGATAAGTTCCTTAGGGGGTCTAGTTTCCAAAATGTTGTCACTTGTAGGGGGTTTCTACTGTTTAACCACATCAGGGGCTCTGCAAACGGAACATGACGCCCGCAGACCATTCCATCAAAGTCTGCATTCCAAAGCGTCACTTCTTCCCTTCTGAGCCCTGACGTGTGCCCAAACAGTAGTTTTCCCCCACATATGGGGCACCAGCGTACTCAGGACAAATTGGAAAACAACTTTTGGGTCCAATTTCTCCTGTTACGCTTGGGAAAATTAAAAATTGGGGACTAAACGATCATTTTTGTGGGCACAAAATAGGATTTATTATTTTCACGCCTGGGCAGTATAAACTTTAGTGAAACACTTGGGGGTTCAAAGTTCTCACCACATATCTAGATAAGTTCCTTAGGGGGTCTAGTTTCCAAAATGGGGTCACTTGTGGGGGGTTTCCACTGTTTGGGCACATTGGGGGCTCGTCAAACGCAACATGGCGTCCAATCTCAATTCCAGCCAATTTTAGGTTGAAAAAGTCAAGAGGCGCTGCTTCCCTTCCGAGCCCTGCCGTGCGCCCAAACAGTGGTCCCCCCCACATATAGAGTATCAGCGTACTCAGGACAAATTGGACAACAACTTTTGGGGTCCAATTTCTCCTGCTACCTTTGGGAATATAAAAAATTGGGGACTAAACGATCATGTTTGTGGAAAAAATATGATTTTTTATTTTCACGCCCGGGCGTTATAAACTTCTGTGAAGCCCCAGGGGGTTCAAGGTGCTCACCACACATCTAGATAAGTTCCTTAGGGGGTCTAGTTTCCAAAATGGGGTCACTTGTGGGGGGTTTCCACTGTTTGGGCATGTTGGGGACTCGTCAAACGCAACATGGCGTCCAATCTCAATTCCAGCCAATTTTAGGTTGTAAAAGTCAAGCGGCGCTGCTTCCCTTCCGAGCCCTGCCGTGCGCCCAAACAGTGGTCCCCCCCACATATTGAGTATCAGCGTACTCAGGACAAATTGGACAACAACTTTTGGGGTCCAATTTCTCCTGCTACCTTTGGGAAAATAAAAAATTGGGGACTAAACGATCATGTTTGTGGAAAAAATATGATTTTTTATTTTCACGCCCGGGCGTTATAAACTCCTGTGAAGCCCCAGGGGGTTCAAGGTGCTCACCACACATCTAGATAAGTTCCTTAGGGGGTCTAGTTTCCAAAATGGGGTCACTTGTGGGGGGTTTCCACTGTTTGGGCACATTGGGGGCTCGTCAAACGCAACATGGCGTCCAATCTCAATTCCAGCCAATTTTAGGTAGAAAAAGTCAAGCGGCGCTGCTTCCCTTCCGAGCCCTGCCGTGCGCCCAAACAGTGGTCCCCCCACATATAGAGTATCAGCGTACTCATGACAAATTGGACAACAACTTTTGGGGTCCAATTTCTCCTGCTACCTTTGGGAAAATAAAAAATTGGGGACTAAACTTCCTTCCTGAAGCTCCGCAAACTTACGCACTTCTTCCGTTTAGGTCCGCCTACTTCTGCATGCATCCTGCGTACCTATCTTTAACATTGGGTACCCAGGACATGCGGATGTATGCGGATGTGTCATTTTGACATGCTCACCCACCGCACAGGACCGCACAAAACTATGCATTCGCATACATCCACATGTCCTGCGTACCCAATGTTAAAGATCACAAGGAAATGGACAGCATGTGACTTAAATATGAGTGTCTGAGCAAAGGGTCTGAATATTTATGACCATGTGATATTTCAGTTTTTCTTTTTTGATAAATTTGCAAAAATTTCTACATTTCTGTTTTTTTTCTGTCAAGATGGGGTGCAGAGTGCACATTAACCCCTTCACTACCAAGGGTGGTTTGCACGTTAACTACCGGGCCAATTTTTACAATTCTGACCACTGTCCCTTTATGAGGTCATAACTCTGGAACGCTTCAACAGATCTAGACGATTCTGACACTGTTTTCTCATGACATATTGTACTTCACTTTAGTGATAAAATTTCTTTGCTATAACTTGCATTTATTTATGAAAAAAACGGAAATATGGCGAAAATTTAGAATATTTTGCGATTTTCAAACTTTGAATTTTTATGACCTTAAACCAGAGAGATACATGACAGAAAATAGTTACTAAATAACATTTCCCACATGTCTACTTTACATCAGTACAATTTTGGAAGCAAAATATTTTTTTGTTAGGAAGTTATAAGGGTTAAAATTTGACCAGCGATTTCTCATTTTTACAACAAAATTTACAAAACCATTTTTTTTTAGGGACCACCTCACATTTGAAGTCACTTTGAGGAGTCTATATGGCAGAAAATACCCAAAAGAGACACCATTCTAAAAACTGAACCCCTCAAGCTACTCAAAACCACATTCAAGAAGATTATTAACCCTTCAGGTGCTTCACAGCAGCTAAAGCAATGTGGAAGAAAAAAATGGACATTTTAATTTTTCCAAAACACAAATTTTCTTTCAGCATCAATTTTTTCATTTTCGCATGGGCAACAGGATAAAATGGATCCTAAAATTTGTTGGGCAATTTCCCCTGAGTACACCGATACCTCATATGTGGTCATAAACCACTGTTTGGGCGCACGGCAGGGCTCAGAAGGGAAGGAGCGCCATTTGACTTTTTGAATGGAAAATATGCTGGAATATTTAGCGCTTGCCATGTCGCGTTTGGTGAGCCCCTGTGCACCTAAACACTGGAGCTCCCCCACAAGTGACCCCATTTTTGAAACTAGACCCTTCAAGGAACTTATCTAGATGCATACTGATCACTTTGAACCCCCAGGTGCTTCTCAAATTGATCTGTAAGAAAAAAAAGTACTTTTTCTTCACAAAAATTATCTTTTAGCCTCAGTTTTTTCATTTTCACATGGGCAACAGGATAAAATGGATCCGAAAATTTATTGGGCAATTTCTCTTGACCACACCAATACCTCATATGTGGTCATAAACCACTGTTTGGGTGCACGGCAGGGCCCAGAAGGGAAGGAGCACCATTTGACTTTTTGAATGGAAAATTAGCTCCAATCGTTA
Organism: Dendrobates tinctorius; assembly: GCF_039654945.1. Taxonomy (NCBI): domain Eukaryota; kingdom Metazoa; phylum Chordata; class Amphibia; order Anura; family Dendrobatidae; genus Dendrobates; species Dendrobates tinctorius. Next base: position 27,923,245 of record NW_027361703.1, on the reverse strand, counting down.
TCGGACACCATGTCGCGTTTGGAGAACTCCTGTGTGCCTAAACATTGGAGCTCCCCCACAAGTGACACCATTTTGGAAACTAGACCCCTTAAGGAACTTATCTAGATGTGTAGTGAGCACTTTGAACCCCCAAGTGCTTCACAAAAGTTTATAACATAGAGCAGTGAAAATAAAAAATCATTTTTTTTCCTCAAAAATGATTTTTTAGCCCGCTATTTTTTATTTTGACAAGGGTAACAGGAGAAATTGGACCCCAAACGTTGTTGTCCAGTTTGTCCTAAATACGCTGATACCCCATATGTGTGGGGGAACCATTGTTTGGGCACACGTCAGGGCTCGGAATGGAAGTAGTGACGTTTTGAAATGCAGACTGTGATGGAATAGTCTGTGGTCGTCATTACATTTGCAAAGCCCCTGATGTGCCTAAACAGTGGAAACCCCCACAAGTGACCCTATTTTGGAAACTAGACCCCCCCAAGGAACTTATGTAGTTGTGAGCACTTTCAACCCCCAAGTGCTTCACAGAAGTTTATAATGCAGAGACGTGAAAATGAAAAAATCTTTTTTTCCACAAAAATAATTTTTTAGCCCCAAATTTTTTATTTTTCCAAGGGTGACAGGAGAAATTAGTCCCCAAACGTTGTTGTGCAATTTTTCCTGAGTACGCTGATACCCCATATGTGGGGGTAAACCACTGTTTGGGCACACGTCGGGGCTTGGAAGGGAGGGAGCACCATTTGACTTTTTGAACGCAAAATTGGCTGGAATCAGTGGTTGCACCATATCACGTTTGGAGACCCCCTGATATGCCTAAACAGTGGAAACCCCTAAATTCTAACTCCAACCCTAACCCCAACACATCCCTAATCTCAACCCTAACCATAACCCTAACCCCAACACACCCCTAATCCTAACCATAACCGTAGCCACAAGCCTAACCCTAATTCTAACCCTAACCCTAATTCCAACTCTAACCCTAATTCCAACCCTAACCCTAATTCCAACCCTAACCCTCTTTCCAACCCTAACCCTAACCCTCTTTCAAACCCTAACCCTCTTTCCAACCCTAACTCTAACCCTAATGAAAAAATAAAAATAAAAATATTTTCTTTATTTTATTAGCTATGCCTACCTATGGGGGTGATAATCGGGGGGTTCATTTACTTTTCATTTCATTTTGATCACTGTGAGAGTGATCAAAATGAAATAATGGAATCTGCAGCTGGCAGATTCGGGCGGGCGCACTGCGCATGCGCCCGCCATTTTCTAAGATGGCGGCACCCATGAACCGGACCCGCCGGACACCGGGAGCAACAGGAGGACTTAGAAGGTGCCAGGGGGGTGTGAGGGGGTTATCGGAAGCTGGCGGGGAGCGGAGGGAATGGGAGGGGGGGCAGATGATGACAGCGGCGGCAGATCGCCGCTGTCATTCAGTGGCGGGGGGGCGATCGCCGGTGGGGGGGGTCGAATCGGTGTCTCCAGCCATGTCCGATGCTACTGCAGCATCGGCCATGGCTGGATTGTAATATTTCATCAATTTTCATTGATGAAATATTACTATCATTCTGATTGGCTGTTTCACTTTTAACAGCCAATCAGAGCGATCGTAGCCACGTGGGGGCGAAGCCACGCCCCCTGTGGTGAATTACGAAGGCCCCTGTATCTGCGGGTCAGGTGACCTTTCTTTGACCCCGGTCACCCGACCCGCAGGGGGGCTTTGAATTCATGACACAGGGTATGCGTCATGGGTTGGATTGGCACCGACTTTCATGACGCATACGCTGTGTCACAGGTCGGGAAGGGGTTAAAGGGAATACTTAAGAGAATACTTAAAGGGAACATGTCAGCAGGATTTTCCTAAGTAAAGTACACAAATGTCGATAGTCACGCTGTGATACTTATTAAAACAATTCAAGCAAACTTCAAACCCTGATTTTGTGTAATCGGGGTTTGAAGTTTTATAATCATAACTTTGTGCTTTGGGAAGGGACTGTGGCTAGGGTCTTCGTCTCTGACATGGCCTCTCCGCTGCTAATGGGGTATTTAACGTCCTCTTCCTTAAAACTTTGAGCCGTTGCCATCCTAACCGTCCGTTGCGCACATTGATCTCCTGGCATTCTTCAGTAAAATAGCACCAGTAGCGGCACATGCACAGATTGAGATATCAGCTTAATGACGAGCCGAAATCTCAATCTGCGCATGCCATGTTACTGGCACCATTTTACAGAAGACTGCCAGGAGGTCAATTTGCATATGTGTGGCCCACCCCGGTGCGTAATTTAAACCAGGAGGACGATAAAGACAACATGAGTAGCGGAGGGGCCGAGGCAGAGCCGAAGACCCTACTCACAGTCCCACCGTCAAGGACGAAGCCATGATTATAAGAAAACGGCAAACCCTGATTCACACAAAACTGATTTCTCTATCGCTTCATTGTTGGACACAGGAAACCATGGGGTGTATGTTGCTGCTGACACTATGCAGAAAAAAGTTAGCTCCTCCTCCGCATTCTACACCCCACCGCCCGGAACTAGGATATTCAGTTTAGCTTGGTGCAGTAGGAGGTGGACACGGCTCTTTTATTAGACCCATATCTACCTCAGTGTGCGTCGTTTCTTTTCAGGTTCAAGGAAGGATAGTGTGAACGGTCACTACTGTACTCCCACGAAGAGACTATGAGTATGGCGTGTACTGCCACCCCATATCCTATAAGTGTTAGGGTCGGCGGAACGCACCAGATATAAAGAATAGGAGGTGCGTTCGCCGCCCGGGGTCCACCGTGCAGTAGATGGTAAGACCGCTGCTGGACAATGGCAGATGCACCAAAAGGTGAAGTACTGCACTCAGGTTAACGTCACCCGAACGCTAAGAGCGGCTCTGCTCAGACACAGAGTCTCTTGGCAGCAATAAATATAAAGACGCTGGCCTGTTAACTTCACAGAAAGCCCAGCGGGTGGCGTTGCAGCCGCAACCGCCAATGGACGCTGCTACCGCAGCGCGGCAATAACTAAGCCGCTGGACGGCGGCGCCGGGAGGCCGGACACCGTCGGACGCTAGTGTGCAGTGCAGGAGGCACAGTGGCGTGTAGCTTGCCACAATCTGGAGCTGACTAACCAACACTCTGTCACCATTCATATTATCTGAGGGAAGGGGTTTCTTAATAAGTCAGTCACCAGTCCATGCATCCATCACCATACACACACAGCATAATATGCTACACTAGCGCATGGCCGAGCCGCCATGCGGGCTTTTTATAGCCATGCGCTTCCGGGAACTTCCAGTACCCTGGAAAGGACCAATCAGATCCGACGCAGGACCTGAGCATGTGACCCCTGCTCTCCAGTGAGAGGTCACCTTGCGGGCATGCCCAGTAGCATGGCATGAGGACTTAGCCTCTGGAGCGGTTCCCTGCAGAACAGGTTGCGCTACCATTGCTGCACCAGAGGTGGCAGCAGCATCCAGGCTGTCAGAGCAAGTCTGAGCAGCACGCCTGGCTCGCCGTGATTGCTGAGCAGCACCCGGGTCAATCGGAGGATAATGGGAGATTGCTGGATGTCTGGCTCTGGATTCCCGCTGTGCAGTGTCAGGAATCTGACGCCTAACAATAAGTCTGGCCGGCAGGACCCTAACACAGAAGTGTGTTTAGGTGATGCAGACCCAGTCCTGCCTCCGTTTCCCTCCCACTTGCCCACCAGAGCCTGTCAATTTGAGAAAAAATGAACAGTCGGTAACTGTGCAGAAAAAAATAATAAAGGTATTAGTGCTGTGTAAAAAGCAGTGTACACACAGCAATGCAGCTATCAGGCAGCCTAATATCCAGCGCTGCTGCACACAAAAAAATCCTCCCCTGTCACTGCACAATTGCTATCAGCACAAGCACAGAATCACTTTTCTTTCCTGCCTAACTCTCTCCCTACTGAGAAACAGCGTCAGCAACCTCTCCCTACGCTAAGATCGGCAGAAGTAAAATGGTGGTCGGTGGTCAGGGCTTTTATAGCCACTGTGACGCCAAACAAAGCAAGCCAATCACTGCAATGCCCTTCTCTAAGATGGTGGCGGCCGCTGCCCATGTCATCTCGTTGCCCACAGTGTGCGTCCTTGCTCATTGGCTGAGAAAAGGCGCCTGCAAGCATTATGGGAAACGCGACTTTGGCACTGGGGTCGACGACCACATGGCCGACCTCACGCTATGGTCGGGTTTCGGTCGGCAAAACCCGACTTTGGCGAAAGTTGGCGATTTTTGAATCTGACCGACCTGTTTCGCTCAACTCTATATAGGTTATTTAATGCTGTAATTTTTTACTAGAGTTTTTTGTAAATTTCAGTTTCCTTCACTTGCAGGTGGGTGTTCAGTAAGTCTTTACTGACGTTTGCCCACTACATTTTACATTTTTATATTTTTTTTTTTATTTTTTTTATTCTCTTCATTTTTCTGTTTTTTCTTTTCTTTTTCTCTTTCAATTTAATCCAATAAATAAAATTTATACCAAACACCTGAATATAATTTTGATATACAATACACGTGAAAACACTACAGACACACACACTCACCGCCCTCATGAAAAATAAAAGAAATAAAAAATCCCATTGTTCCCAAAGAGTGTATTAAGTCAAGGAGGCATACGGCTTCCTTGCCTCTGACACCGATGGTGAAGGAGAAGATGTCAATTTTCTCTATTTTTCATTGTCATCCACCTCCTGTAGTGAGAATGAACACCCACGTAGGCATTGCAGGACTGCAAATGAGCCATAGCCACCTGTGATCCCCCTGAGGACCTCACTCCCTGAAGAATATAAGCCTCAAATTCCTGATTTGTGGGTCGATCAGGAATCCATTTTGACTTTGGTGGCCTCACAGAAATGGACTTTTTCGAGGTCTTTTTCTCTATGATTTTGCAAATCTCATGGTGGATGAGACAAATTTTTTCACCCCAAATTTTTTAACCCCAAAACCCCACTTCATCATTTGCTAATTGTACCCTCGTAGATGGCAGAAATGATGAAGTTTTGTGGCCTTGTGCTTCAAATGAGGATAGAAGAAGCCAGAACTTCGGCACTATAGGAGTGCTGATATTTTATATAACGCTCCAGTTTTACGCATGGCTATGTCCCAGGCACACTTTGAGAACATTGTCAAATTTTTGCACTACAACAATAATGCAGTGTCCACCCAGAGATGACCCCAACTTTGACTGACTTTCCACTTTTCAAAGTTATCCTGGTCACTGATCACTTCAGCAACAAATTTGCTGATGTGTATATTCCCCAAAATGACATCTGCATAGATGAATTCCTAATACACTTCAAAGGGAGGTTTAAATTATGAGAATATCTGCCCAGTAAGAGGGCGTGGTGTGGAATTAAAATGTACAAGCTCTGTGAGAGTACCTCAGGGCACACCCACAGATTTAGGGTTTATGAACGGAGTGACAGCTGAGTTAAACCCACGAATGCTTCCTGTCCTGGAAGCTAGTGACAAAATTTTGTGGAAATTGGTCCACCCACTGCTGAATCAGGGTTATCACCTCTATGTGGATAACTTCTACATCAGCATCCCTCTCTGCCAAATCTAATGTAGAATGCAATACTGTACACAAAAAACAGAGGCCTTCCCAGATTGCTGTAGCGCTACTGCCGGCGCCCCTGCATGTGCCCCTTCTCATTCCATACAGGGATGCTGGCTTACTCAATGCCCAAGCCCCTTAGCGTGGTCCCGAGCATGCTTTCTGCTTGTGTGCCCTTAAAGGCGCAACTTGCACATTTTGCTAAATGCCCTTAGCCTGTTGCTAAGAGGCATTTAGCATAATGTGTTTACGTGCAACATGCATCCCATAGTGTCCTGAATGTGAATCCCTGGTCCCAGTGTGGTCATGCACTATATCTCGACCCTGGCCCCAGTGAGGCCAGTCCTCTTCCTGAAGTCCCCTGGTACCGATGCGGCCAGTGCCTGAATGTTATCCCTGGTCCTGGTGCAACCAGTCCTGTTCCAAAGTCCCCTGATACCGGTGCGACCAGTTCTGTCCCAAAGTCCCCTGGTCCCGAGGGGCCAGTGCCTGTACATTGTCCCCCAGTCCTGTAGTGGCCAGTCCTGAATCTGGAGTCTCCTGGTCCCAATTCAGCCAACACCTGAACATTGTCCCTCAGTCTGCGTGCAGCAAGTCCCTGTTCCAGCATCCTTAACCAGTGTGTCTGAACATTTCCCTAGCCAGATCCAGTGTCAATGTACCTGACCCCTTGGTTCAGCAGCTGCAGTACCAGGATCTGCCTAGCAGTGGTACCTGGTGGTCATCTGCAGCAAAGTCAGTCTCCACCATAAGGTTCTCCAGAGAACACCTGGTAGCAGCTTGGCTATGTCCCTTCATATGCAGGCCCCATCTTGTGGCACAGTGGGTCCACAAATCCATAATAGTTTGCTTAGCCATGGGCCCAGCTAATCTCCATCCCTTTCTGTGCTCGGAGCTGTGTCGGCATCTGTGCTACAAGAGAGAGAGCCAGCAAACAATATTGTTACATCTGATTACACTAGGTGCCCTTATTGGAAGTCCTGGCACTTGGACAATCTGAAACTTGTGCTTCCGTAATGGAACCCGTCCTGTCTGATCTGGCTCAGTACTATGGAGATCCAAAGCAGTGCCACAGATTCCTGGAGCAGTGCATGCAGCACTATGAAGTTTTCAGCCACAAGTTTTCTTCAGATCGAGCCAAGGTGGGATTCCTGATGTTCTACCTAGCAGGAGATGTTCATTCCCTATGGGAGAAAGGTGCTCCAATCACCTTGGACCTCCAGGCCTTCCAGGTGTCCTTCTATATGATCTTCAATGAGCCAAACCCAGAGCATTCTCCAAAAACTTCTCTTTTCAGCATCAAGGAGCAGACCAGGTGAGTGACCAGTGTGAGCAGGACCAGCATCGGTACCTGGCAAATACCATGACCCTGAGCAGGCGGGGGGCCCACTCGACGTCAGGGACACCGGCACGCTATGGGGGCCTGGTGACAGGGCCAGTGCCTGTGAGTGTGCCCCCCCACTTGCTCAGGGTCCTGGCACTTGCAATACTTCTCTCCATTGCTCCTCTGTGGCATCTTCTGCCTCTGTGATGTTTCAGGTCAGAGGGTGCGATGACGAGTGTGTGCCCTCTACTCTGAACAGCCAAAGTGCAGAGAGCCGGAACACAGCAACGCTACGGAGTCTGGAGCAGAGCAGCAGCCAGTGAGTAGAGCAAAGTATTTCTTTCTTTATGTTGGGAGCATTATATGGGGCCCAGCATATACTGGAGCATTTCATGGGGCCCAGCATATACTGGAGCATTTTATGGGGCCCATCATATGCTGGAACATTATATGGGGCCCAGCATATACTGGAGCATTATATGGGGCCCATCATATACTGGAACATTATATGGGGCCCAGCATATACTAGAGCATTATATAGGGCCCAGCATGTACTAGAGCATTATGTGGGGCCCATGCTGAATGAAGAATTATATGGGGTCCCACAAATACTGGAGCATTTCATGGGGCCCAGCATATACTGGAGCATTATATGGGGCTCATAATATACTGGAGCATTATATGAGGCCCAGCATATAGTTGAGCATTATAAGGGACCCATCATATACTGGAGCCCAGCATATACTGGAGCATTATATGGGGCTCAGCATATACTGGGGTATTATATGAGGCCCAGTATTTGCTGGAGCATTATATGGGGCCCATTATATATGGAACAATATATAGGACCCATCATATACTGGAGCATTATATGGGGCCCATTATATACGGAAGAATATATAGGACCCATCATATACTGGAGAATTATATGGGGCCCATTCTACACTATATGGAGTATGGAGCATTATATGGGGCACATTCTGTATGAAACATTATATGGGTCTTATTATATATGGAGCAATATACGGAGCCCATCAATACTATATGGAGCCCTTCATATACTGTATATAGCATTATATGGGGTTCATTATGTATGGAGCAATTTATAGGGCCCATTATATATGAAACAATATATTGGGCCCATAATAAACTGTATGGAACATTATATGGGGCCTATTATGTATGGAGCAAAATATGGGGATCATTCTGTAAGGAGCAATATACGGAGCTCATTATTCTGTATGGAGCAATAAATGGGGTTCATTATACTGTGTGGGGCATTATATGGGGTCCATTATTCTGTATGGAGCAATACAGTTGTGGCCAAAAGTATTGAAACCCCTGCAATTCTGTCAGATAATACTCAGTTTCTTCCTGAAAATGATTGCAAACACAAATTCTTTGGTATTATTATCTTCATTTAATTTGTCTTAAATGAAAAAACACAAAAAGAATTGTCCTAAAGCCAAATTGGATATAATTCCACCCCAAACATAAAAAAGAGGGTGGACAAAAGTATTGGCACTGTTCGAAAAATCATGTGATGCTTCTCTAATTTGTGTAATTAACAGCACCTGTAACTTACCTGTGGCACCTAACAGGTGTTGGCAATAACTAATTCACACTTGCAGCCAGTTGACATGGATTAAAGTTGACTCAACCTCTGTCCTGTGTCCTTGTGTGTACCACATTGAGCATGGAGAAAAGAAAGAAGACCAAAGAACTGTCTGAGGACTTGAGAAACCAAATTGTGAGGAAGCATGAGCAATCTCAAGGCTACAAGTCCATCTCCAAAGACCAGAATGTTCCTGTGTCTACCGTGCGCAGTGTCATCAAGAATATTAAAGCCCATGGCACTGTGGCTAATCTCCCTAGATGTGGACGGAAAAGAAAAATTGACAAGAGATTTCAACGCAAGATTGTGCGGCTGTTGGATAAAGAACCTCGACTAACATCAAAACAAGTTCAAGTTGCCCTGCAGTCCGAGGGTACAACAGTGTCAACCCATACTATCCGTCGGCGTCTGAATGAAAAGGGACTGTATGGTAGGAGACCCAGGAAGACCCCACTTCTTACCCCGAGACATAAAAAAGCGAGGCTGGAGTTTGCCAAAACTTACCTGAAAAAGCCTAAAACGTTTTGGAAGAATGTTTTCTAGTCAGATGAGACAAAAGTAGAGCTTTTTGGGCAAAGGCATCAACATAGTGTTTACAGGAGAAAAAGAGGCATTCAAAGAAAAGAACACGGTCCCTACAGTCAAACATGGCTGAGGTTCCCTGATGTTTTGGGGTTGCTTTGCTGCCTCTGGCACTGGACTGCTTGACCGTGTGCATGGCATTATGAAGTCAGAAGACTACCAACAAATTTTGCAGCATAATGTAGGGCCCAGTGTGAGAAAGCTGGGTCTCCCTCAGAGGTCATGGGTCTTCCAGCAGGACAATGACCCAAAACACACTTCAAAAAGCACTAGAAAATGGTTTGAGAGAAAGCACTGGAGACTTCTAAGGTGGCCAGCAATGAGTCCAGACCTGAATCCCACAGAACGCCTGTGGAGAGATCTAAAAATGGCAGTTTGGAGAAGGCACCCTTCAAATATCTGGGACCTGGAGCAGTTTGCCAAAGAAGAATGGTCTAAAATTCCAGCAGAGCATTGTAAGAAACGCATTGATGGTTACCGGAAGCGGTTGGTCGCAGTTATTTTGGTTAAAGGTTCTGCAACCAAGTATTAGGCTGAGGATGCCAATACTTTTGTCTGGCCCATTTTTGGAGTTTTGTGTGAAATGATCAATGTTTTGCTTTTTGCTTCATTCTCTTTTGTGTTTTTTCATTTAAGACAAATTAAATGAAGATAATAATACCAAAGAATTTGCGTATGCAATCATTTTCAGGAAGAAACTGAGTATTATCTGACAGAATTGCAGGGGTGTCAATACTTTTGGCTACAACTGTATATGGGGTCCATTATACTGAATGGAGCAATATACAGTATGGTGCACATAATACTGCATGGAGCAATATATGTGGCTTACTATACTATATGGAGCATTATATGGGGTTCATTTTAAATGGAGCACTATTTTATGCCCATGATACTGTATGGACAACTCTGTGGGGCTCATTATTCTGTATGGAGCACTATGTTGTGCCCATAATACTGTATAGAGGACTATACTATCCAGTTTCTGAGCTATTGTAGAATTTACAATAGAAATCACATAATGTAAGAAGTCTTTGGCATTATACTACACTTACATTTCTCTGCCATATGTGTGCATCATGGCATGAGTTAAAGGGGCCCACTGAGACTTTTTTGCCCAGCGCACACCAAAATGTGGAGCCTGCCCTGTGGGTGAGGAAACCATCACGTCTGACCCTATCCTTTCAAAGATCTCCCGTTCCACAGCCTGTAGAGGCAGCTACACATGCAGAAACCGCAAAGGTCAACAGTGTTTGGCAGGCTGAACTGAAGCCAGAACTCAGTTGTGAGATGGGATTGCGGTATCGCTGCGGTTGTGCAAAACATCCTGACGGTCTTTGTCCACTGGAGCTTAAAAAACTCCAAAACCTTGGACCAGTGGGAGAGGCTGTCCTTGACAAGAGTAAGTGAAGGCTTCAGTTTGGCGTGAGAGTTCATGCTGCAAACTGTGAAGAGTCTGTTCCTGATTCCCATCCGACAGCTCCAGAATCCAGTGAGGGTGCGGTCTATTGAAGGATGAGCCCTACTCACAAACAGTCAAGTCATGATAGTTGAGCTCCAGATGGGAGCATTATACATGGAGAAGATCACTCTCCATGTGCTGTCTGGCGGCATTCCTATCAGTCTTCCAGAGCTGAGAACTCAGGTGCTCATTCTAGTCTGGAGCCCCCGTGTGGTGCTTCGTTGGGGACAATCGAGTTACAAGAGATGTCTGCTCCTCATACATACAGAGCAGCCGGTAGTATTGTCATCTTCTACACCAGGTGTGCTAGTCACCGAGTCTCTGTGTGCTGGTGTCTCTGAAGAAAGGGAAGCGGAGGTGATGTCCCCACACAGTTCAGATGATTGTACCAATGATCTACCCCCAAGAACCTCCCCACCTTTTGGACGTGTCGTCTTAGGGACTAGTCTGAAGATTGACACAGAGCAGGTATCTTCTGTCCCTAGTAGGTCTGGTGTCGAGGATGTCAAGGCAGTGGCATCTTCCAGATCTCTGCAATCCACCAACCAGGCAGTGGATTTCCAGTTCTTGAATCCTACAGGGTGGTAGCTGATCTCTACAAATGGAGAGAGTCTTTCCAGTGCCCAGTTCCTGGTACTATGGCTGCTTCATCCTGTGCTGAGGGTGGCTTGATGGAGAGAAGTATCCTAGTCATGAAGATGGTGAGACGTTTCACTTTTCTTCTAGTGGACAAAATAAGTCATGGTTCTGAAAAGAAGTCGAAGGAGTCCATGATGAGGTGTCAACCTCCAACTTCTCTGCAGAGAGTCCTTGCAGGCTTGAAGAAGAGGAGTTTGTAAGGGGGGGTACTGTAGTGCTATTGCTGGTGCCTCTGCATGTTGTGCCCTTCTCACTCCATGCACGGACACTGGCTTACTCACCGCTCCGAACCCTCGGCATGGTCCACAGCGTTCTTACTGCTTCCTAGTTGTGTGCGTTCTCTCGGTGGCGCACTCCCCTCCTTTTAAAAAAGTGGTGTGTATTTTGCTAAATGCCCTCAGCCTGTTACTGAGAGGCATTCAGCATTATGCATTAACCTGCAATAGCTTGGAGGCCTCTTGTATAAAAAAACTCCCTATTGTAACGGTCAACGTGTGACTGGACACAGCGCCTCCAGCAGGGCGAATTTAGGACACACGTGACCCTGGATACAGCGCCTCCAGCAGGGCGAATTTAAATAATACCGGGACGTGCAGCCGGATACACCACCTCCAGCTGGCGAATTTAAAGTACACGTAAAACTGGATACCCCGCCTCCAGCTGGCGAATTTAAACAATAAGGGGAAACACAGGAAAAATTACAGTGGTGGGCCCTGTAATAGGGAATAGGGACATGGAGACCTCCTGAGCTCCCCTGAGGCAGCGTCCCTGCACTCCTTACATTCCCTATACAGGCTCCGAACCTGTCGCCGCACGCGAACCTTATGCCCTGACTCGCCCTGAACCTAGTCCCTCGCTAGGGCATTGGCCGGTGCGGAAACTAATCCCACCACTGCACTAGATCACACATAAGGAAAGTCACAAACAGGGGAAATAGAAAACTTAGCTCTCTCTGTGCAAATGCTCCAGCACAGAGTCCAGCAACCGACTGCAGCCTTCCTCCTGAATAGCTGCCACCAAGTTCAGTCAGCGCTGCAAAGAACTCCCTTCTGTGACTCCTTCCACACCAGGACTCAGATTGAGCTGAGCAATCTCTCCAGCTCCTTCCACCACCAAGGTTGGTTGCAAATGAACAACTATCACCAACCATGATTGCATACCCTGAGACTCATTTATAGAGCCTAACACCTGATTTATAATTACAAATTAAACCTAACACTAAGGTGCGATACCACTCCCCACCACCGGGCAACTTAGAATTAAAGACCCCACGTGTGATAATTCTAATGGCCACCGGGGGCAATCACGTCACAATTTGCACTTGACAAAGTAAAAAAAAATTCACTTTGTCAAGTTTAAAACTGTCAGATCATGACACCTATTCCTTAGGTTATTGCCAAGCAATGAGTTAAATCATTAGTGAGTAATGTGTGCTAAAAATGAGTTGTGAGGTCCCCTGGTCCCAGAGCAGCAACTGTCCTGGATCCGATTCCCTGGTCCTGATTTTGCCAGTGTACTGAATCTGAAAGTGCCAGTATTGTACCAGGGCAACATTTTCTTAGTGAGTTCCCCCAAACAGCAAGGAAGAGAAGAAAGCAGAAAAGGTGCAGAGTGGGTTATAATTGGTAGGAAAAAAAGATACCATTTCACAATGTGACACCTGCCCCCAAAAATATGGCCTGTGCATAAAAGTATGCTTCAAAGTCTACCACTCATCTATGGATTACTAAATGAATTTCTGATTTACCCTGCACCAATTGATGTACTTTGTACAACTTATATATACCAACCAGATGTACTCTACCCATTTTACATATACAACCTTGATGTATTCTTCACAACTTACATATGCCACCATTATAAATTCTCATACTATTAAAATACACACATAAATCAATTGCAAACTGGTGTCACTTGTGGTAGTTTTCCTCAAGGACTCTGCAAATGCGACAAGGCACCCGCCAAAAATTCCATAAAAGTCTGCATTCCAAAAGTTGCTCCTTCCCAATATGCCCAAACAGTACTTTTCCAAACATATGGGGTATTGGTATACTCAGAGGAAAAATTAAACAACAAATTGTGGAGTCTATTTTCTCCTGTTGAAAAAAATATATTTTTTTTCATTTTCACGGCTCAACGTTATAAAATTCTATGAAGTACCTGAGGCTTCAAAGTGCTCACCACATTGCTAGATAAATTAATTGAGGGGTGTAGTTTCCAAAATGATGTCACTTGTGAGGGGTATCTACTGGTTTGGCAACTCGAGGGCTCTGCAAGTGCAGCATGGCGCCAGCAAACAATTCCATCAAAGTCGGCGGTCCAAAAGTCGCTGCTTTCACTTGGAGCTCGGCAGTGTGCCCAGTCAGGAGTTTTCCACCACAGTATACTCAGGAGAAATTGGATATCAGCATACTCAGGAGAAACTTAACATTTAAATTTGTCCATTTTCTCTTGTTAATCTTGGAGAGCAAAGCAACATTTTTCTGGGAAAAATATGATCTTTTGTTTTTACTGCTTAACCATTATAAAATTCTGTGAAGCACCTGCTGATTCAATTTGCCTACCACATCTATAGATAATGTCTTTGAGTGGTTTAGTTTTCAAAATGGAGTAACTTGTGGGTGGTTCCACTGTTTAGGTATATCAGGGGCTCTAAAAACATAAAATGGCGTACGCTATCTATTCCAGACAATTTTGCATTCCAAAAGTCAAATAGTGCTCCTTCCCTTTCGAACCCTGCAATGTGCCCAAACAGTAGTTTTTCCCACATATGGGGTATCAGCGTTCTCAGGAGAAACAACACAACACATTTTGGGGTCCATGTTCTCCTTTTACCCCCAGTGTTCCTTTTGGGAGAAAAGTAACATTTTTCTGGGAAAATTGTTATTTTTCTTTTTCACGGCTCAAAGTTCTAAAATTCTTTGTAGCAACTGGGGGTTCAAGTTGCTCACCTCACGTCTAGATAAATTCCGTGATGGGTATAGTTGCCAAAATGGGGTAATTTCTAGTGGAGTTTAACTGTTTAGGTACATCAGGGGCTCTGCAAACACAACATGGAGTCTACCATCAATTACAGACAATTACAGACAATTTTGTGTTCCAAAGTCAAATGGTGTTCCTGCGCTTAGGAGCCCTGCTGTGTGCAACGGTAGTTTTCTCTCATACATAGGGTATCTGTGTTCTCAAGAGAAGTTGAGCAACAAACTTGGGGTCCATTTTCTCCTGTTAATCTTGTTAAAATGCTAGATTTGGTGCTAAAGCAACATTTTCATTTTTTTCCTTCTACATTGCTTTAACCCCTTTGCCACCTGAGAAGTATCCATACGTCCCTGTGACCTGGGTCTTTGTTATGAGCTCATTTTCTCATTCACCTTTGATGTTCGATGAACTCCCTCTGCTGGTGAAAGGAGGTGGTGAAACTGATTTGGATGGGAGAAACCTGTCACCTGAACAGGTGGATTGCGATTGGACATCCGGAATTTCTGAGTGGATATAAGGCAGCCGACGCCCTGTAGGGTTGCTGGTGATTTCTCTGCTCTGAGCTCTGGCCTCCAGTTCAGTTCCTGTCTTCTAAAGCTAAGTTTTTGCTCTGTTACTGTTCCATGAGATTTTGTCTGATTTGCTTAGTTTTGTGTTCAGGCAGCCCCGGCTGGGGCTTTGCTGAATTTCCATTTTTGTCCCTGGTCGGTTAATTCTCTTTTGCTCTGTCTTCAGAATATATCGGAGTGCTGATATAGGGATTTTGAAGTCTAGTGACTTCAGGGCCGTTTTTCCTATCAGACGTAAATACTATGAAAAAACTCGGCACTCAAATGGCAAAAATGACTTATATCCTTCGTTTTTTATTTGCATCCAAATTGTGTTAAACGTTTTCGATCCAACAATGGATCTTCATCAGAACTTCTCTATAAAGGCATATTTACAAAAATAGAAAACAAATCTATGTTATTCGGTATCACATTTAGAGGAGATAACATATATTACAATGCATATTACGAGAAGCAAGATTAAGCTACTCATCAAAAATTACATAAATCCCGTCAAATAACGTCAGAGGGGTCAGGTAATAACTAAACAACATTTTCCTCATCGCTCCATGAGCGGTGTACATCATAGCAAATGTTACCGGGGACAACAGAACAGAAACCGGGTCGAAGGTGACGACCAGATCACAGGTAAAGCACCTCTGGTGATCAATATTTCCTCAAAAAACTTGAGTCCCAGTCAACTGACTGTTCTCCAAAAGGGATTATCATTTTGCCCTTCTTACAAGTTTGATTTCTTTGAACTCGACATGGATCTACAAAGATTCTTTAGAAACCTTAGGCTTAAGACACACTTTGCGAGACAACCACATAGACCAATTGAACAGGTTTCCACAAGCCTGCTTCAACTTACAAATCTGGAGCTTCGTACACGTAGCACCTTTATGCCCCCAAAGGGCAACCCACCAATTGAGACTTTTATCTCTCTAGTTGAAAGGGACATAGAGATCTTTCATAGGGAAGTTAATCAGGGCAAATTCCATCACCATACCAATTTATCTAGAGAGGAAAGAATGGCGCTTGACGACCTTTCTTCCGATAAATCATTGGTCATCAAACCTGCCGATAAGGGTGGGGCTTTAGTCATCATGGACAGATCAGACTATCTAAGTGAGATTCACAGACAATTAAGTGACAGGGAGGTATATATGCCTATTACACATAACCCTCTGGATTCCATTATCAATAAAATCATGCCGATTATACAACATCACATAGGGGTAGGCACAATTGATAAAAAGATAGGTGACTTTCTTTTGAATTCAGATCCCATCACACCGGTCTTCTACGTATTACCGAAGATCCACAAGAGATTGGAGAAACCACCAGGTCGCCCAATTGTATCCTCAACGAACTCCATCCTTTCACCACCGGCCATGTTTCTGGAGAAAATACTTACACCACTAGTTAAAACTACAAAGTCATATCTGAAAGACACCAATGAGTTTATATCACTCATCAAATCTTTGGGTTCTCTTCCATCTTCTTCCTTTTTGGTCACGTGGGATGTTAACAGCTTATATACGTCCATTACACATGAGAAGGGTTTAAGAGCCATTGAGATTTTAATGGTAAAGGCAGACATAGATAGTAGAATCCGCAACCTTTGCTTGGACCTCTTGAAACTAGTGTTGAAAGAGAACTATTTTCTCTTTCAGGACACGTTCTATATACAGAAACAGGGTACCGCAATGGGGTCACACGTAGCGCCCCCCTACGCTATTGCCTATATGGCTTCATTTGAGGAGGACCATGACTATACCCACCCCCTGTACAAGCAACACTCTTTGATATGGCTTAGATTTATAGATGACATCTTTTGCGTATGGAATGGCCCCCTGGACACCCTTATACAATTTGACCATCACATTAATAATATATGGCCCAAACTTAAATTTTCCTTACAATTTGATAAAGACAGGATGAATTTCCTAGATACACTGATCAACAAAGACTCAGTAGGGACTCTGAAGATAGACCTCTATATTAAACCGACAGATAGGAATAGCATCTTACATTTTGAAAGTTTTCACCCATCCACAGTTAAAAAATCTATCCCCAGATCACAGTACTGCAGGATAGATAGAATAGTCTCAGAGGGGGCCACTAAGACCCAGAGATTGAATGACATGACAAAGAAATTTACGGAAAGGGGTTACCCAGCAAAACTTCTGACTGAGTCGAGATCCATGATAGGCCAATTTGATAAAACCAATAAAGCAGATAAACGTATTCCCTTTGTTAACACATATCACCCCTACTCGAGAAAAGTACAATCTTCTATTAACAGACACTGGGGCCTATTATCAAAAAGTTATCCAGAAATAGAGGAATTTCAGAAACCATTTCTCCCTTGTTACCGGAGACCGAGAAATTTAAAGGATAAGCTTGTTAGAGCAGATAAAGGCTCCAATACAAGGGTACCAAGACAAACTTTTCTCCAGACACAGAAATGTGGCACATTTCCATGCCTATCCTGCCTACAGTGCAATAACATACAAAAAGGTGATCATATCTTTCACCCACAGACGGGAAGGGCTATTCCTATTAAAGGGTTCTTTACATGTGAATCGACATACGTTGTGTATTTGATTAAATGTCCATGTGGCCTGGCTTATGTGGGGGAGACCACACAGATGGTGAAAGACAGAATTTCACAACATAAGTCAAATATAAGATGTAAAAAATCCCATCTCCCACTCCCATATCACTTTCTTGAGAAGGGACACAATATTTCCCAATTAAAGTTTCAAGTATTGGAGCAAATTGAAGCTGACAGAAGAGGGTACGATAGAACAAAGAGGCTCAAAAAAAGAGAAGCCTATTGGATTTTCACTTTACAAACCTTGGAACCCAAAGGACTAAATAGAGACTACGTCACACACAGTTTTCTGTGATATGAAGTGTGGTTGGACTGAATACTGTATATAACTTGAATCCTTTATATTTTAAAGTACCTGTTTTGACCATTATTTTTTCTTCTCTCATATAGAATTGTTAGAATTGACTCTCCACTTCCTCACCGAGCACTACTGTTTCACCTGGTATAGTATTTTGCTCTCCGCCACGTTTACATAGATATATAACAAAACTAAAGTTCATATAGTTTATTCCTATCAAAAACCCCCACTTACCCTTTAAGGGCCTTTAAACATAGGTTAAACATAGACACTATATGTCCATTTGGTTTTACAATAATAGTATCTTCAACTTTTTTCATTTTTCATTTCACTGCTCAGCAAGAATGAGCCCTATTTTGTTTTGTATACAGTGAGCGCAATGTAAAAAAACATATCTGATGATTGACATTAGAGTCTTTCATCCTTTCGTGCCCTGATAGCCACAAACAGGGACCAAGAACACAGGCTTGCTCCTCCATCGCCATAAGTATTCACTGTGCGCAGGCGCGATGATATGGAGAATCACAAATAGGGGAAGAGCGCATGCCCGCTCCCTTCTTTTTTTCTGATGTAACCGCCGTGCTTACAATGCGCAGGCGCGATGATGTGGACAGCTTTGTCCTCACCCAGCTGCACGTAATATGATGACGCTCAGGGGAGTTTCCCCGCCGGGACATATAAACCCGAAAGTGGAGCCCAATACCAGGGCGTCCTTCTCTACAGCGGATATACCGCGATTCCATTGACGTGTCTCCACTTCAGCGGTCACACCGCAGGACTCTGACAATCAGAGGGGTCAGGTAATAACTAAACAACATTTTCCTCATCACTCCATGAGCGGTGTACATCATAGGAAATCTGTCCTATTTTATCATCTGCAGCGCCACAATGAAATAGGTGACAGGGTTTGTCACACTAGCGATAACCAGAGGGGTCAGGTAACAACTAAACAACATTTTCCTTGTTGTTCCAAGAGCGGTGTACATCATAGCAAATCTCCCTTATTTTATCATCTGCAGCGCCTTAATGAAATAGGTGACAGGGTTTGTCACACCAGCGCTCTCCCTATAATTAACTCAGGTACAATCTACAATTTATATTTGTCTTTGTAATGCCCTTACGCTCACTCACGTGCGCCACAACTATTGTTCTTTATATGTTACATAAGTTCTCACTCTGTATGTTATTTACTCTTTGCTCTCTCCTTTTTTCAGGAAAGGATATAGTCCACACAACACGTGTATTTCTGTCACAGTTCACCTTTTGTTGGCACTTGTTACCAGAACATCATGTCCTTAACCATGATCTCACTTATGATATAGATTCTACAGACTCTTTTGTGATGTTGGCGGAGTTTTCCTTAATACAGATCTATATACCTTACCTCACGGATCACTTCACATCTGAAAAATCACCTTCAAGACTTTATTTGACGGGATTTATGTAATTTTTGATGAGTAGCTTAATCTTGCTTCTCGCAATATGCATTGTAATGTATGTTATCTCCTCTAAATGTGATACCGAATAACATAGATTTGTTTTCTATTTTTGTAAATATGCCTTTATAGAGAAGTTCTGATGAAGATCCGTTGTTGGATCGAAAACGTTTAACACAATTTGGATGCAAATAAAAAACGAAGGATATAAGTCATTTTTGCCATTTGAGTGCCGAGTTTTTTCATAGTATTTACGTGGGCTGGAGACCCTACTTGTGCACCAAGTACCATTTATTTGAAGAGTGCCTTGTTGTTTCTATTTCCTATCAGACGTGTTGGGACATTTTTGGTAGGGTTTTTGCGGATTGCAGCCAGCATCTTTTCTGTCCTTTCCTATCTAGTTAGTTGGGCCCCATCGTTTGCTCTGCCTGCCTTTCTGTCTGTGTTTGTGTTTTCATCTGTTTTCACCATCAATACATGTTGGGGGCTGTCTATTGCTTTGGGGTCTGCTCTGGGGCAGTTTAGATTTCCCCTTTCTTTCTTTAAGCTTATTTAGTTCTCCAGCTGTGACGAGGTGTCTAGGACCACCGTAGGCTACTGTTAGTTGTTGTGAATAGGATCAGGGGTCTGCAATCCGCTAGCTACCAACCTCTCCGGTTTTCTGGACTTAGCTTGTATTTTTTGTTTTTTACTCCTCCGGTGACTCATTCATAACAGAATCACCAGCCATACCGCAGATTCTAGGGTACTCAATAGCAGGAAAGAATTGTAAAAAAAAAAAAAAAAAGTGTCAGAATTTTTTTTTTATGTATATTTTTACCTCTTTTTCTCTGGGGCCGTAGGAGGAATTTTTTTTTTCTTCTTAATGGAGATTAAGCAATTGTCTGATCATGTGGAGCAGCTCGCTGCTGAAGTGCGGGGAATTTCCATCTATCTTGCTCATTCACATGCTGCTGAACCAAAGATTCCTACTCCTGATGTGTTTTTTGGGGATCGGTCTAAATTTTTGAATTTTAAGAATAATTGTAAATTATTTCTTGCCTTGAAGCCTAACTCATCGGGGAGCACTGCGCAGCAGGTTAAAATTGTCATCTCTTTGCTGCTCGGCGATCCCCAGGATTGGGAGTTTTCTTTGACACCTGGTGATCCTATTCTAACTAATGTGGACACATTTTTGGGGTTGTTGTATGATGAACCTAATAATATTGATCAAGCTGAGAGAGCCCTGTTGGCATTGAGCCAGGGTCAGGATGCTGCAGAGTCATACTGTCAAAAATTCCGAAAGTGGGCGGTCCTTACTACCTGGAATGATGGTACCTAGGCAGCTCTCTTTCGGAAGGATTTGTCAGAAACCGTAAAAGATACTATGGTGGTATTTCCTGTTCCCTCTGGTCTTGACGATTCTATGTCATTAGCCATTCAGGTTGATCGGCGTTTACGTGAACGTAAAATTACACGAGATATTTTGCCACCTGTTGAACAAATGTCTGAACCTATGCAATGTGATAGAGTTTTGTCTAGGGCGCAACGTCAGGAGTTCAAAAGGCGTAATAAGCTGTGTTTTTTCTGTGGAGATGCCTCTCATATTATTTCTGTCTGCCCTAAACGAGAGAAACGTTTTGCACACACATTTGCTGTGGTTGGTGTCCAACCTAAGTTTCTTCTGGCAATTACTCTGATCTGCTCCCTGTCCACATTTTCCGTGAAGGCTTTTGTGGATTTAGGAGCGGCTCTGAACCTGATGGACTTGGATTTTGCTAAACGTTGTGGGTTTCCTATGACACCTCTGCGGATGCCTATCCCTTTGAGGGGTATTGATTCTACTCCTTTGGCGGAGAATAAACCTCAGTTTTGGACCCAGGTGGTAATGCGGGTCGCCCCAGACCATCGAGAAAATTGCAGATTTTTGGTGTTGCATAATTTGCATGATACCATTGTTCTGGGATTTCCCTGGTTGCAAATCCATAATCCAGTTTTGGATTGGAAGTCTGTGTCTGTGGTGAGTTGGGGTTATCGGTGTGCTCTTAGTGACGCTCCTGTTTTCTCCACCTCTCCCCAGTCGCATGTTGTTCCTGACTATTTGGCTGATTTTTATGATGCATTTAGTGAGAATAAGTCTGCGTCTTTGCCTCCTCATAGGAGTTATGACTGTGCAATTGAGTTGAGCCCTGGGTGTAAATTTCCCAAGGGTCGACTTTTCAATTTATCTGTACCCGAGCACGAGGCTATGCGATCTTATATTAAGGAGTCGTTGGAGAAGGGTCATATTAGACCATCCTCTTCACCCTTGGGTGCTGGGTTTTTTTTCGTGGCCAAGAAAGATGGTTCATTAAGGCCTTGTATTGGCTATCGTTCCCTCAACAAAATTACTGTTAAATATCAGTATCCGTTACCCCTGATTTCTGATCTATTCTCCAGAGTTAAAGGTGATTGCTGGTTTACCAAGCTTGACCTCAGGGGGCGTATAATCTTATTCGCATTAAGCATGGAGATGAATGGAAGACGGCGTTTAATACTCCGGAGGGACATTTTGAGTACCTGGTGATGCCTTTTGGGCTCACTAATGCCCCTTCTGTCTTCCAGTGCTTCATGAATGATATTTTCCGGGACTTTGTAGATAAATTTTTGATCATCTATCTGGATGATATTTTGATCTTTTCCAGGGATTGGGATTCTCATGTGGAACATGTTCGGACTGTGTTCCGGATTTTGAGGGAGAATTCTCTGTATGTTAAGGGATCGAAATGCCTTTTTGGTGTACAGAGGATTTCTTTTTTGGGATTTATTTTGACTCCGTCAACTATTGAAATGGACCCGGCCAAGGAACAGGCCATTTATGATTCGGTTCAGCCCACTTCTTTGAAGGCCCTCCAGAAGTTTTTGGGTTTTGCTAATTTTTATCATAAATTTATAGCTAATTTTTCTGGTATTGCCAAACGATTGACTGATTTGACTAAGAAGGGTGCTGATGTGCTGAACTGGTCTCCAGAGGCTGTTTCTTCCTTTCAGGAGCTGAAGCGGAGGTTCACTTCTGCTCCGGTTTTGCAGCACCCTGATGTCTCACTCCCGTTTCAGGTAGAGGTAGACGCTTCTGAGACTGGTGCTGGAGCTGTTTTGTCCCAAAAAGATCCGGTAACATCTAAAATGAATCCCTGTGCTTTCTTTTCCCAAAAGTTCTCCCCATCCGAACGCAACTATGATGTGGGGAATTGGGAACTGTTAGCCATGAAATGGGTATTTGAGGAGTGGAGACATTGGTTGGAGGGAGCTAGACATCAAGTCGTGGTCCTTACTGACCACAAGAATTTGATTTACCTGGAGTCGGCCAAACGCTTGAATCCTAGACATGCTAGGTGGGCCTTGCTTTTCACACGTTTTGGTTTTGTGATCTCTTTTCTTCCGGGCACTAAGAATATCAAGGCAGACGCCCTCTCTAGGAGTTTCTTTGCTGATGCTTCTATTGTGACCAAGCCTGCTACCATCTTAGGTGAGGGGGTAGTTCTTTCTGCCATCTCTCCCGATTTGAGACGTGCTCTGGAAGAGTTTCAGGAGGACAAACCTGAGCGTTGTCCCATTGGAAAATTGTATGTTCCTGACCAGTGGAGGAAGAGAGTAATGTCTGAAGTTCATTGCTCCGCATTGGCTGGTCATCCAGGTATTTTTGGTACTAGAGATTTGGTGAGTCGGTCTTTTTGGTGGCCCGCCTTATCTCGTGATGTCAGGAATTTTGTGCAGTCCTGTGGAACTTGCTCCCGGTCTAAACCTTGTTCTCGCTCTAGTGGGTTGTTGATGACTTTGCCGGTGCCCAGGAGGCCATGGACCCATATTTCAATGGATTTTATTTCTGATATGCCTGTCTCTCAGAGAATGACTGTTATCTGGGTGATTTGTGATAGATTCTCTAAGATGGTCCATCTTGTACCACTCGTTAAGTTGCCATCTTCCTCAGAGTTGGTGCCCTTGTTTTTGCAACAAGTGGTTCGCTTGCATGGGATTCCTGAGAACATTGTATCTGACAGAGGAGTTCAGTTTGTTTCTAGATTTTGGAGGACTTTTTATTCCAAGCTGGGAATTCAGTTGTCCTTCTCCTCTGCGTTGCACCCTCAGACCAATGGGCAGACGGAGAGAACAAACCAGACTTTGGAGTCTTATTTGAGAGTTTTATCTCTGCTGATCAGGATGATTGGGTCTCAATTTTGCCCTTGGCCGAATTTGCCTTAAATAATAGAGCTAGTTCTGCCACTTTGATGTCACCTTTTTTTTGTAACTTTGGGTTTCATCCTCGATTCTCTTCAGGGCAGGTGGAGTCTTCTGACTGCCCAGGTGTTGACACTGTGGTGGAGAGAATGCACCAGATTTGGGACCAAGTGGTGGATACGTTGTCTCTCTCCCAGGAAAAGGCCCAGCGGTTTTCCAACCGGCATAGGACCATTGGTCCCCAGTTTAAGGTGGGTGATATGGTTTGGTTGTCATCAAAGAATATCTCTATGAAGGTGGCTTCTCCAAAGTTTGAACCTAGATTTATTGGACCTTACAAGATTTTGGAGATTCTTAATCCGGTCTCTTTTCGATTGGCTCTTCCTGTTACATTTAAGATCCTTAACGTGTTTCATAAGTCTCTGTTGAAGAGGTTTGTTGAGCCAGTAGTTCCTGTGGTGGCACCTCCTGACCCTGTATTGGTTGAAGGTAATGTGGAATATGAGGTTGAGAAGATACTGGATTCTCGTCTGGCTAGACGGAGACTCCAGTATTTGGTTAAGTGGAAAGGTTATGGCCAGGAGGATAATTCTTGGGTCTCTGCATCCGATATTCATGCCGAAAGATTGGTTTGTGCTTTTCATTGGGCCCATCCTGATCGGCCTGGTGGCGTGGATGAGGGTTCGGTGACCCCTTCTCAAGGGCGAGGTACTGTTATGAGCTCATTTTCTCATTCACCTTTGATGTCCGATGAACTCCCTCTGCTGGTGAAAGGAGGTGGTGAAACTGATTTGGATGGGAGAAACCTGTCGCCTGAACAGGTGGATTGCGATTGGACATCCGGAATCTCTGAGTGGATATAAGGCAGCCGACGCCCTGTAGGGTTGCTGGTGATTTCTCTGCTCTGAGCTCTGGCCTTCAGTTCAGTTCCTGTCTTCTAAAGCTAAGTTTTTGCTCTGCTATTGTTCCATGAAATTTTGTCTGATTTGCTTAGTTTTGTGTTCAGCCAGCCCTGGCTGGGGCTTTGCTGAATTTCCATTTTTGTCCCTGATCGGTTACTTCTCTTTTGCTCTGTCTTCAGAATATATCGGAGTGCTGATATAGGGATTTTGAAGTCTAGTGACTTCAGGGCCGTTTTTCCTATCAGACGTGTTGGGACATTTTTGGTAGGTTTTTTGCGGATTGCAGCCAGCATCTTTTCTGTCCTTTCCTATCTAGTTAGTTGGACTCCATCATTTGCTCTGCCTGTCTTTCTGTCTGTGTTTGTGTTTTCATCTGTTTTCACCATCAATACATGTTGGGGGCTGTCTATTGCTTTGGGGTCTGCTCTGGGGCAGTTTAGATTTCCCCTTTCTTTCTTTAAGCTTATTTAGTTCTCTGGCTGTGACGAGGTGTCTAGGACCACCGTAGGAACACTCCACCGCTACTGTTAGTTGTTGTGAATAGGATCAGGGGTCTGCAATCCGCTAGCTACCAACCTCTCCGGTTTTCTGGACTTAGCTTGTATTTTTGTTTTTTCCTCCTCCGGTGACTCATTCAAAACAGGTCTTATTGACCTGGGATGTATGGATACGACCCAGTGATTTTGCGAGCACAGAGGCTGTGCATGCGCGATTGTTGCCAGATGTCAGCTGATTCTGACAGCTGACACCCGGTACTCAGTGCCAGGAGCAGTCCCGCACCGCTCGCAGCACTTTAACCCCTTAAATTAAACTCGATTACAGCATTGCTGGAGCAGATAAAGGGAAGACAGCCTCTATTCACTTGGATAGGAGTCCCCGCAATGTCATACCGGTGTCCCAATTGTTACCATGGTGACCCGATGTTGTCATGATGACATCCAAGTCACTAGAGCTAGCAGAGTTGCTAGATCATGCTCAGAGCATGATCAACAGCTTTGTCTGTCTGTGCACCGCTCACAGTTTGCATAGCTGCATCCCCATGCTATACAAGAGATCAGCCAGCAAAAAATGAAATTTGCATAGTGGGTCAAAGTAAATTAGTTAAAGAAAGTCAAAAAAAGTTTTTTAGAAAAAAGTAAAAATATAAAAATAAAAAAATAATTAAAAAAATCAAAATATTTTGTATATTGCTTAGCATTTCTGAAGAAATACGGGTGCATGTCTCCAGAAGTATGAGCTGGATATAATGTACTGGTAACTACAACAGACTGGTTACTATAAGGTACTGGTCACGATAGCATATTGATTACTATAACAGCAGTTTGCAATTTTCACTTGACAGCATTCATTGCTGCTTGTTTATGGAAAACACCCATGGAGCCAAAGTCATGCCTACATCTGTAGATAAATTCACAAAGGGTACAATTTCCAAAACGGGGTCACTTGAAGGGGGATGCTACTCTTCTAGCAATTAAAGGCTCTGCATATGGAGTCCGCAAACTATTCTAGGAAAATCTTCGCTCTAGCAGGCAAATTGCGCTCTATCCCTTCCTAACAAACAGGCAATCCCCACATGTATTCAGGCTGTCAAGTAGGTGCAAAGCATGCAGCTGCGGCAGCAGAAACTAAATCTCCGCGCACTTCCAAATACCACCGAGCATGCTTGGGGAAACCTGAGCAATGAGCATACTTGCTCATCACTACTAAGTAGTAATGTACAGCAACATATGGGGTATTTGCCAAGTTCAGTTGAAATTGTGGAACAAATTTTGGTGCCATTTTTACCAACTTCTTGTGTGAAAATGTAAAATTTGGAGCTAAAACAAAATTTTGGTGGTAAAAATATAGTTATTTTTTCTTCACTGCTCAATGGTATAAAATTATGTGACCCACCGTGGTGTCAATATGATCACTGTGTGAGCAGGTTGGCGGATGCAGTAACGGACAACGGGCAGCGCAAGGGTTAAAGTTGGTTTTACCTAGACAGGGGAATTCTCCACGCAGGGAGGGGCAAGGAGAGGCAGGGGAATGGCAAGTGATAATAGCACAGTACGGGTGCGGGGTGAAGTAACAATTGTAATACGTAAATCAAATGTTCATGAAGGGGTAACTTATCAGTTCGACGTCTTCCTGACTGCAGAGTCTTAGATTCCAACGGTGGTGCCTATGCAACTGGCGCGTAATGATTCCAGAGTCATCCTGAAGAAGTTGAGGATCCAGTTCCCAGCGGTGGCGATGAGCCTTTGCTGACTTCTACAGGTTGTGGGTCCTGGATTCGTCAGGCGGAGTGCAGTCTGTAACCCTGCCAGAGCGTGACTCAGCTTGACAGTAGTATGCGGTTGAGGAAAGACACAGTTCTAGATGGGTCATCCGGTCTGTCTTAGGCACACGCGTGGCATTAACTGGCTCGGAGCATTTGGCACCTTCGATTGCAGGAGCCAACATGCACATGCCAGATCTCTGTGCACAGTCACTGTACCTGGCAGCAGGGAATCTACTGTATAGCGCGGGCCTGTGTTTTCACGGTGCTCAGAGGACGGAGCACCAAAATTCCCATGCTGCGCGCTTTGTCTTCCCGCCAAGACTGCCTTCCCTTTCCCACGCCCAGGCTCTTTTATCTTAGTCACACCCCCTGGTATCAAGTGCAAAGGTCGGTCTGGGTAGGCAAACTTTCCCCCAGACAACAATGGTGAAAGCGCCGACAGTTCTGGAACCGGCGCAAGAGAGGTACCTCCGATACAGTCCATCTTCTTACAACTGCACCCCTAAGTGAATTTGATGAGAGGTGTAGCTTGTAATATAGGGTCACTTATGGGGGTTTGGCTGTTCTGGCAACTTAGGGGCCTCAGTTTGTTGTAAAAAAAATTTCCTATTATCCCTTAGAAAAATTAAAAACTTGGGGCTAAAACAACATTTTTGTGGTAAAAATGAAATTTATTCTTTCTGCACCCCTCAATGGTATAAAATTCTGTGAGGCACAAGTAGTGTCAATATGATCACTGCACCAGTAGAGTAATATTAATTCATTGGGGAGTGTAGTTTGTAAAATTAGTTCACATTTGTAGGGGTTCTGTTGTTCTGGCACCTCAGGGGCTCTGGCACTATGACATGGCACCCTCAAACCATTCCAGCAACATCTGAACTCCAATATGGTGCCTCTTCCCTTATGAGCTTTGTACTGTGCCTCAAAAGTTGTAGTCCCCCACATATGGGGTGTCAGTACACTCAGGAGAAATTGCACAACAAATTGTATGGTGCAATTTCTTTTGTGCCACTTGTGAAAATAAAAAAAATCGGGCTAAGATAATATTTTTGTGGGGAAAATGTAATTTTTTTTATTTTCACGGCTCAGCATTATAAACTTCTGTCACTTTTGATCTTGTGTTCCTTGGTCTTCATGATGTTCTCTGTGCTTCAAACAGAACCCTGAAACTATCACAGAGCAGGTGCATTTATACGGAGACTTAATTACACACAGGTGCATTATATTTATCATCATTAGTCATTTAGGACAACATTGGATCATTCAGAGATCCACAATGAACTTTTGGAGTGAGTTTGCTGCACTGAAAGTAAAGGGGCCGAATAATATTGCACGCACCACTTTTCAGTTTTTGAATTTCCACAAAAATTTAAAATAACCAATAAATTTCGTTCAACTTCACAACTGTGTCCCACTTGTTGGTTCTTCACCAAAAATTTACATTTGGTATCTTTATGTTTGAAGCATGATATGTGGGAAAAGGTTGAAAAGTTCCAGGGAGCCGAATACTTTCTCAAGGCACTGTATATGATGCATTATATTGAAAGGAGAAAAACATTGATGAGAGTGCATATTTAAAATGTTCAAAATACTTTTCCTATTTATTTCTATTGTAAAACCACTGTGTGTTTGTAATGTCAGTGCCAAAGTCCCTACAAGAACCCCCTTCCTCCGTCTGGCAGGGACTTCGATTTGCTCTCCTTCTCAGCAGAATTGCTCTGGTCCCTGCCCTGGCTCCTTCCTTTCAGGACCTGTGCATGGAAGGTTTTCTGGGACTGTGCTTAAGGCACATGCATGCTTCTCTCTTGTTAAAGGGGCAGTGCGCGTCCTTCTAAAATTGGCCCCAGCTGGGAGATGACAGGATTTTAAGGCACCTTCCCCTATAGAGAATTAGGCCTCTTTCACACTTCAGTTTTTTACAATCAGCCACAATCCGCCAGGTTTTGAAAAAAACGGATCCTCAATTTTTTTTTGAGGATCCGTTTTTTTCTCTCTCTCTCGCTCTCTCCTTTTCCCGGCCAGCGTTTACTTTAAATTTCCTCATTTTCAGGATCCGTCTAAAATCTAAAAACGGATCCTGTGCCATCCGTTCACATCAGTTGAGAACGGATCCGCTTGTCTGACTTTTTGGCGGATTTGAACTGATGCAAAAAACTGAAGTGTGAAAGAGGCCTTACCTGAACAACATCAGTTACTATTGTGTACACATGCTATGTCACTGTAATATCCCTGTATCCGTGGTCCCTGAACCAGATCCTGTCCATCCTGTCTGAACCTGATGCTGACTGTCCCGCTGAACCTGTTCCTGAACCCCCCCCACCTATAGGCATGATTCTGATCCATCTAGTTCTCAACTCCACTCCTGTACTGCTACCCTCTCCTGTTCAGTCTGAACCAGCCAGCACCTGTGATCCTACATCAGAGTCCATCCGGTGTTCCTGAACCTGTTCTGTCTGTGCCGTTCCAGTATCCACTTTACCAGCCATACAATCTTATTTAGAACCTCCTCTATATAACCAGCTGTACAGCATCCATTCCTCCTGTTAACCAGTTCCTGGCCGGTCAAACTCTACAAGTCTATCCATGCTTCCTTTCCCCTTGGGGGTCCGCTGCTGTGGCTCCAGGGTCTGTACTGGTGTGGTACCTGGCATCCACCTGCAGTCAAGTGTAACCACACCATCAGAGGCTCTAGTGAAGTACCAGGTGGGTGCTTAGCTACTCCCCTCCAGGCTCTCCCCTGTCCATGGTACAGTGGTTACACAAAAAAAAGCTTGATAATGTTTCACATTTCAGTGTTTTGAGTGTTTGGTAGTTTTTACACTTTAGGCTTTGAAAAGAAAGAATATGTCAGGCATCTCCTAATGGAATCTGCTTCAACCATTCATGTGCCGGAAAAGCTGACTCATATGTAACTTTCTCATCACCTATATGAGGTACAGTGGGTATGGTAAGTATTCAGAACCCTTTAAATTTTTCGCTGTTTGTTTCTTTGCAGCCATTTGGTGAATTCAAAAAAGTTCATTTTTTTCTCATTAACCCCTTCCTACAATTGACGTAATATTCCGTCCATGTGACCATGGACCTAATTACCATGGACGGAATATTACGTCATGCCCTTTAATGCGACATCGCAACTTAAGTCGCGGTGATCGCATTAAAATGCCGACGCCATCTTACCTCAGGATAGATGGCCTCGGCATCCCGGGCAGTCTCCGCCCTGGCCCGCCCCTCTCTGAGCTGTGATTGGCTGTTCAATTCAGAACAACCAATCACAGCAATTCTCTTTGTTTCAGCCAATCAGATTGGCTGAAACAACAGGAATCTAGGCTAGGATCGAGTACCGATGTACTCGATCCTAGGACCGGTGCCTGGCAACGCCAGGCACCGGAGAAAAGCCCCCAGATTGGCACGATCGCCTATTTAATCGATCGCGCCAATCGCAGCGCACAGTGGCGCAATATCGCCGCTGTGCCCTGCCGGTACCGGCCCGGATCGGTGCTGTAATAGCACCGATCCTAGGCCGGAGCCTAGGACAGGCCCAGCAGGGCCTGCAGGAAGTGGTTGGCGCGATCGATTAGATCGGCGATCGCGCCAGCCACAGGGCACAGCTGCAGTCACCATGTGACCGCTCTGTGCCCTGCTGATGACCTGGCCATGACCTGCCTAGGAATCGGAGCTGTGAGCTCCGATCCTAGGCAGTTACCATGGTCACCAGGCAGATCAGGGATTGGTGGGATCGATGTAATCATTCGATCCCACCAATGACAGGTCACAGCAGCGATGTGACCGCTCTGTAACCTGCCCCTGACCTGCCTCTGACCTGTCTAACCTGTCTGCAGGGGTCCTCACTCTAGCTGAGGATTCCTGCAGAGAGGTCGGACGCAGCAAGAGCTCCTGTGCTGGGTATTGTGGTGCCACAGCTTGTAGCATCACAATCCCTGCAGAAGAAAGAAGAAGAAGAAAGAAAACTACAACTGTAAGTGTTAATTGATCCCTGATCCCCTGCCCAATCTATCTTCACCCCCCCACCTATCTTCATCCCCCCATCCCCCGTCCACCCCCCCTTTTACCCCCCTCACCCCCCTTTTACCCCCCTCACCACCCTTTTACCCCCTCCACCCCCCTTTTGCGCCGCCTCCGTGTGCAGCCGCCAAGCGTTGATCGGTGATGCAGTTCACCGATCAACACTTGTGCTCGCTTTTTTTTACTCCGCACACACATGCCGTTTTTCATTTTTTTCTCCCCCCCCTTGTGCCACCTAACTACAACCCTAACTGACCCCTGCCCAATCTTTCTTCATCCACCCCAATCCCCCCATCCCCCTTCTCCCTATTTTTACCCCCCTCCACCCCACTTTTGCGCCACCTCCATGCGCAGCCGCCGAGCGTTGATTGGTGACGCAGTTCACGGATCAACACTCGTGCTCGCTTTTTTTTCCTCCACACACACATCCCGTTTTTCATTTTTTTCTCCCCCCCTTGTGCCACCTAACTACAACCCTAACTGACCCCTGCCCAATCTTTCTTCATCCACCCCCATCCCCCTTCCCCCTATTTTTACCCCCCTCCACCCCACTTTTGCGCCACCTCCGTGCGCAGCAGCCGAGCGTTGATTGGTGACGCAGTTCACCGATCAACACTCGTGCTCACTTTTTTTTCCTCCGCACACACATCCCGTTTTTCATTTTTTTTCTCCCCCCCTTGTGCCACCTAACTACAACCCTAACTGACCCCTGCCCAATCTCTTCATCCACCCCAATCCCCCATCCCCCTTCCCCCTATTTTTACCCCCCTCCACCCCACTTTTGCGCCACCTCCGTGCGCAGCCACCGAGCGTTGATCGGTGACGCAGTTCACCGATCAACACTCGTGCTCGCTTTTTTTCCTTCGCACACACATCCCGTTTTTAATTTTTTTTCTCCCCCCCTTGTGCCACCTAACTACAACCCTAACTGACCCCTGCCCAATCTCTCTTCATCCACCCCAATCCCCCCATCCCCCACCCCCCTCCACCCCACTTTTGCGCCACCTGCCTGCCGTTTTAAATTTTTTTCTACCCTTTTTGTGCCACCTAACTACAACCCTAACTGCTGATCCCTGTCCGATCTCTATTCATCCACCCCAATCTCCCCAGCCCCCTCTTTTTACCCCCCTTTGTGCCATTTCCGTGTGCACATTTAGCAGCCGCTGAATTTTGATAAGTGACGCAATTCACTTATCAAAGTTCGTGCCGGCTGTTTTCCATTTTTCTTTTTCACCTCCCCCCTTTGAGCCACCCCTGTGCAACACATCCAGCAGCCACTAAATTTTGGTAAGTGAGGCCGTTCACTTACCATATCTAGGTCCTGCTGTTTTAGACTTTTTTTTCCACATTTCCTTTTAGCTTTTTCTTACAGGATAGTGTGCACCAATCACTAGCCCCCCACCACATACACAGTTATAAATAAAGTACACCCAAGCACCATATTTACACAAAAAAATGTCCCGCCCATCACGTTCTTCCCAACAGCGCTATTCAATGGAGGAGGCATATTCTTACCTTGCCTCTGACACTGATAGCGAGGATGACGATCCGACTTTTCTTTATTTTTCGGATTCTTCATCCTCTTCTTCTTCCTCTTCCCCATCCTCATCTTCCTCCACGGGTCCTGCGGAACCGCCACGCAGACGCTCCAGGACAGAAGATAAGGCAGCGCCCACCATGCCCGCAGCTGATTCAGCAAACTCTGTGTGGACCTCGCCCCCCGAAAATTACGAGCCACTGATTCCTGATTTTGTGGCAGAATCAGGAATCAAGTTTGACACCACCGGCCTCACAGAAATTGACTTTTTCAAAGTCTTTTTCTCTGAGGATTTTGTTAACGACATGGTGGAGCAAACTAATTTGTACGCTCGGCAATTTTTGGAGCAAAACCCGCTTTCATCCTATACGAACTGGTCTCCTGTGGATGCAGTTGAAATGACGAAGTTTTGGGGCCTGGTCCACCACATGGGTATCCTGAAGAAGCCTGAAATTTCGCAATATTGGAGTGTTGATATTTTATACAACACTCCAGTGTTCCGAATGGTCATGGTCCGGGCGCGTTTTCAGGCCATCCTCAAGTTTCTGCATTATAACGATAATGCACAGTGTCTCGCACTAGATGACCCCAACTTTGACCGTCTGTTCAAAGTTCGGCCGAAAAAGTTCGGCAAAAAGTTTGCTGAAGTGTACGTGCTCCAAAGGAACATCTGCGTGGACGAGTCCTTGGTCCATTTTAAGGGCAGGCTCGGATTCCGTCAATACCTGCCCAGTAAGAGGGCCAGGTACGGAATCAAACTCTATAAGCTGTGTGAGAGTACCTCAGGGTACACCCACAGGTTTAGAGTGTACGAAGGAAAGGACACCAGGATTGAACCCCCTGAGTGTCCTCCTGACCTGGGAGTGAGTGGGAAAATTGTGTGGGATTTGGTGCACCCACTGCTGGATAAAGGTTATCACCTCTACACTGATAACTTTTATACCAGTGTCCCACTCTACAAAGCCCTCTTTGCGCGAGGTACCGCAGCTTGCGGTACTGTCCGCAAAAATCAGAGAGGCCTCCCGAAGACGCTACTTGGGCAGATGCTCCGAAAAGGTGAGAGCAGGGCCCAATGTAGCGACCACCTGCTGGTGGTCAAGTACAAGGACAAGAGGGATGTCTTTCTCTTGACCAGCATACACGATGATGGCAGCGCCCTCAGCACTGTACGGGGTACCTCGGCACAGGTCGGCAAACCTGAATGTGTGCTGGGGTACAATAAAAACATGGGGGGCGTTGATCGCTCCGATCAATACCTCCAACCGTACAATGCTTTGAGAAAGGCCAAGGCGTGGTACAAAAAGCTGGTCGTGCACATCATCCAATTGGCAATGCTCAATGCATTCCTATTGTCACAATGTGCATGCCCCAGCGATACGTCGTACCTTCAGTTTCAGGAGGTAGTGGTTAAGGCCCTGATGTTTGGCACTCTGGAAGGAGCGGGCCCCAGAACTTCCGGAACTGAAGGTGCTCGTATTGTACCAGGTCAGCATTTCCCGGGGGAGGTCCCGCAAACTGGAAAAAGAGGTAAATCGCAAAAAAGGCGCAGAGTGTGTTACAAAAACGGAATACGCAAGGATACCATTTATCAATGCGACACCTGCCCCGAAAAACCTGGCCTGTGTATGAAGGATTGCTTCAAATTGTACCACACCTCAATGCACTACTAAATTTCGTTACCGGAAACATTAGATTAGTTGGGGCACATCTAGATAAGTTCCTTGGGGGTCTAGTTTCCAAATCAATGTCACTTGTGGGTTTTTTTTACTGTTTAGGCATATCAGGGGCTCTGCAAATGGAAAATGACGCCCGCAGACCATTCCATCTAAGTCTGCATTTCAAAACGTCACTCCCTTCCGACCCTGCCGTGTGCCTAAACAGTTTTTTCCCACATATGGGGTACCAGCGTACTCAGGACAAATTGGACAACTTTTGGGGTCCAATTTCTCCTGTTACGCTTGGGAAAATTGAAAATTGGGGACTAAACGATCATTGTTGTGGGCACAAAATAGGATTTTTTATTTTCACGCCTGGGCAGTATAAACTTTAGTGAAACACTTGGGGGTTCAAAGTTCTCACCACATATCTAGATAAGTTCCTTAGGGGGTCTAGTTTCCAAAATGGGGTCACTTGTGGGGGGTTTCTACTGTTTAACCACATCAGGGGCTCTGCAAACGGAACATGACGCCCGCAGACCATTCCATCAAAGTCTGCATTCCAAAGCGTCACTTCTTCCCTTCTGAGCCCCAACATGTGCCCAAACAGTAGTTTTCCCCCACATATGGGGCCCAAGCGTACTCAGGACAAATTGGAAAACAACTTTTGGGGTCCAATTTCTCCTGTAACGCATGGGAAAATTAAAAATTGGGGACTAAACGATCATTTTTGTGGGCACAAAATAGGATTTTTTATTTTCACGCCTGGGCAGTATAAACTTTAGTGAAACACTTGGGGGTTCAAAGTTCTCACCACATATCTAGATAAGTTCCTTAGGGGGTCTAGTTTCCAAAATGTTGTCACTTGTAGGGGGTTTCTACTGTTTAACCACATCAGGGGCTCTGCAAACGGAACATGACGCCCGCAGACCATTCCATCAAAGTCTGCATTCCAAAGCGTCACTTCTTCCCTTCTGAGCCCTGACGTGTGCCCAAACAGTAGTTTTCCCCCACATATGGGGCACCAGCGTACTCAGGACAAATTGGAAAACAACTTTTGGGTCCAATTTCTCCTGTTACGCTTGGGAAAATTAAAAATTGGGGACTAAACGATCATTTTTGTGGGCACAAAATAGGATTTATTATTTTCACGCCTGGGCAGTATAAACTTTAGTGAAACACTTGGGGGTTCAAAGTTCTCACCACATATCTAGATAAGTTCCTTAGGGGGTCTAGTTTCCAAAATGGGGTCACTTGTGGGGGGTTTCCACTGTTTGGGCACATTGGGGGCTCGTCAAACGCAACATGGCGTCCAATCTCAATTCCAGCCAATTTTAGGTTGAAAAAGTCAAGCGGCGCTGCTTCCCTTCCGAGCCCTGCCGTGCGCCCAAACAGTGGTCCCCCCCACATATAGAGTATCAGCGTACTCAGGACAAATTGGACAACAACTTTTGGGGTCCAATTTCTCCTGCTACCTTTGGGAATATAAAAAATTGGGGACTAAACGATCATGTTTGTGGAAAAAATATGATTTTTTATTTTCACGCCCGGGCGTTATAAACTTCTGTGAAGCCCCAGGGGGTTCAAGGTGCTCACCACACATCTAGATAAGTTCCTTAGGGGGTCTAGTTTCCAAAATGGGGTCACTTGTGGGGGGTTTCCACTGTTTGGGCATGTTGGGGACTCGTCAAACGCAACATGGCGTCCAATCTCAATTCCAGCCAATTTTAGGTTGTAAAAGTCAAGCGGCGCTGCTTCCCTTCCGAGCCCTGCCGTGCGCCCAAACAGTGGTCCCCCCCACATATTGAGTATCAGCATACTCAGGACAAATTGGACAACAACTTTTGGGGTCCAATTTCTCCTGCTACCTTTGGGAAAATAAAAAATTGGGGACTAAACGATCATGTTTGTGGAAAAAATATGATTTTTTATTTTCACGCCCGGGCGTTATAAACTCCTGTGAAGCCCCAGGGGGTTCAAGGTGCTCACCACACATCTAGATAAGTTCCTTAGGGGGTCTAGTTTCCAAAATGGGGTCACTTGTGGGGGGTTTCCACTGTTTGGGCACATTGGGGGCTCGTCAAACGCAACATGGCGTCCAATCTCAATTCCAGCCAATTTTAGTTAGAAAAAGTCAAGCGGCGCTGCTTCCCTTCCGAGCCCTGCCGTGCGCCCAAACAGTGGTCCCCCCACATATAGAGTATCAGCGTACTCATGACAAATTGGACAACAACTTTTGGGGTCCAATTTCTCCTGCTACCTTTGGGAAAATAAAAAATTGGGGACTAAACGATCATGTTTGTGGAAAAAATATGATTTTTTATTTTCACGCCCGGGCGTTATAAACTCCTGTGAAGCCCTAGGGGGTTCAAGGTGCTCACCACACATCTAGATAAGTTCCTTAGGGGGTCTAGTTTCCAAAATGGGGTCACTTGTGGGGGGTTTCCACTGTTTGGGCACATTAGGGGTTCGTCAAACGCAACATGGCGTCCAATCTCAATTCCAGCCAATTTTAGGTTGAAAAAGTCAAACGGCGCTGCTTCTCTTCCGAGCCCTGCCGTGCGCCCAAACAGTGGTCCCCCCCCACATATAGGGTATCAGCGTACTCAGGACAAATTGGACAACAACTTTTGGGGTCCAATTTCTCCTGTTACCCTTGGGAAAATTAAAAAATTGTTGCTAACAGATCATTTTTGTGACTAAAAAGTTACTGTAAATGTTATTTTTTTCCTTCCATGTTGCTTCTGCTCCTGTGAAGCACTTGAATGGTTAATAATCTTCTAGAATGTAGTTTTGAGTAGCTTTAGGGGTGAAGTTTTTAGAATGGTGTCACTTTTGGGTATTTTCTGCCATATAGACCCCTCAAAGTGACTTCAAATGTGAGGTGGTCCCTAAAAAAAATGGTTTTGTAAATTTTGTTGTAAAAATGAGAAATCGCTGGTCAACTTTTAACCCTTATAACTTCATAACAAAAAAAAATTTTGTTTCCAAACTTGTGCTGATGTAAATTAGACATGTGGGAAATGTTATTTATTAACTATTTTCTGTCATGTATCTCTCTGGTTTAAGGTCATAAAAATTCAAAGTTTGAAAATCGCAAAATATTCTAAATTTTCGCCATATTTCCGTTTTTTTCATAAATAAATCCAAGTTATAGCAAAGAAATTTTATCACTAAAGTGAAGTACAATATGTCATGAGAAAACAGTGTCAGAATCGTCTAGATCTGTTGAAGCGTTCCAGAGTTATGACCTCATAAAGGGACAGTGGTCAGAATTGTAAAAATTGGCCCGGTAGTTAACGTGCAAACCACCCTTGGTAGTGAAGGGGTTAATGTGCACTCTGCACCCCATCTTGACAGAAAAAAAACAGAAATGTAGAAATTTTTGCAAATTTATCAAAAAAGAAAAACTGAAATATCACATGGTCATAAATATTCAGACCCTTTGCTCAGACACTCATATTTAAGTCACATGCTGTCCATTTCCTTGTGATCTTTAACATTGGGTACGCAGGACATGTGGATGTATGCGAATGCATAGTTTTGTGCGGTCCTGTGCGGTGGGTGAGCATGTCAAAATGACACATCCGCATACATCCGCATGTCCTGGGTACCCAATGTTAAAGATAGGTACGCAGGATGCATGCAGAAGTAGGCGGACCTAAACGGAAGAAGTGCGTAAGTTTGCGGAGCTTCAGGAAGGAAGTATGCAGCTGTCTGCAAAGCCCCAGTACGCAAGTGTGAACTTAGCCTAAGACCCCACAGCTCACAGTGCTTGTCAGACCAAACAAGAATCATGAAGTCAAAGGAACTGGCCAAAGAGCTCAGAGACTGAATTATAGCAAAGCACAGATCTGGCCAAGGTTACAAAAGAATATCTGCAGTATTCAAGGTTCCTAGGAGCATAGTGGCCTCTATAATCCTTAAATGGAAGAAGTGTGGGACCACCAGAAGTCTTCCTAGACCTGGCCATCCAGCCAAACTGAGCAATCGTGGGAGTAGAGCCTTGTTGAGAGAGGTAAAGAAGAACCCCAAGATCATTGTGGCTGTGCTCCACAGATTCAGTAGGGAGATGAAAGCTCCACAATGTCAACTATCACTGCAGCCCTACACCAGTTGGGCCTTTATGGCAGAGTGGCCTGACAGAAGCCTCTCCTCAGTGCCAGACATATGAAAGCCCACATAGAGTTTGCTAAAAAAAACACATGAAGGAATCCCAGACTATGAGAAATAAGATTCTCTGGTTTGATGAGACAAAGATAGAACCTTTTGGTGATAATTCTAAGCTGTATGTGTGGAGAAAACCAGGCACTGTTTATCACCTGCCCAATACAATTCCAACAGTGAAACATGGTGGTAGCAGCATCATGCTATGTGGGTGTTTTTCAGCTGCAGGGACAGAACGACTGGTTGCAATTGAAGTAAACATGAATGTGGCCAAGTACAGAGATATCCAGGATGAAAACCTCTTCCAGAATGCTCTGGACTTCAGACTTGGTCGAAGGTTCACCTAAGCACACAGCTAAAATAACAAAGGCGTGTATTCAGAACAACTCTGTGACCATTCTTGACTGGCCTAGCCACAGACCTGATCTAAACCCAATTGAGCATCTCTGGAGAGACCCGAAAATGGCTGTTCACCAAAGTTCACCATCCATCCTGACGAAACTGGAGAGGATCTGCAAGGAACAATGGCAGAGGATCCCCAAATCCAGGTGTGAAAAACTTGTTGCATCATTCCCAAGAAGACTCATGGCTGTACTAGCTCAAAAGGGTGCTTCTATTCAATACTGAGCAAAAGGTCTGAATATTTATGACCATGTGATATTTCAGTTTCTTTTTTAATAAATTTGCAAAAATTTCTACATTTCTCGATTTTTTTCAGTCAAGATGGGGTGCAGGGTGTACATTAATGAGAAAAAATGAACTTGTCTGAATTTACCAAATTGCTGCAAAGAAACAAAGAGAGAAAAATTTAAAGGGGTCTGAATACTTTCCGTACCCACTGTACATGCTATGTATATGGTATATGCCCTGTGAGCACTTTAAACATATAAAATGAATTCTATTACATATAAATATAAACTGCTTCTTGTTATAAATGGGTCACCCAGGAGGATGGCAGGATCAGGCTAAGCCACCAGAAGACCAGAGAGGTTGGTAACTAAGCGGATTGCAGACCCCTGATCCTATCCAAACAACTAGCAGTAGCCGTGGAGTGTTCCTACGATGCCCTAGACGCCTCGTCACAGCCGGAGAACCAACTAAGCCTAAAGACAGAAAGGTGAAATCTAAACTGCCCTGGAGCAGATCCCCAAAGGAATAGACAGCCCCCAAACATATATTGTCGGTGAGACAAGATGAGACACAAACACGAGCAGAGAACAGACTGAGCAAACGATGGGGCCCAAGCTGTCTAGACAGGACAGGGCAGAAAAGATACTGTCTGCAATCGGGCACAAAACCCTAAAAAAGTCCAACACTTCTGATATACAAAAAACCTGAGGTCACACGATCTCACCCCCGCTTGATCAACACTCTGGTATGAACTGAAAGCAAAGCAAAAAGATAAAAGGGGACTGAACAAGTTGCAACATATGAAGCAGGGCCCAGCGCTGCACCCAGCAGGGAGCATGCTGAACCCTAGCAACAAAGCAGAAAGCAAAAAAAAGGCAAAACCAGATTAGATGCAAAGGATTAGCAAAAGAATCACTTAGCTAAACAATGCAGATCAGGCAGGGGACAAAAGAAATCCAAATGCACAGGGAGGAAATCACCAGCAACCTCCAAGAGCAGCCAGCTCAATTATATGCTCAGAGCCAGTAATCCCAGGTTTCCAATTATCGTCATCAGGTGGGGAACTTATATCCAACTGGCCAGGTCCACTACTCTCAGTAACAACCAGAAGGAGCAGACGGAGCTTCGGCTCAGAACTCCGAGCAAGAGAATTCACAACAGTACCCCCCCTTGAGGAGGGGTCACCGAAACCTCATCCACACCACCAGGCCGATCAGGATGGGCTCGGTGAAAGGCACAAATCAATCTCTTGACATGGATGTCAGAAGCAGAGACCCAAGAATTATCCTCCTGGCCATAACCCTTCCACTTGACCAAGTACTGAAGTCTCCGTCTAGCCAGATGAGAATCCAATATCTTCTCTACCTCATACTCCAAATGACCCTTAACCAGTACAGGGTCAGGGGGCGCTGCCATGGGAATGACTGGCTCCACAAACGTTTTCAACTTTATGAAAGACGTTATGAATCTTAAACGTAACTGGAAGAGCCAAACTAAAAGAAACGGGGTTGAGGATTTCCAAAATCTTATAAGGTCCAATAAACCTTGGCTTGAATTTTGGAGATGCAACCTTCATGGGAATATTTTTTGAGGACAACCAAGCCATATCACCCACTTTAAACAGGGGACCAATGGTCCTATGCCGGTTGGAAAATCGTTGGGCCTTTTCCTGAGAGTGGGACAACTTATCCACTGCTTGGTCCCAAATCTGCTGCATTCTCTCTACCACAGAATGCACACCTGGGCAAGCAGAAGCTTCTACCTGCCCCGTAGAAAATCGAGGATGAAACTCAAAGTTACAAAAGAAAGGAGGCATCAAAGTGGCAGAGCTAGCCCTATTGTTTAGCGCGAATTCGGCCAAGGGCAAAAATGGGACCCAATTATCTTGATAAGCAGATATGAAACATCTCAAATAGGACTCCAACGTCTGGTTTGTTCTCTCTGCCCATTGGTCTGAGGATGAAATGCAAAGGAGAAAGACAACTGAATTCCCAGTTTGGGACAAAAAGCCCTCCAAAATCTGAAAACAAACTGGACCCCTCTGTCCGACACAATGTTCTCAGGAATCCCGTGCAAACTAACCACTTGTTGTAAAAACAAGGGCACCAACTCAGAAGAAGATGGCAACTTTGGGAGTGGTACAAGATGGACCATCTTAGAAAATCTATGACAGATCACCCAAATAACAGTTATTCTTTGAGAAACAGGGAGATCAGAGATAAAATCCATTGAGATATGGGTCCATGGCCTCCTGGGCACCAGCAGAGGCATCAACAAACCACTAGCATGAGAACAGGGCTTAGAACGAGAACAAGTCCCACAGGA
The DNA here is from genome assembly GCF_039654945.1 of Dendrobates tinctorius. Taxonomy (NCBI): domain Eukaryota; kingdom Metazoa; phylum Chordata; class Amphibia; order Anura; family Dendrobatidae; genus Dendrobates; species Dendrobates tinctorius. The sequence continues at coordinate 27,882,479 of NW_027361703.1, read as the reverse complement.
CTGCACAAAATTCCTGACATCACGAGATAAGTCAGGCCACCAAAAAGACCGACTCACCAAATCTCTGGTACCAAAGATACCTGGATGACCAGCCAACACGAAGCAATGAATTTCAGACATTACTCTTTTCCTCCACTGGTCAGGGACACAAAATTTTCCCATAGGGCATCGTTCAGGTTTATCCTCCTGAAATTCCTCCAGGGCACGTCTCAAATCAGGAGAGATGGCGGAAAGAACTACACCCTCATTTAGAATGGTCGTAGGCTCGGTCATGTCAAGAGAATCCGCAAAGAAACTCCTAGAAAGGGCGTCTGCCTTAACATTCTTAGTGCCCGGAAGAAAAGAGAGCACAAAATTAAAACGCGTGAAAAACAAGGCCCACCTAGCCTGTCTAGGATTCAAGCACTTGGCTCATTCAAGATGAATCAAATTCTTGTGATCGGTGAGGACCACAACTTGATGTCTAGCTCCCGCCAACCAATGTCTCCACTCTTCAAATGCCCACTTCATGGCCAATAATTGCCGATTCCCCACGTCATAGTTCCGTTCAGATGGGGAAAATTTTCGAGAAAAGAAGGCACAGGGATTCGATTCATCTTAGAGGTTACTGGATCTCTTTGAGACAAAATGGCCCCTGCACCAATCTCAGAAGCATCTATTTCCACCTGAAATGGGAGTGAAACATCAGGTTGCCGTAGAACCAGAGCAGAAGTGAATCTCTGCTTAAGCTCCTGAAATGCCGCGACTGCCTCTGGAGACCAATTCACCACATCAGCACCCTTTTTGGTCAAATCCGTCAGAGGTTTAACAATACCAGAAAAATTACTTATAAATTTATGGTAGTAATTAGCAAAACCCAAAAACTTCTGAAGAGCCTTCAGAGAAGTGGGCTGAACCCAATCATAAATGGCCTGTACCTTGGCCAAGTCCATTTCAATAGCAGACGGGGACAAAATGAATCCCAAAAACGAAATCCCCTGTACACCAAAAAGACATTTCGATCCATTAACATACAGAGTATTTTCGATCAAAATCCAGAACACAGTCCGGACATGTTCCACATGAGAATCTCAATCACTGGAAAAAAACTAAATATCATCCAGATAAATAATCAAAAACTTATTCACAAGGTCCCGGAAAATATCGTTCATAAATGATTGGAAAACGGAAGGGGCATTAGTGAGCCCAAAAGGCATCACCAGGTACTCAAAATGTCCCTCCGGAGTATTAAACGCCATCTTCCATGCATCCCCGTGCTTGATGCGAATAAGATTATATGCTCCCCTGAGGTCAAGTTTGGTAAACCAACAAGCACTTTTAACTCAGGAAAATAAACCAGAAATCAGGGGTAACGGGTACTGATATTTAACAGTGAATTTGTTAAGGGAGCAATAGTCAATACATGGCCTTAATGAGCCATCTTTTTTGGCCACAAAGATAAAAACAGCACCCAAAGGCGAAGAGGATGGTCTGATATAACCCTTCTCCAATGATTCCTTGATATAAAATCGCATAGCATCATGTTCAGGTACAGATAAGTTGAAAGGCCGACCCTTGGGAAATTTACAACCGGGCATTAACTCAATTGCGCAGTCATAACTCCTAGGAGGCAAAGACGCGGACTTACTCTCACTAAATACATCAGAAAAATCAGCCAAATAGTCAGGAACGTCTTGACACTGGGGAGAGGTGGAGAAAACAGGAGTGTCACTAAGAACACATTGACAACCCCAACTCACCACAGACAGAGATTTCCAATCTAAAACAGGATTATGGGTTTGCAATCAAGGAAAACCCAGTACAATAGTATCATGTAAATTGTGCAACACCAAAAATTTACAATTCTCTTGATGGGCCCGGGTGACCCGCATTACCACCTGGGTCCAAAACTGGGGTTTATTCTCCGCCAAAGGGGTAGCATCAATCCCCCTCAAGGGAATAGGGGTTCTCAGGGGCACCCTGGGGAAACCACAATGCTTGGCAAAGTCAAGATCCATCAGATTCAAAGCTGCTCCTGAATCAACAAAGGACTTAGCAGAAAAAGTAGACAAGGAGCAGATCAAGGTAACTGCCAACAGGAACTTAGGCTGTACACTGCCCACTGCAAATGCGTCAGCAAAACATTTTTCTCGTTTAGGGTAGACAGAAATAACATGAGAGGCATCCCCACAAAAGAAGCATAACTTATTACGCCTTCTGAACTCTTGACATTGCACCCTAGACAAAACCCTATCACATTGCATGGGTTCAGAAGTTTGTTCAAAAGGCAGCACCGCCTCTCGCGTACTTTTACGTTCACGTAAACATCGATCAATTTGAATGGCTAATGGCTAAGATCAGAGGGGACAGGAAATCCCACCATAACATCTTTTACGGTTTCTGCTAGACCTTTCCGAAAGAAAGCTGTTAGGGCATCATCATTCTACTTAGTAAGGACCGCCCACTTTCAGAACTTCTGGCAGTATAACTCCGCAGCATCCTGACCCTGGTTCAATGCCAATAAGGTCTTCTCAGCTTGATCAATAGCATTAGGTTCATTATACAGCAATCCCAGGGCCTGAAAAAATGCATCCACATTAGCCAGAATAGGATCTCCAGGTGTCAAAGAAAAAGCCCAATCCTGGGGATCGCCGCGCAGCAGGGAGATGACAATTTTAACCTGCAGCACTGAGCTCCCCGATAAATAAATTAGGCTGTGTGCACACATTGCGGATTCTGCTGGTTTTGGCCCTGCGGAAACGCAGCAGTTCCACAGACCAAGTACAGTACAATGAAACCCTATGGGTTTTCAAAAACGCTGTGCTGACGGTGCGTTTTTTTCCGCGCGGTTTAGCTGTGGTTTACAAACCGCAGCATGTCAATTGTTTGGGCGGTTTCACACCTTTAACATAGTAGAGGTGTGAAACCGCAGGGCAAAACCGCAGACCAAACCACAGGAAAACCGCAGGTCACTTTACCTGCGGTTTTACCTGCGGTTCCGCGCGGAAAAACCCGCAGCTGAATCTGTAACGTGTGCACATAGCCTTTGGCTTTAAAGCAAGAAATAGTTTACAGTTATTCTTGAAATTCAAAAATTTTGACCGATCCCCCGAAAACACATCAGGAGTAGGGATCTTTGGTTCTACAGCAGAAGATTGAGCGAGATAGGCAGAAATTCCCCGCACTTCAGCAGCGAGCTGCTCAACATGATAGGACAATTGCTTAGTCTCCATTAAAGAAAAATTCCTCCTACGGCCCCAGAGAAAAAAAAGAAAAAATATATTAAAATAGAGTTGAGCGAAACGGGTCGGTCAAATTCAAAAATCACGCCTTTCGCCAAAGTCGGGTTTCATGAATTGAAACCCGACCATAGCGTGAGGTCGGCCATGAGGTCGCCGATCCGTGCGCCAAAGTCGCGTTTCAAATGATGCGTCCAGCGCCTTTTTTCAGCCAATGATGGAGGACGCACACTGTGGGCAATGCGATGACATGTGCAGCGGCCACCACCATCTTAGAGAAGGGCATTGATGTGATTGGCTGTGAGGGGCTATAAAAGACAGTGACCACTGACCGCCATCTTACTTCTGCCGATCTTAGAACAGGGAGAGGTGCTGCTGCTGATGCTGAATAGGGAGAGCGTTAGGCAGGGAAGAAGGAAAAAAAATAGCTTCTGCTGCTAGCGCTTTTCACTGCACAGTTAGTGTGCAGAGAAAGTGGAGGATTTTAGTTGTGTGCAGCAGCGCTGGTGGTGATTAGGCTGCCTTTTAAGGCTACCTGATAGCTGCATTGGTGTGTGCACATGTAGAGGTGGTGGCGGGACTGGGGGGTGGTCCCTCATCTTACCGCACAGAGATGAACAGAGACAAATAGAGGCCATTTTCGGGTGCAACAGGTCCAAGCTTTATTCACTCGCTGTCCGCCTGACAGACTCACAGCACTCTGCAATTTTCCTCAAGGCTCTCCGGTTACAATACACCACAGAACACCGTACTTTCGTCAGGGACGAATACATACGTACCATCCCTTTACTCTTGTTAACGCTTTTGACAGGTTTGTCACTGTGGCCGCCTTAGACCCGTAAACCAACAATAATTTCACTGGTCACAACGTCTTTCTTAACACGGTATCCGTAACCTCTGTGCCTCGTCGATATAACCTCTGTGTCTCGTCTATATTGCGGTATTCCTGTCAGGACCACCCCCCTGACGTTCTCTCTCCTCAGTCCCCCTGGTTTGGTTTTCCTCACAGCGCACAAACTGTCGTAGTCCTCCTGTCACTGGAGCTCCCCCAGGGGACTGGAAATTTCTGGAACCCTCCCTCAGTATTTATACCAAACCCGGTTCCCTGCAACTCTGCCCCCCATGACCAATGGTTTCCTAAGCTGCTGTCAAGTCCTTTGCTCACACTCCTCCCTGCCCTCTATTGGTCAACCCAGGTATTGCACGTCTACTACACTTTCCTAGCTGTTTCCCACTGTAATAACTGATACCTACCTACACTGCGCAAACCTTTCCTTCTTTTCTCTGACTAGTCCGTCCGTCCGTCAGGTCACCTTCCCTACACACACTGCTGTTCAAACTGCTTTTTTCAAAGCACTCCAACTTTTATTATCTGTTCTGCTCATTTACCGAGTGTTTTTTTCACACAACGTATAGCGGTGTACGCTCCTCACACAGTACCGTGTACCGGCTGGGATCACAGACAAATACAAGCTACTGTATCTGGGTGTGACTCTGGAAAACCAAGCCGAGGTGATTTGTCAGTTTTCCAGACCTACACAGCATAGAGCTGTCGGCTTTGCAAACAGTTTAGTGTATGTGCTGTTTGATACGGTCCAAAGTATACAGAGACAGCGTGTGTCACTCACTCAGTATAAACATAGCCTGAGATTTAAAATCTTTCATACAGACACCGTATAGCGTGTACACTCCTCACACAGTACCGTGTACCGGCTGGGATCACGGACGAATACAAGCTATCTGTGTGTGACTCTAGATAAACAAGCCGAGGCAATTTGCCAGATTTCCACACCTACACCATATAGAGCTGTCGGCTTTGTAAACAGTTTAGTATATGTGCTGTTTGTTAACGGTCCAAACTATACAAAGACAGCGGGGGGTGTGACACTCTTTAAATACATATACGGAGATTGTTAGTTACACAAAAAACGTATCCAGCTGTACACTTCTGATACAGTACCGTATATCTGCTTGTTGTATTACGGTCAAATATATACTGGGAGAGCGTCTGTGACTAACAAAAAATATACGTAGATTTAATTTTTTTTAATACACCTTACACAGCTGGACGCTCCTCATACAGTACCATCTCTCTGCTGGTATTTTGGGTACATTTTCCCAAACATGAGGAAGCATGGTGGAAGAGGCCGCGGATGTGGGCAGGGGGGCGTGGCTGGTACTGATGGTGATGGTGCATAGGCTGGTTCTGGCAAAAGCACAATAGCAGCTAAGGCAGGAAGTGTTGAGCCTGCGTCATCGTCTGGCCCAAGAAGGCCTGTAAGGTTACCTTTTCTTGGAGTAGTAAAACCGCTTTTAAAGCCGGAGCATCAGGAACAGGTTTTGGCGTACATTGCCAAAACAGCCACCAGTTCTATTGCCTCCTCTTCTGAATGTTCCAAACCTGCAAGCACGGAGTAGTCAGTGCAGGGTTCTGGTCAGGAAAAACACCTTTCCTTGTGTCTTTCACCCCCACCAAAAGTGAAGGATGTGGCAGCCGACACTTCAGATTACTCTATGGAGCTCTTTTCACATACCATGCCTGGGTTATCCAGTCAAATCCTGAATTCCCCAGTCCAAGATGAATCTGACATGGACTGCACTGATGCACAGCCACTGCTAGATGATTCTGCTGGTACATCGACCCAGAGCACTACATTGCCCTTGCACTCTACTGAGCCAGAATCTGACCCTGATGAAACTCAGGTGCCCCTTCCCGCATACTATACCACCTTACACGGTGACACAGAGGAAGGTAAAGAGGAAGGTGCAGATGACTTTGAAGAGGCGGTAATGGATGACCCAGTTCTTGACCCGGATAATCATCCATTGGGGGAGGAGGGTGGCGCTGGCAATAGTTCAGATAAAGAGAAGGATCCGCAGCAGGCATTGACATCATAGCAGCGGTTATCTAGCAGGCCCGTAGCTGTCCAAAAATGTGAACCAAAAAATAAAAGAGTTGCAGGACAGCTTGGCCAGACGGTCAAGTTAGCAGAGAGTGCAAGGCCAGAAAATGTCTACCATAGTAGGAAGAGTGCAGTGTGGCACTTCTTTATCCAAAATCCTACTGATGAGGCAAAGGTTACCTGTAAGAAGTGCGGAAGGACCTTTAGCCGAGGTAAACAACTCAGAAATTTGAATACCAGTTGCATGCTTAGACATTTAACCAACATGCACTTGCAAGCGTGGACGGACTACAAAATGTCAGGTAGCACATGTGCACCTGCTCCGACTAAAAGTAGCCAGCAATGCTCCATCACTTCCCCCACTGTTACACCACTGCCACCATTAAGCACACCACCAGCACAAAATTTTGAGGTGTCGTCGCAAGGCTAAAGCACTCAGGGAATCACAATGGTTTTGCAACACAACACTGAATCTAGGCCATCAACACCAATAACATCACCAGCCATAGGCCTTGCCAAACTCACACACATACCTTGCCTGGCTCACACTTTGAACCTGGTGGTGCAGTGCTTCCTTAATTATCCATAGTTAGCATCCCTGCTCCATAAGGTGCGAAGACTGTGCTCGCACATCCGTCACTCGCCCATACATTCCAATCATATGCAGAAGCTGCAGCGATTGCTCCACCTCCCCAAGCACCGCCTAATTATAGACTTTGCAACAAAGTGGAACTCCACCCTGCACATGGTTGAGAGGCTGTGCGAACAGAGACAGGCTGTCATGCATTTGTGGGAGGCTACATGGGTAGGCAGTTTGAGGGCAGACATGGAATTGTCGGGTGTGCAGTGGTCAAAGCTGAAAGACCTCTGTAAAGTCCTTCAGTGTTTTGAGGAATGCACACAGCTGGTAAGCGCTGATGATGCCATCATTAGCATGAGCATCCCACTTGTGCGTCTGCTCATGCAAAGTTTGACGCACATTAAGGAACAGGCGTCTGCAGTGGAGGAGGAACAGGGGGAGGAGGAGGGAAGCCTTGCTGACAGTCAGCCATTGTCTGGTCAGGGAACTGTCCTGGATGAGGTGGAGGAAAAGGAGGAGGATGAGGGGGATGATTATTTTGGTCAGGAGGATGCTTCTCATGGGGCAAGAGAAAATGTTGGCATTCCAAGGTCAGGTACAGGGTTTGTGCATGACTGTAGGGATGTGGATTTTCCAGAAAGTGCCCCTCCACCCAGCAGTGGCAGTGCATTATTGACACCTGGAACATTGGCCCACATGTGCGATTATGCCTTACGGATCCTAAAAAGGGACCCCCGCATTGCCAAAATGATGAAGGATGACGACTACTGGCTGGCCAGCATCCTCGATCCACGCTACAAAGAGATAATATTGGCTAACAAGCAAGCAACTCTGGCAAACCGTTTGTTTGAGGCTTTCCCAGCACACAGCAGCGGTGCTGTTTCTCCCACGAGCTGTAGTGGGCACAATGGAAGAGGTATTCATGGTGCACACAGCCAAAGTGGCGTTGGAGACAGGGGTTTCATGACCATATTGTGGACTGATTTCTCAAGTACCACTCACACGACAGCTAATACTGCATCGATTCAAAGTGACAGGAGACAGCAGTTGTCAACTATGGTTACAAACTACTTATCCTCCCATATCGATGTTCTCCCTCACAGGTCATTCCCCTTTGACTATTGGGCCTCTAAACTGGACACCTGGCCTGAATTGGCACAATATGCCTTACAGGAGCTCGCTTGTCCTGCTGCTAGTGTGTTATCTGAAAGAGTCTTCAGTGCTGTTGGATCAATCCTGACAGAAAAAAGGACCCGTCTGTCGACCCAAAATGTTGATGATCTAACCTTCATTAAAATGAACCATGCATGGGTTTCCAAGGATTTTGTCCCACCGTCCCCTGATGACACCAAGGTTGCCAGAAAACTGCCTCGCTTTTGTTCTCCTCTTCCTCTGACTTGCCCAATTCTGCCATTTACAGCTGCTGAATGTCCAGCCTACACATCAACATATGCCATTTTTTAAACCTCCCTAACTGGGCTGCCCACTCCCCCCCAAGGGCTGAGGTCAACACCTGGCGTACCCGGGCAAGTGACGTTGTTCTGAACAGGTGGATGGGCCCACTCATGGCCGACTGCACTGGCACAGGGCCCCTCATAGTACAACACAGTGTCTCTGACGGTGGGGGGGCCCACTCGCCGTCAGACACACCAGCGTACTATGAGGGGCCCTGTGCCAATACCGTCGCCCACGAGTATGCCCCCCCTGCTTGGTCATGGCAACAGCACTTTCAAGTTGCAATACTTACCTCTCTGTGCTCCACCGCTGTGTAGTCTGGGCAGTTAAATCCTTCACAGGGACGGCCAATAGAAATTTGGTGTATTGATCAATGATGGTTAAGATGTAGCTATGGCCTGTCCTGCTGGCCTCTACCTTCACATAATCATTGGCTACCATTTGTAATGGACGTCAACTCACAATCGGATGCAGTGGTGCTTTATGATCAGCTTTCACAGTTTTCCTAGTCACAGACGTGCGACATTCCTGCCACCATTTTCCAATGGCTCCTCTCATGCCAATCTAACAGAATCACCTACGGCCTGTTGTTTCTGTCTTTGGCCCTCCAAAATGCCCAGACACATCATGATAGGCAGCGAGGACCATGTGTACATCTCTCCCTGTGATCACAATTTGATGGAGACGAGTAATGGTGATGTGATCCATGCTACTGCGATAAAGCTATCCTTTCTTCAAAAAGAAGCGTTTTCACTGTCTCCACAGACACAGTAATTGAGAGTATGCATTGCCTCTGCAACATCTACCGTGAGGTTTCCCCGCGATGAGTAATTCCCAAATTTCTGCAAACAATCGACTTTCCGTCTGTACTATTATCCATGTAGTTTGCAGTAGCGGAGAGTCTGGACTGGCTTACTGAAATTTGAAAAATAAACAAAGATTTAAAAGTATCACAACACTGTATACTCGTGTACGCCTCGAATACCTTTCCCTTTTTCTACTTTTTAAATTATGGTGTAATACATACTGAGCCTGTGAGTCTGTGTCTGACTCCGGAAGTGTAGACGGAAATTTACAATTACCCCTAGACTGGATACACCTGGTATGTGCTGATACTGTACCTTTGTTCAAAATGTTTTAGTAAGGAATCCTCCATAGTGAGTGAGCGTGTGTGGTTTCCGCCTTCTATATAGACGGTGAATCGGAGATACCAATTTTTACTCTATACTCGATACAGCTTGTTTCTTGTTATACAGTACCTTTGGTCGACATTTAGTGTTACGGTCACATCCGTACTGAGTAAGCGTCTGAGAGTGACTACGGGACTATGTATACAGAGATTTTAATTGTACCCTATATTATATATACTTGCTATCTTGTTATCCAGTACATTTTTAACAACATTTTTTATTATGGTCAAACCCTGACTGAGTGAGCGTGTGAGGGTGACTCCGGAAATCTATACAGAGATTTCAAATTTGGCCAACACTGATTACAGCAGTACGCTTCTGATACAGTAACCTTTTTTGCTATTTAGTTTCAGGTGTAATCCATAATGAGCCTGTGAACGTCTGCCTGTTGCTCCGAAAATATATTTGGAGATTTAAGATTACACCAACACTGTATACAGCTGTACGCTTGTGTTTCATTACCCATTTACAGCTTTTCATATTCTTGTGTAATCCATACTGGGCCTGAGAGCATTTGTGTCTGCCTCCTGAAATATATACGGAGATTCAGAATGTTTACACTATACTATATATACCTTGTATCTGGTGATACTGAACCCTTTTTCAACATGTTATTTTTTTGGGTAATCCATACTGAGCCTGTAAGCGTCTGTGTATGACTCTTGAAATATATACGGAGATTTACTGTTATCCGTTGACTGTATAGAGCTGTATGCTTCTGATACAGTATCATATATCTGCTGGTATTTTGGGTCCATTTTAAAAAACATGAAGTATGGTGGAAGAGGACGCGGACGTGGGCGTAGGGGGTCACCTGTTAGTGATGGTGGTGGTGATGCATCTGCTGGTAGTGCCAAAAACACAATAGCAGCTAGGGCAGGAGGTGTTGATCCTGCGTCATGGTGTAGCTCCGGAAGGCCTGTAAGGCTCCCTTTTATGGGAGTAGGTAGACTGCTTTTAAAGCCAGAGCATCAGGAACTGGTGTTGCCTTACATTGGTGAAACAGCCTCCAGCTCTATTGCCTACTGTTCTGAAGTTTAAAAAAAAACAAGCACTGAGTCGTCAGTGCAGACTTCTGGTCAGGAGCAACCCCTTTCCTTGTGTCCTTCACCCACATCAAAAGTTAAGGATGCGGCAACACACCCTTAAGATAACTCCATGGAGCTCTTTTCACATACCATGCCTCGGTTCATTAAAAATGGGGCCCATCATATACTGGAGCATTCCAAATGGGGGACATCAAACACTGGAGCGGCATTTACAGAGCCCATTATACACTGGAGAATTAGAAATGGAGCACATTATATATGGAGCATTAGTAGGGCCCATCATACACTGGAGCATCATCCATGAGGCCCATTATATACTGGAGCATTCCAAATGGGGGATATCAGACACTGGAGCAGCATATACGGGGCTCATTATACACTGGATCATTACAAATGGAGCCCACTATATATGGAGCATTATTAGGGCCCATCATACACTGGAGAATCGTCCATAGGGACCATCATATGCTGTGGCATTATGTGGAGCTCATCATATACTGTATGGAACATTATAGGTGACCAATTATTCTGTATGGAGAAATATATGGGGCTCATTATTCCATTATTCTGTATGGCGCACAATGTGGTGGCCATAATACTGTATGGAGTAATATACTGTCCTTTTTTTGAGCTATTGCAGAATTTAAAATAGATCAGTCATGTTATGTCATGTCATGTAAGCAGTGAAGTATTTGTCATTGTACTATACCTATATTTCTGTGCCGTATCGGAGCATCATGAGTTGTGGTATGTGTTAAAGGGGCGCACTGACACTCTTTGGCCCAGGGCACACGAAAACCTGGAGCCAGCCCTACCCCCCCATTTTTAGCCAAATAACCCCCAGTTTTCAATGCGTAACTATTATTATGAAGTAAATTAAGGTTGACAAGCTTCAGTAATAAGAATTGATGTTTTTGGCATTGAAATGGGCACTGTAGGTGTGTTTACTGTCCTCCACTCCCTGCCGACTTTGCTTCCCCATTGACTTGCATTGGGTTTCGTGTTTCAGTTGGACCTCCGACTTTTCCCTATAGTCGGCCGATTTCGTTCGACCTGACTTTTGCGAAAGTCGGGTTTCATGAAACCCGACTCGACCCTAAAAAAGGCAAAGTCGCTCATCTCTATATTAAAAACTTTTTTTACAATTCTTTCCTTCTTTTGAGTACCCTAGAGTCTGCGGTTAGGCTGGTGATTCTGCTATGAATGGGTAAGTAAGGAGGATGGCAGGAACAGGCTAAACCACCAGAAGACCAGAGAGGTTGGTAACTAAACTGACTGCTGACCCCTGATCCTATCCAAACAACTAGCAGTAGCCGTGGATCGTTCCTACGATGCCCTAGACGCTTCGTCACAGCCGGAGAACTATCTAAGCCTAAAGAGAGAAAGGTGAAATCTAAACTGCCCTGGAGCAGATCCCCAAAGGAATAGACAGCCCCCAAACATATATTGTCGGTGAAACAAGATGAGACACAGACACAGGCAGAGAACAGACTGAGCAAACGGTGGGGCCCAAGCTGTCTAGACAGGACAGGACAGAAAAGATACTGTCTGCAATCACGCACAAAACCCTAAAAAAGTCCAACACTTCTGATATACAAAAAACCACCCCCGCTAGATCAGCACTCTGGTATGAACTGGAAGCAAAGCAAAAAGATACTAACATAACAGGGGACTGAACAAGCTGCAACATATGAAGCAGGGCCCAGCGCTGCCCTCAGCAGGGAGCACGCTGAATCCTAACAACAAAGCATAAAGCAATAAAATGGCAAAACCAGATTAAATGCAAAGGATTAGCAAAAGAATCACTTAGCTGAACAATGCAGATCAGGCAGGGGACAAAAGAACTCCAAATGCACAGGGAGGAAATCACCAGCAACCTCAAAGAGCAGCCAGCTCAATTATATGCTACCAGCCAGTAATCCCAGGTTTCCAATTATCGTTGTCAGGTGGGGATCTTCCATCCACCTGGCCAGCTCCACTACTCTCAGTAACCACCAGAGGGAGCAGAGGGAGCTTCGGCTCAGAACTCCAAGCAAGAGAATTCACAACAGCTTCTGCTATAAACTGCTAATGTATGACCATTTTATGTATATTTTATAAAAGATATTAACAGTCATATCTAAACATGTAATATTAAATTCAATGCGCCGTTATTTAGGAATGGAAGAATACTTATAAAAAGCCGGCATACAAATATGTTTAGCAGTTGTAAAGGAATCTTGTTCTTCTACCAATTTAAAGTACTTACAGCATTTGGGTGGCATTGTGAACCTGCCTACATGCACAATGTTTGTTTCAAAGACAAGAAAATGTAATGTCTGTACATTGTGCACAGGGGATTTAAGGTGACTTCAGATCATACTAGGTTCCAGTAACATACAGATAGACATAAATGTGCAAATAGATGGTGCAAGAGTGACACCAATAGATTGAAACACGCATTACACTTTAACTTTAAATCAGAAAAATCTTATTTTTGCAGTATTATACATAGTATAGTGGTTCTGCAGAATGATTAGTAAACATTTCCTTAGAGGCAGTTTGTCAGTAGGATCAGCCCTGCTAAGCCGTCTATATGGGCATGTAGGTCATAGGAAGCTGAATAAAGTAATATCTGCAATTTCAAATCCACATTTTCCAGATTATCAGGAAGAGCTGGACTGCCCCAACATTAAGCAAGATCAAGATAGAAGCTATTACATGTCTCAAATTGGTAACTCAACATTTCATTTAAAACAAGCCTTAGGTCAGATTCTCTGCAGATCAGTGTCGGGCTCATTGCCTGGAACAGCTCAGTTACATATAGGACAAATGTGGAATTCCCCGGAATAATAAGTTGGGTCGCAAATATAAAGGTATCATTTTATTCAGCTATCTATGACCTGCATGTCCATATAGATGGGTTAGTAGGCCCGGATTTAGGGGGCCCAAGGGGCCCGGTCCCTGGACCACCCACAAAGCGGGGGCCTCCCACCAATATAGAGATAAATATCTCAAAACATGTAAAATACACGTCTCTTTGCTGTGAACTGTTTCTAATGATAAGGAACATTTAACAAAAGAGAATCTATAGAAAGTGTAGGGACCTGGCTATTGTCCTACATCTCAGGGGCTGGCGAAGAGCGGCAGAGTCATGCCACCTGACCTGCGTCAGCATCCACTGAACTGGCTAGCCAGACTTCCTTAGTACCCTGTACCTAATGCTTAGCTTGTGGCATGCAGCACGGGACACTCTTTAAATCTGGTTGCTAAAAATGCAGTAGAAAGCTACTTGAGTGCTGTACATTTTTTTGACTTCCTTGAAAAGCTGTTCCTCTTCACAGTTTCAATGCATCGGCATCAGCTCCTGACTGAGGCTTGGAAAAATATTGACTCAGCAACAGCATTGACTCTCAAATGTGTCACAGCAACACGATGGTCATGCAGAGTTGACGCTACTAAGGCCCTTAAGCATGACTATCAGCAGTTTAAAGATGTATTTAAACAGAGTGCTGATGACTTTGAAGAAAAAAGCTGTGTACGGTGTGAAGCAGAAGGACTGTTAAGACAAATGAATCAGCTTGAAATTGGTATTAACACCACCTTCTGGAATGATATCCTGCAAAGAACAGAGCTACTAGTAAAAATCTACAAAACGCAAATCTAGATCTAAACACTGCTGTGGCATCACTGACCAGCTTAAAAGACTATGTCGTATCAAAGCGTGACTCCTTCAAAATTTATGAGAAGCAAGGTGAAGAGCTGTCTGGTTCATCTGAGTATGTTCAGACGATAACTCGACACAGGCGCCAAAACGTGTGTCTCAATCCATTGGATTATGGCCATACGGAAGAAGTACAACTCAGCCCTTCTGAAAAATACAGAACAGAAACTTTCTTGCCTATCATTGATCAGTTTTTCGCTTCTCTTGACCAACGTCTTCAAGCATATAAAGATATATCAAGCAAATTTAGCTTTTTTAGCCATCTGAAAGAACTGTCTTCAGATGAGCTTAAGGCCACAGCAGAGCAACTCGTCAGGTCTTATTCAGATGACTTGGACATTACATTTATCGATGAACTGTGTCAGTTTGATTTGCCAATTTATTCACAGACAAGGAGCCAAAAGATATCAGCACTGAACTTTTCATGTACAAGCTTATCATGGAAAAGGGTGTGCAGGACATTTTCCCAAATATTGAGATAGCTTCAAGGATATATATAATTTTGATGGTAAACTGCAGTGGTGAGCGTTCCTTATCAAAACTCAAATTAGTTGAAAACCTATTAAGGACATCCATGAAGCAGGAACGACTTGTAAATTTGGCTATCATGAGCATCGAGTCAGATATACTGCGTGAATTGGACTTTAATGGCATCATTAGTGATTTTGCAGCACGAAAATCAAGAAAAGTGCCTGCACAAATGATTTTTGTAAATAAATTTGCATTCGTTTCATTTTGTGTTTTTGCATTACATATTGCAACACCTTAAAAAATGGGCCTCCCTCCAAAATGGTCCCCGGGCCACCCACCTCTTAAATCCAGCCCTGTATGTTAGGAGTTTTGAGCCAACTGACAGATTCCTTTAAGACTTATTCCTAATTGTATAATACATTTAGAATGGAGGTGTAAATTTACTTCTAAGACATGATGAAAGGCCATCAAAATACTTTAATGAATTATTCTAAGTATTAAAACTACTTATGGCAATAAATATACAGCTCTTACATGCAGTCATAATGTAGAGGAGTATAAAGCCTTGAAAGGACTTTTGAGACTGTTATACAGTATTGATGGTCTATCCTTAGCACAGGTCATCAATATCTGATTGGTGGGGGTGCAGCACATGGAACCACAAAAGATGAGCGGTTCTTGGAGACAGCTAGATGTTCTCAGTTGTGAAGCGGAACTACACATCTCGGTCAATTGCATAGTGGACATGGCCAAGTACTGCAAGTCCATTCTTCTATTGATTTCAATAAGGGTTGGATGTGCAGTACCCAGCCACTATATAGTAGATGGAGCTCTGCAACTGAGCACATACATACAGCCACTGTCACCAGGAACAGCTGACCGGTGGGAGTGCCAGGCGTAGCACCTCTCCGATCAGATATTGATGACCCATTGGAGTATGCCAGTACCCGGTCTACTGCTGCTGAGTGAAACAGCTGTCTTGTGGCAGTACATTTTTTCTAGTGTGCCTTAACTACTTTGGGTACTGTGAGTTAGAAGATGTAATACATTCCATGTGCGTACACTGAGGATTCACAAATGTGCATTGCAATCTGTACTTTGCTGCCTCTACTGGCTATAGTATGCATATGAAAGTTAGGTGATTAATTTCCTCACAAAAAGCTACCATAGAAATGACTGGGAGGAGCCTCCCAGCTCAGTGCACACACTTCCTGTGACTGGTACAAACCAGTTCAGTCCTGTTTTAGTCCAGTCAAGGAAGCGCAAGGTAGCTGCACTACTCACTAAATCCGGTCCAGTCCACGCTGAGGGGACATCATTCTCCACATAATCTCCTCCACAAAGGAGTGAAACCTCATACAGTCAGGAGAGATAAGGATGAACAAGTGCTCTCCTGCCTACTGGTTTTCTTATGTGCTTCCATCCGGGACAAGTTCCATGTATCTCCAATGCCACGAACCTTGTCTGACCTACTCTCTGCAATATGGAACAATAGGGTAAAAACTGGGAGTACTTCCATACCACTAGTGGGTCACCACTGTGAGCCAACCCATGAAGATCCCTCCATCAGTGAAGCAATACCTGGACTGTGCATAATTTTTCTTCCAATAGCAAGTGAAAGAACTGTGCTCCAGCCGCTCTAAGAGGCCCTAAACTTGCTTGTTTCATAAGAAGACGCCCTTTTTCGTACGCACAATATGCATTGTAAACCTATACTGTGAAGTACCACCACTTTGCCTTAAAGAGAGAGACTGTACGCTGTTTTCACCATCAGTAAAGTGTTACATTTACAAGTTCACCCATGTATCTGGTTGCTTATAATTGCAGGAACATCATGTGCCCTGACACCTGCACCCAGACACCACCTCTATAGGAGTGCCCCTGGGGGGCCCTTAACCATATCCATAGGTGCCACCTCCCACTATTGATAATTGTTGCGGACACGAAGGAAGTGTTTAGGGTCCAGCAACCCACTTCAACTTCTGTGACATTAAAATACGCTGCCAGTGGAACTATATGTCCCAGCTGGCCCCTCTGCAAAACCTGGCACCTTCGTATTTTTAAAGGGTATATCCGGGACTTTATGAAAAAGCAAAAAATGTGTCTAAGCACTAACAGGCAGGTAATTACAATTTACCTGCTTGTTGTACATGGCGTCGTTCTTCCCTGGCACAGAGCGGTCACTGACCACTCCTGCCAGGGATTCCGCTGCCTCTGCTGATGCGACAGGGTGGAATTTCTGAGGTCATTCTGATTGACAGCCAGCTCCCACAGTTAGGCAGTGGGGATCTGGCTATCAATCATAATGATGTCGGAAATCCCATGAAGCAGAAAAGAAGCCTCCGCTCTGTAGATGTTATGTCAACAGAACCTTCTGAATCCCGAGCAGGTGCGGTCTGTGACTGCTCTGTGCTGAGGAAGAACAGCGCTGGGCACAACAGGCCGGTAAGTAGCAACTACCTGCCTGCTAATGGTTAAGTATGGTACATTTTTTGTTTTTTTTATAATGTCACGTATATACCGTTTAATAATAGGTCATCAATATAACAGACAACCCCTTTAAACTTATGCTGCATAATAGGTAATTTTCCCAGTATACAAAAGATGCAGAGCAAAAAACTGCCTGGAAGTTTTGTGTTTATCCTATTTAACCCCTTCACGACCTTGGAGTATCCATATGTCCTGGTTAAGAAAGGCTCTCAACCTTCTGCGTATGGGTACATCCTTGCAATAGTGCGGGCACAGGTACTGTGTGCACGCTATTGCCACTGGGTGTTTTGCTTACATGACAGCTGATACCTGGCTTTCACTGCCAGGAGTGGTGCCCGCACCACCCACGGCTGTTTAACTCTCTAAATGCTGTGATTAATATCAATCATAGTATTTAAAAGACAAGGAGAGAGAGAGTGCCCCCTATCTCTTCAGATCTGCACCCTCTCAAGTGTCCGATTGTTGTTATGGTGACCCGAGGTAGTCATGATCACTCAGAAAGCATGTAAGACCATGGTTAGAGCAAATAAAAAAAGGACACATATTTATTATCATGGTGTCAGGCATGACCCAACCTATAAAACTGTCCCACTAGTTAACCCCTTCAGTGAATACTGTAAAAAAATAAATAAAAAATGAGACAAAAAACTATGGATTTTCAACATACCGACGAACAAAAAGTGGAATAAAACGCGATCAAAAAGACAAATGTAAATAAAAATAGTTCCGCTGAAAATGTAAGCTTGTTCCGCAAAAACCAAGGCACGATGCAGCTTCATTAGTGGAAAGTTACAAAACCTATAGCTTTCAGAATAAAGCAATGCAAAAATAATTGTTTTTTTAAATAGGTTTTATTGTGTAAAAGCGCCAAAACATAAAAAAATTCTATAAATGTGTTATAGCTGTAATCGTATTGACCCGAAGAATAAAACTGCCTTATCAATTTTGCCACATGCAGAAAATCATTAAAAAAAATAAAAAATAAACATTTCCTGAAATGCTGTTTTTCGTTCATTCTGTCTCATAAAAATCAGATTAGAAAGTGATCAAAAAATGTTATGCGACCAAAAATGGTAATAATAAAAACATCAACTTGTCCTGTAAAAAGAAACTCTCACATGATTCTGTCAGGAGAAATATAGGAAATTTATAGTTCTCAAATATGCTGATTTTAGTGTATGATGGCAGCCAAATATAAAAAAAAACCTGTATAAATGGTATCAATGCAATTTCACGGACCTGAACAATATATTTGTCTAATCACTTATACCGCACAAGCAATGGCGTGAGAAACAAGCAAAACAAATTCTTATCCAACTATTGATTTGTTCATTCTTCCTCTCAAAGATTGTAGTAAGGCTCAGCTCACATTTATCTTGCACTCTATGCTGAGCGCTTACACTGGATCTTCAGTGTAAATCTCTGAAATAGGTTATTCGGACAGAACATCTGGCAGAAGAATCCCTATAATGAGATAGATGGAGACACTGACGACATCATCTGGCCTATGATGCGGCGGTGTCCATCTTTTTAAGTGTGCATAAAAGCGTGGTCTACTACAGTTTTGTGCACTTCTAAATAGAAAGACAACACTGAGCAGAGGCCAGACGGATTCCAGAGTATCTCTACTGCCTTATTATAGTGAATGGATCTCTCAGGGGTTTCATCTGAATCATATCATTTGGAGATTTAGATGGAAACCTGGATGTAAGTGTTCACAACAGAGCGCTGGATAAATGTAATCCAAAGTGTCATGTAAAATGTTCCTAACAAAAGCTTCAAATCACTCTACAAAAAAAACAAGTCCCCAAACAGGTCTGTCATCTGTTAACAGAAATATCGGGTCTTCCACTTAGTCATACAAAGGCTCTGGAAAAGAGAAATGGCTCCTCACTTCCCAAAAGAAATTCGGCAAATTCTGCGCTCCCAATCCAAATGTCCCCCTTCCTTCTAAGCCCCACAGTGTGCCTCATTTAGAGTCCACATGTTTGGCATTTTTGTAGCGATGAGAGCACGCTTAATTTACGGGTGTGACGCACCCCAGGGGCCGTGGGATACTCGGTGCCGGGACGGTCATCTTAAAGGGATATGCCACAGTGGCAGTGACCCAGTCCGTGGCCCCAGGCGGTCATGTAAAAGGGGTAGACTTGAATGGGAATAAAGTTTATGTAGTGATTCGTGACGCCAGTTGGAGTGTTCGACTGTAGTATAGCTGGCACTGCAGATGATCCCTGGTGGAGTAGATGGTGATGGCAGTGCAGTGCAGGGCAGACCCCCAGATATTGTGATGAAAGTAGAAGGCATGGAGTAATAAAGCTGGAGACAAGAAAAGTCAGTTAATTATTTACTGTAGTTCAGGTGCAGTTCAGAGGAGATATTACACCAGGTTACAGTCTGCTCTGGAGAATGTGAGTTATCCTTCCTCTGCTGTGACTCGGTGTAAGCTTCCTGCTATTCTAATCCCTTCTGGGACCAAGGCTTCCCGGAGTCTAGAACTTTCCAGTATAGCCACTACTCACTGTGTTTTCCTCCGCTGGCAACTTGCAGCTTGGATCCTTTGTGAAGCTCACGTTCCTTCTTGTACAATCCTCACTGATCCTAGTTTGCTGCTGTAATCCAGGGGAAAACACTCTGCTGGTGGTTGTATAAACCCACACAGTCTCTCAGCTTACCACCCTGCTCTGAAAGCATGGATGATCTAGGGGCTGATTCCCTGATTCTTATTAGCTTTGCTCCAGAAGGGAGCATATGGCATGGCTCCCAGGAGCATTCTCCATCTTCCCTTCTTCACTGAAACAACAACTTTTGACTCCTCCCTTTCCCAGTTAGGGCATGTCTGCAAAGCTCTAAGTTTCAGACAAGTAAGGGAGTGAGGTAAATTATGTGTGTATGCTGTGGTCTCTAGCAGAGAAAGCATAACTCCCATTGCTCACAAAACACATACTAACAGTACATATTTAACCCTTTTGTGGTGGTTAAAGTTAAAGGTAGCATGTCCTCGGGCTACACAAGGAACATAAGCATGTAACAAAATGACATAACATTTAACCTGGGTAAGGGTAAACAGTCCCAGTAACTGAGTTGGATCATGGATTACAGCCCAAAACCACTTCTGATTGCTTGGATCGTCCCTGAGTGCAGCTGCAGGGCACACAGACCATAATAGAAAATTCACTGCACTGGCTGTTTTAGGTGGCTTCCTGCCAAGGCACGATGAACAGATTTTTCTTCTCAAGTTTAAGAGTCTTTACAAGAGTTCTTGTAGTAGAATAGGGCATAGTAACTACTAAAATCCCACATTAGTCCATGTGGGCACAACTTCTTTAACTCTTTTTGTAACGTTACATAAGGCAAAGTTCAATGTAAGTACAACTGAAAGCTAACTTATTAATCTTAGACTATTTTACAAATAATTTCTATAACCAGAAGGGGTTTGGCCCTGTGTGCTACGCTGTGATCTGCTCAAGATAGGAATACTAGACGACTTCCTATAACTCTTTGAACCTACCATGGGTACAACAGGTTCACTGCTGACTGTGGGCAAGTTTTCTGATTCTGACTCACCGCTTCCAGAACAATTTGGTGTATCTGGTAAAGACCTTTGTGGGAACACCATCACTGGAAGGACCACTGCGTTGGTAACTTGTAGCCAAGAACTAGGGATTTCACCTAGAACAGTGCAAATCTTTGTATCAGTCTTTTCTTTTTGTGGAGGATCTTCCTTAGTCTCAACTCTTTCACGCAATTGTGCTGGACATACTTTCAGATTGTCTCTGGATACAGTAGTACACGTTTTTCTGCTGTCTTTGGAGATGGTACACACTTTGCTGTTGTCAGAGCTAAATGGTTGAATAGTGTGAGGCTGAGACTCTCTTTGGTCATCTAACTTGTGGTTTCTTCTCTTTTCCTTTAGCACTTGTTCACCTGTTGGTAAGGGGGTTGCCACAGCATGTCTATTAAAGTTCCTTTTACTGTTTTTTCCTAGCTTGAGCAAGACTTTCCTCTACACATTGTTGAACTTTTTGATACTGCAGTTGTCTTTCCGTATCTCAATCCCTGTCCAATTGGCTGGATATGGTTTCAGGAGTTAGGACTCCCATTTCCAGGTTGATGGGGAGTTTACCTGGACGTGCACGCATCTAGTAAGCTTGGGCATATCCTGTTGCGCTGGTTGGGATATGGTTGTACATTTCAATCAAATCAGGCAATTTCTCAGGCCATTGGTTCCTTTCTTCCAGTGGTAGGACCTGCAATAAATTGATCACCAGATGATTTAGTTTTTCGCAAAGACCATTGCCTTGTGGATGGTATAGTGTAGTTCTGATCTTTTTACATCCATAGAGGGAGCAAAATTCTTGAAAGACTTCTGCTTCGAAGGCTGAACCTCTGACTGTCAGCACTTGATTTGGGTAGCCATGGGGGTCTGCAGAAATATTCCTGGAAAGCCTTTGCAGCTGTTCTTGCTGTTTGGTCTTTCACCGGAACGACCACTAGGAAACGGGAATAGTGATCCACTATTGTTAAGGCATAGGTATACCCTGATCGGCTTGGGGTTAGTAGCACGTGGTCTAAGGCCACCAGTTCCAAAGGTTGTTTAGTGATGATGGGCTTCAAGGAGGCCCTTTGATTGGCAGAATTTTTTCTTCTGAGATTACATGGGCTGCATTCCCTACACCACTGTTCAATGGACCGTCTCATACCTGTCCAGAAGAAGCAGTCGCGGATGACTACTTCCAGCTTTTTCCAACCAAAGTGTCCCGCTTGATTGTGGTAAGCTTCCAAGACCATGGTCATGTCCTTTTTGGGGACCACGATCTGCCACACCAGTTCATGCGTACGTGGGTTAAAAACTCTTCAGATCAACTTGCCTTCAAAAGGGAACAGCTTCTTTCTCTCTTTCCACAACTGTTGGACATCTGCAGGCGCATCAGGAGCTGGAGACGAATCTGCTTCTCCAAGGAGTTCTTTGACCATATTTATAGCCGGGTCACTGCTCTGCGTCTCTGCCCAACCATGTTGAGGTAGTGGATTAAGGGAAACTTCGTGAATGGCAAGATTTCTCCCTGTCACGTGGTTAGAGTCTTGGGAGGCACCGTGATGTTGGAATGCTGGCATCTCTATTTCTTCCAGGTATTCTAGATGTTCTGCTGGATCAGGAACATTTGGCATATGGGACAAGGCATCAGCATTGGCGTTTTTAGTGCCAGCTCGGTATTTAATGACAAACTCATAATTGGACAACCGAGCCATCCATCTTTGTTCCAAGGCGCCGAGCCTGGCGTCTCCAGATGGGTTAACGGATTGTTGTTCGTGTAGATGGTAAATTTAGATGAGGCCAAATTGTGCTTGAACCTCTCGATCACTGCCCAAACGATTGCCAAGAATTCTAGATTGAAGGAGCTATAGTTGGTAGGGTTCCGCTCAGTAGGACGAAGCTTCCGACTGGCATAAGCATTGACTTTCTCCTTACCCTGCTGCACTTGAGATAGGACGGCTCCTAGCCCAACATTTCTGGCATCGGTGTGCAGGATAAACGGCTGATCATAGTCTGGCTATGCTAAGATCTCTAAGTAAGTGCTTGCTTAAGGCTGTTGAATGACTCATCCAACCTAGCATTCCACTCAATCAGGGGACTCTTGCCTCTGGCCTTTTTGGGTTAGCCAACTATGAGATCTTGAAGGGGGCTGCCAATTTAGTGAAGTCTTTGATAAAGCATCTGTAGTATCCCACTAGGCCTAGGAATTGTCTTACCTCTTGGATGTTGGTGGGTACTTGCCAGTCTCTGATGACAGTCATTTTGTCTGGGTCGGGTGCTGCTCCTTCTGCACTCACGACATGGCATAAATACTACACTTTGGGCTTTAGCAGATGACATTTAGATGGTTTTACGTTTAAGCCGAAGGTGGACAACGCCTCCAAGACCTCTGCCAGGTGTTGCAGATGTTCCTCATAGGTCCTGGAATATATAATCACATCGTCCAAGTACAATAGCACAGTCTCAAAGTTCATATGGCCCAGGCAACATTCCATAATTCTCTGAAAGGTACCAGGAGCACTGCTCAATCCAATCGGCATGTAATTAAATTCACATAGCCCCATGGGAGTAGTGAACGCAGTTTTTTCTTTGTCTGCCTCAGCAACAGGAACCTGCCAGTACCCACTGGTTAAGTCCAGAGTGGAGAAGTACCTAGCTGATTTTAATGCTGGTAGAGACTCCTCTATGTGCGGTAGAGGGTATGCATTTTTGTGAGTAATTTTGTTACGTTGTCTGTAATCTACACACATGCGCATGGTACTATCTTTCTTTTTGACTAATACCAGGGGAGCTGCCCAAGGACAGTAGCTATCTCTGATTAACCCTGCTTGTTTCATTTCTCTTAGCATACCTTTTGCATACTGATAATGAGCTGGATGTACAGAACGATACCTTTCTTTGATAGGAGGGTGATCTCCTGTGGGGATGTTATGTTAAACCCTTTTACCTGCCCAAAATCCAAGGGATGCTTACTGAAAACCCTTTCGTATTCTTGCACCACCCGCTGCACTCCATTTTTCTGATGTACAGGACTGAAGTCGGTGCCAAGATGTATCTTTTGGAACCATTCCTCCGTCTGAACAGAAGAGCCATTGCCATCCGTCGCTTCTGACGGAGTCAAGGGTTCTACAGCCTGGATATCATTGCTGCTGACTGTGAATAGTTTGGCTATGGTTGCATAATGGGCAAGCAAGCTTCCTGCTCTCCACAGTTCAGAACACATACCGGAACCCTGCCCCTTTTAACATTAACAATTCCCCTGGCCGTCAGCACAGTAGGTCTGCTATCTGAATAGACTGGTTCAAGGAGAGCTTGTTAGTCCCATCCTCTGATGCCTATGGCTGCTCGGCACCAGATGAGAGTCTCACTCCTAGGGGGAAGCATAAGGGAGTAGGGATCACTCACCCTTACACTACCAATCTCTTCACCAGTTAACACCACCTGCTGTTGCTGCACAAGGGCCTTGATATCTTTATTGAGGGAATGCTGTTCTTTGTACGGGGCCGACTCGGCTATGTCTTTCAAAATGGTGATGACCTCACTTAAACAATTTTCAATCACATTTGTGCCCAATGTTATGATAGGTGGAAGGATCAGATACTGTTAGTCTTATGATTCAAAGACAAGGAAAGAAATCTGTCAGGAATGCAGGAAAAATATTTTCGATTCTGGGATTTCCTAAGGGTGGGAGGCTACAGCCTATGCTATGGGACGAAGGAGTTAAAAAGAATAAAGGGAGGTTGACTGATGATGGATTACTTAAAGGCGCTGAGGAAATCTGTGGCTTGGCACATGAATTGTATAATGAAGGTTATGTGGAAATTGGACAGCAAGTGAATTCTGATTGTTTTTATTGCTATGTGGAAAAAGGAAAATTGTCTACCACTAAGAAAAAGACTGGAATTGTTGTGGTACAGGAAAGAATTGAGAATGTGATTAAAGAAGACACTGATATCGAGACTAATGTGACAGGCAGACAAATAGTTAAGAATGATTTGAAACAAGAAGTTTCCCTGCTAGATGATAAGGTCCCTTCGCAGGAAATCAAGCCTCTCCTCCTGACTGTAAGCTCTGTGCTTAACCCCAGGGCACCAATATATCCTGGACTACCGAAACTCAGTACGCCCCCACCCTATGATCCTGCCGGGTGGATTTGTGCTGTATGCGGAGTTACTAATCCTCAGTGGAGAGAGGTCTGTTACAATTGTGGTACAAGGAGACCGGGAGCAGCCACCCCCACCTTTCCTTTGTTGAATGCTGACGGTACCTATTATCATCAGCCGTCAGCCCCAGTCCCCGTTATGCCTAATATTGCTAGTGGTTATGAATATCCACCCCCTCCTACTTTAGATACCAGGTCAGAGACAGGATACTCAGAGGAGATAGAAGATTTCCAGGAAATGTATTCCAATATTATTCCTGGACCCCACTGTTATGATGTGCTCTTTAGGATAGGGACAGGGGATCTCACGAAGCAGCATGTTGGGGCCATAGTAAATGCCGCGAACAATCAACTCCGCCATGATGGAGGACTGGCCGCAAAAATTTCACAGAAAGGCGGACCCATGATACAGGAAAAATCTGATTCGTATATACGAATGTATGGCCAGGTAGAAACAGGACAGGTCGCAGCAACCAGAGCAGGACAGCTGCCGTGTCAATATGTAATACATGCAGTGGGACCATGATATGACTCTATCAATATTCCTAGGTTCCAACAATTGCTTACTGAGGCTGTCCAGAACGCAATCCTGTATGTCTCCTCTTTCCCCCAGTACGATGCCTCAACGTATAGTGGCTATACCATTAATCTCTGCTGGTATTTTTCAATATCCCAGGAAGGATGCTGCCATGGTCACAGTATCAGCAATAGAGCATTGCATACAGGGAAACCCCATAAAATTGGAGGAGGTCCGATTTGTCCTCGACAGCCACCTAACGGCCCATCAGGCAATACAATCTCTAACTGTAACAGAGCCTCCTGCCCCGCTCCCACAGCAGATGCCTCTTGTGCCTGTACTGCCGCTACCTCCTCCCTCCGAGTTGTCAGTAATATACAAATTTGAAGAAGATAATGTGGAAACGACTCCTGACAGGTCAAAGTATACTCCATTCACCCCATCACAAATAGACACTCTTTGCAATCAATTACCCGATCCAGAGACTTCCCCCATGTCTTTCTACAGGCAAATGGCATCAAATCAAGAGATTTATTGTACTCCCTGAAGAGATCTATTGCACATACTTCGAGTAAAAGCTGGGGAGGGGTATTTTCCAATTATTGAGGGTGGCATAATGTATAATGTGGATCTGGATGGGGGAACCTATGAGAGTGGTGTTGATTTCTGCAATGCTTTAAAGTTCTGGGCACAAGATAGATTGGCGGACCAAGCAACCTCTCTCACAGATGTCACACATGACAAGGGGGAGACTGCCGAGAAGTTCTATGGGCGTCTAATGGTAGTATTTAGAGATCTGGGATTCTCACTGTATAATAAAGCCCATACACATCTTTTTGTGGCAGCTTTGATGTCCGGCCTTAAACCCGAATTGCAAGAGGCGATAATGTCAGTTAGACCTGACGTTGAGAATTCCACTCCGGATGATGCTTTGAAAGTAGTAAAAAGTTTTCAGAAGAATTTAACCCGTTCTGCAGTGGCAGGGAAACAAAAATAAGCCAGCAGCTGCAGCTGTAGCAGCTCCAGTTCCTCCAATAACAGCAGCCCCCACCATTGTGCCCAGCACGGATGCGAGTACACAGCTGGTTCCTTATCACTGGAGCACACAGCAAACTCTGGCCCCACCTCAGACTTCAGCTCCCTACTCCAATATCTCTCCTAATCCTATGAATAGGAACCTTCCTCCCCAGATCCGCCGTGCCAATTCTCGTCTACAATGCTGGCCGTCTCGGTCACTTTCAGAGAGACTGTCACACTACCGCTGATAGATGCTACCCTCAAGTTCTCTCTTCCAATTGTAATCTAAATACTGGGAACCCTAGAGGATACCCCAGTAACGGACAGCCCCAAAATCCTGATAATTGTTCATACTGAAGGGTAGGCCAACCATGATCTGCCATCACAATGTCCTCCACCAAACCTGGGGCATGCTCATCCGTCACGCTCCCTGTAGGGGACACCCTTGTTAAGTTCATGGTAGACACTGGGCCGGCCAATTCTATAATCAAATCATCAGATGTACCTACGGATAGCCCTATTCAATTCTCAGATCAAGAGCTTGTTTTAATTGAAGTAGATGCAGACCCAATAAACATACTCTTACAAAACCCATCCCTGTGGGACCCTTCCCCGAGGTTACTGCTCAGTTCGTGATCTCTCCCACATGTCCAGAAAATTTACTGGGGGTAGATTTATTATCACAGTTCCGCTCCAGAATACAATTCCAAAATGAAGGTCAGATGGTTCTTACGTTACATAACCCCTATGTAGATGAAGACAGTGAGGAAATCTGTATTTTGCATGCCCTTCCCACAGTTATGATGGCCCTGATAGGCCCAGATCCACCCCCAATATTGCCTGAGGATCAACGACTCACCCCATACCTCTCAGAGATACCATCTAAACTTTGGTCAAAAGGTTCCAATGATATAGGGAAAATGCCCGTAGAACCAGTAAAAGTATTTCTGAAACCTGGTGCCCCTTTTCCCAAAGTCCATCAATATCCTTTGAAACATGATCAGGAGCGGGGCCTTCAGGAACAAATACAAACGTTACTTGATAACGGTGCTCTGGTACCCTGTGTTTCTCCATGTAATACGCCCTTGTTTCCCATTAAGAAAAAGACCCCACCTGGCCAGCCCCCTGTGTACCGGCTGGTACAAGATCTACGGGCAGTTAATGCAGCTACTATTCTGGAAACTCCAGTGGTGCCTAATCCACATACTCTTTTGTCCCAAATACCCCAGGATGCTGCTTGGTTTACAGTCATTGACCTTGCCAATGCCTTCTTTAGCATTCCGTTACACCTAGATTGCTAGTTTCTGTTTGCATTCACTTTTCAGGGACGACAGTTAACATGGACAGTTATGCCACAAGGGGCCCAAAACAGTCCCAACCAGTTTGCAAAAAACATGAGCGAGTGTCTCTTGCCCTGGCAGTTAGATCACCCTCAAGTTATGCTGCTTCAGTATGTGGATGATCTTTTGTTGTGTGCACAGACGGAGCAGGAAGCCATTGCTGCCACTGTTAGCCTCCTCAAGCATCTGGCAGCACTGAACTGTCGGGTTTCAGCCTCGAAACTTCAGTTCTGCCTTGGTCAAGTGATATTCTTGGGTCACTGTCTCCTTCAGGGTGTCAGACACCTCACAGAAGAAAGAAAAATAGCTGTCAGCTCCCTTCCTTTCCCAAAAGATAAAACTGAACTCCAGCGTTTTCTTGGACTGTGCACTTATTGTCATCAGTGGATACCGGATGCATCCCGCATAATGCAACCCCTTTACAACGCCTTGAAAGACGGCATAATGAGCTACAAGGAAAGATCGCCGGTTTGCATGGAAAGCCTTCATCATGCCTTCTCTGAGTTGAAGCGGCTTATTGCTTTCGCCCCTGCCTTGGGTATCCCAGACTATACTCGACCGTTCCATTTGTATGTGTCTGAGAATGAAGGACACGCAGCAGGGGTACTTACACAATCACATGGCAACAGGCAACGACCAGTGGGCTATTATTCGGCCAGCCTCGACCCAGTGGCCCGAGCATCACCAAGTTGCATGAGGGCAGTTCACGCCACTCACTCGTTGCTTGACAAGACTGCAGACATAATTCTTGGACATGAAACGCACATTTTTGACCCGCATGATATTGCAGCAATACTGAGCCTTCAGCAACCAAGACATTTGACTGTGCAACGACACTTACGGCTGCAGTGTTCACTCCTTTTGCCTGATTATGTCAAGTTGCATCGCTGTACTACAATCAACCCCGCTACTTTACTGCCGGTCCCCAAGAAAGATGGCAGTGATGAGGATTTTCTCCAACATGATTGTTCCCAACTCTTGACTGAAGAAACAGTTACTCCACCAAATGTCAATGAGAATCCACTTCCAAATCCCGATCTGGTGTTGTACACGGATGGTTCAAGATATGCTGATGAGTTTGGTAGATTCCACACGAGATACGCTGTTACCACAGAGGACACTGTAGTGCACGCAGCTGCACTCCCGCCTTCACAGTCAGCACAAGAAGCAGAACTCCAGGCTCTGTCTACTGCATGTACTTTGGCCAAGAACAGACGAGCTAATATATATACGGACTCACGGTATGCATTTGGTATTGCTCACGATTTTGGGGCTCTATGGGCCAATCGAGATTTTAGTACAGCCAGAACCCCAGTTAAAAACGGTGCTGAAGCTGTTAAAAACCTCATGGACTCGATCAAATTACCTACTCAGGTGGCTATTATCAAAGTTAAGGCGCACGGTCCTAGGAACAGTCCACAGACTGTTGGCAACGCATTTGCGGATATGCAAGCAAAAGCCGCAGCTCTTTTACCCGTTGAACCAACCATACCAACTATGGTGACCACACGCTCTCAGCGTAAACAGTTACAAGAAGCATTGACCCTACGAGAACCTGATGATCTACAACAGACTGAAGTTTTCTGTCGGACCCCGCGAGACCGCTTAATGACGATGCAGAGAATGTCTCCAAAGGAAGAGGTGAAGCAATGGAAGACTGATGGAGCATGAATGGATAATGGTCTCTGGAAAAAGGACCAACTTGTGTGTCTTCCTAAGCGGATGTACCCTGCTATTGCCACATGGGCACATGGACCTACACATCGAGGAAAGAATCAGGCCCTCGCACTGGTGTGAAAATTCTACTGGGCCCTGGGAATTTCCACAGTTTTAACAGCGCTCAACCGTGCCTGTAATATCTGTCAGACTTGTAATCCCGGTCAACTTCAACGTGTACCCCCGAAGCATCTTACTAAGCCTGACTATCCTTTCCAAAGGCACCAGGTGGACCATATCACATTACCTAAGTCTGGAAGGTATGAATGTATGAATACTGTATGGTTGTTGTTGACATGTTCTCCAGTTGGCCGTAAGCATTCCCTGTTACCAACATGACTTCAAAAACCATAGCGAAGAAACCGGTGATGGAAGTCATATGCAGATATGGGGTTCCAGAAGTTGTTGAAAGTGACCAAGGCCCGGCCTTTTCTTCTCATGTGTACCAAGAAGTTCTGACAATGCTTGGATCCACTGTAGCCCTCCATACTCCGTGCCACCCACAATCCAGTGGGAAAGTTGAGAGGTTGAATGGCACACTGAAGGGACAATTGACCAAAATGATGCAGGAGACTATGGCTCCATGGCCAGAGCTCCTACCCATTGTACTATACCACATTCGTACTACCCCTATTGCAAAACATGGCCTGTCCCCATATGACATATTGTTTGGTACTAGGCCCCCAGTTGCAAATTTCCAACCTCAGCAGTTATCAGAAGAGACTGACCGTGCTGTTCAATATGTTATTCAGCTTAGTAAAAATCTTGCTAACACCCATGCTCTAGTTTCTTCTTCTATTCCAGATTCAGCAGAAACCGACACCTGTCATAACCTGAAGCCTGGTGATTTGTTAGTCGTGAAAAGGCATGTCAGGAAGCACGGACTAGAACCCTTGTATGACGGTCCCTATCAAGTTCTCCTCATCACCCCTACATCAGTGAAACTAGAAGGAAGACCGACTTGGATTCACGCATCACAATGCAAATTGGTTAAACAAGCCAATAGCAAATAAGGGGGCATAATGTTCTGGTCTTTCGCATTTTCCATATTATTATTGGTAACCGCATGGGACAGCCTAAATTCCCAAATGTCCTTGAATAAGTTTATACAACATCATGAAAAATTACTGAGAGATTTGTTGGGCAATTCCCAGTCTCTGGCAGACTGTTGGATCTGCACGTATTCACCAGTGTCAGCCACGAGCATCCCCTTTTTGGCTATCCCTGTTCCACCTGAGGAGTTATTTGCTTGGACTAACTGTTCTGACACACTCGCTAATAATGCCACAGATAATGCTAAATTATGGAATTTAACTGTTGGTATACCTATTGTGGGATGGGTAGGATACCCCTGGTGACAAGGTAACCTTTCAGGAAGCAATACCCAACTTCAATATTTGGCCTACAAAGGAGGGGCTTGGGTCCCTAAGAATAAGACTAGTCTAACCAATCTAGGGCAAATTCCAACGTATGGTTTACAAGTCAGTTTCAATGTAACGTCACACTCTACTGATGCCTTCAAACCAATGTTGCTAGAAAGAAGGTTGCATAATACGTCATGGAAATTTTCTAATTTGTTTCCCCAGGGTTCTAACGAAACCTGTGCCAGTATTCCTGGCAATATATCTTGTAATGAGACCTCTGAATATGTACCAGGAACCCCCACTTGTGGAAATCCCGATGTAGGCTATTGTAGTCCTTTAGGACAATCTCCAGCTTGGTGTATGCTTCAGAATGCATCTGCATTCAAAGACTTAGTTCATAGATTGGTGCTGCAACATTCAGCCCTATGGGATTTACCTGATGATACGTTCTAGGTATATGGAGACAATGCTTATAAATGGTTGCCAGTAGGGGTAAGAGGTACTTGTACTCTGGGTCGCTTGACCCTGGCCACCTTTGTTATTCCAAACAAACAGTTGGATACACAGGCTATACCCAAACATACATTATACAAAAGAGCTGCAGACAATTCACTCCGCCCTTCAGGGAGACCACATATAGTGCAGATGAGTGTGGCCAATAAAATTGTCAGTTCCATTTTCATTTACCCTATGATTAAACAAATGTGGTATAAATTGGTTAGGGCCACAGACTATCTAGATGATCAAATTTGGGATATACTGGACATACTAAATACTACTGTTGCTGTCCAAAATCAACTTATTATAGTCACTAATCAACATACTATAGTGCTGGACTACTTAACAGCAGCACAAGGTGGTATGTGTCAGGTCATTGGACCCGCTTGCTGTCATTATATAGATCCTAACAGTACTATGAAGTTAAAGTTAAAGTTAGAAGACATTCGAAGACGCAGAGATTAATACAATAAAGACAATGATCGTACTAAGGACAGTTGGTGGTCAGACACCTTCTCCTTTCTCAATATGGTCAATTGGTTTAAGGGAATAGGGAGCTGGATAGCTGGGATCTTACAAAGCTTGTTACACATTGCTGCCTGTATCCTTGTTGTATATGTGATACTAAAACTTACAACAAATAGTGCACCGCGCTAACGCTGCTGCTATACAAAATATAAAAAAGTTGTCTGTTACCAATAATTGGTAACTGAAAAAATTATGTCAAGGTGCTGCATACAACTAAAATCCTGCCTACCTTGAAAAGAGAGCGGTGCTTCGTAAGCTGAAGGTCCCAGGCACTGGAGCAGGAAGACGTGATCTGACCAAACACCGGTAATCACCCAGGAGTGTGCCGACACGTGAGATGGATGAAGTGCACCAGATGGAGGGAAGCTGGGGTCCAGAGAGCGTCCTCCTCTCATTGGCACCCACCTACCCTCACCGAAGTCTGGATGCACGCGGCGTGCACCGACCGAAGGGCGCCGCTAACAGTGACGACGTGTGGAGGGGGCG
The DNA here is from genome assembly GCF_039654945.1 of Dendrobates tinctorius. Classification (NCBI taxonomy): domain Eukaryota; kingdom Metazoa; phylum Chordata; class Amphibia; order Anura; family Dendrobatidae; genus Dendrobates; species Dendrobates tinctorius. The sequence goes on along the minus strand of NW_027361703.1, from coordinate 27,850,257 downwards.
TGGTCTGGGTGACGTCACCTAGAACAGAGAGCTGGGGATGGAAAGATGGTAGCTGCGAGGGGCCAATCGCCAACGCGTTTCGAAGGTGCACGGACCTTCTTCGTCAGGGCTGCTGGCCTAGCTGCCGTCATACCATTAAATATGGAAAGGGTGTGTACGCCCCTCCACTGAAGTGCCCTCCTTGATCTGTAAAGTCAATTGAAGGGGACTCACTAACACTCCTGTTGCACTCAGCCCTGTTGCAATTAAAACTTATAAGACACTTTATTAGAATAATATAACAAATACTAAATTAAACATATAAATAATTAGAAAAATATAATCAAAGTATACACAAAGACCTTTAAAATTTGTGTACACATAAACTAATGATTCAAACAGTTTGTGTTTAAGAATGTGAAAATATTGAAAAAAAAAATATATATATATATATATATATATATTGTGGCAGGGCTAAGGGTCGTGTAATTGATGGGAGATATGTGTCTCATAAATGGCTTATCTCCATAATGTAAGGCATAAGTAAAGCATACCAGATATGGTTATTGTTTTTGTTTGAAGGACCTGTGGTGAGGTCACAGTCATGTGACCAGTCAGCTGCTGGGAACGTGGGTGCGGCTACAGCCTTATAATGTGACCTGCTCCTGAACCAGGGAGCTGTATGTGGGGAGGACTACACCTCCCAGCATGTGCTGAGACTCACGGTCTGAGTCTGCAACCACGAACGCTTATGTTTTGTTTGCCTAAGCTAGAGGCTATTTTTGGTGAGACGCTGTTTTATGGTTTATGACAGAAATAAACCTCTTGAACTTTGGAAGAACCGGTCTCCTGATTGTCTCCCGCTGCACCTTAGTGAGTCACATCCCTACAATTGGTGGTACATGTGCGGGCAGCGGTCCCAGCATAGACTTGAGACAGTTGCTGCATGTCCTGGGTGAAGTTTGCAGCGGGGCAACAAGCACTGCCGGGAATCATGGAGGACCTCATGAAACACCTGGTCCAGTCCCAGGCACTGCAGCAGGAAACCAACAAGCTGTTGTTACAGCAGATCCAGCAAAGCCAGCAGGAGCAGCGGCAGCAGTTCCAGCAGAGCCAGCAGGAACAGCGGCAGTAGATGCAGCTTCTGGCAACCGCCATCCAGGAGGGCAGGACGAGCGCCCCAACCCCAGGTCGGGCTGATGCCACCGACGTCGAGAAGGCGGTAAGACGCGCATTACAAAAAATGACCCCTGAGGATGATGTGGAGGCCTTCCTGACGGTGTTTTAGAGGGTGGCTGAGAGGGAAAAACTTCAGCCAGAGCGGTGGGCGGAGGTACTGGCCCCATACCTAACGGGGGAGCCCCAGAAGGCATACTTTGACCTGACGGTACAAGATGCCAGAGAGTATCCCAAATTAAACGCGGAAATTCTCGCCCGCTTGGGGGTAACAATGACTACCAGGGCACAGAGAGTTCATTGTTGGGCCTATCACCGGGACAAACCCCCGCGCACCCAAATGTTTGACCTGTTGCACCTGGTCCAGAAATGGCTGCAGCCAGAGTCAGCTTCCCCTGCACAGATGGTAGAGCGAGTTGTGATGGATCGGTTTGTGCATTCTCTGCCGAGACCTCTACAGACTTGGGTTGCCCAGGGTGATCCCCAAAATGCTGATGAACTGGTTGGGCTGGTCGAGAGATACCAGGGGATGGAAGGTTCCTTGGGGAAGCAGCCCATTCCGTATTGGGGGTCCCAGCAGGGGGCGGAGTCACAAAAAGGGGTGTTGCGTCCAAGGTCAAAAGGGGCGGGGGAGGCGGCGCCCAAGGTCCCCTCGGGTGTTATTTGCTGGAAGTGTCATGGGCCAGGACATATAGCGGCCCGTTGTCCCCAGACCACCGAGCAGATGGACTGCAGCATGGGACGCCGTAGTTCATACTACGCATATCCAGCTTGCAGTGTGAACTCGCTACCTAACAAGGGGCCACAAGCGTGTCCCGTGAAGGTGAACGGTCGAGCAGTAATGGCGCTTCTGGACTCCGGGAGCTTGGTGACCCTTGTGAGGGCCAGTTTTCCTCTAAACATACTCCCGGGTAAAAAGATTGGTGTTCGGTGCATACATGGCGATGCAACTACCCTAAGGACTACCCTATGGCTAGGGTGAAGATTGAAACGGCGCATGGCACCGAGTCGCATGAAGTTGGCGTTGTTCGAGACTTGTTGCATCCCATAATTATTGGCCGGGATTTCTGTCTGTTTTGGGATCTGTGGGGGATGGGTTCTGAGTGTGCTAGCAAGAGCAGGGAACCAATCCACCCCACTGAGGTATTGCCACCACCAGAGGCAGACGCGTTTCCTTTATGTGTCCTTGTTGGGGATGAAGAGGAAGGGTCCCCTGTACCTGACACCTGACATCCCGGAGTTAGGGGTGGCCGGGGAGAATTTTGGGACTGCCCAACATAGGGACCCCACACTAAGGGAAGCCTTTAACAATGTCACCGTCATTAATGGGGTTGCACAAGAGCCGGGAGCAGACACAAGGTTTCCCCATTTTATGTTGAGTGGGGAATTGTTGTACCGGGTCACGAAAATAACGGAGGAGGTGGCAGAGCAGTTAATAGTACCAGGCCCCTATAGACGAAAAGTGTTGGACATGGCCCATTCACACATCTTGGGGGGACACCTGGGGGTGGAAAAAACCCAGGAACGGATTGTACAGAGGTTCTATTGGCCTGGGTGTCACCGGGAAATAGTAACCTATTGCAGGTCCTGCCCGACATGTCAGTTAACTGCCCCCACATCTCATTTTCGGAACCCTCTTGTGCCACTGCCCATTATTGAGGTGCCATTTGAGAGAATTGCCATGGACTTGGTCGGTCCCTTAGATAAATCAGCTCAGGGCCATCAGTATATATTAGTCATCCTGGACTATGCCACACGCTATCCTGAGGCCATTCCCCTGAGAAACTCCTCCGCGAAGAGTATAGCCCGTGAGCTGGTCCATGTGTTTTCCCGGACGGGTTTGCCGAAGGAGATCCTGACCGACCAGGGGACACCTTTTATGAACAAGGTGATGAGAGAATTGTGCAGAGTCTTGCAAATTTCCCAGCTGAGGACTTCAGTGTACCATCCGCAGTCAGATGGCCTTGTTGAGAGGTTTAACAAGAACCTGAAGAGCATGCTGAGAAAAGTCATAGAGGAAGATGGTAGAGACTGGGATTGTCTCTTACCGTATTTACTGTTTTCTATCCATGAAGTTCCCCAGGCCTCCATGGGGTTCTCCCCCTTCGAGCTTCTGTACGGCCGGCATCCGCGAGGTCTCCTAGATATAGCCAAGGAAACCTGGGAAGCCGAAGTCACGCCCCACAGAAGCGTCATTGAGCATGTGGCACTGATGCAGCAGAGGGTTGCGAAGGTGATGCCCATTGTTAAAGAACATCTCCGCCAGGCACAAGAGGTTCAGGCCAGGGTCTACAACCGGTCAGCCAGAGTGAGGCAGTTCAATCCGGGAGACCGAGTTCTTGTGCTAATCCCGATGGTGGAAAGTAAGTTCTTGGCCAAGTGGCAAGGGCCATATGAGGTGGTGGAGAAGCTGGGAGACGTAAACTACAAGATCCACCAACCCGGAAGACGGAAGCCATACCAGGTTTACCATGTTAACCTTATCAAGCCGTGGCAAGATAGAGAGCCAGCGGTAACTCCGTGCTTGCTGGGCAACCTAGAAGGGGAGGTTGGAGCCGTTACCATAGCGGAGACTCTATCGAAGGCCCAGAAGCAGCAGTGCCGGGAGTTACTCCAGAAAAACCGCGACCTGTTCTCAGAGTTGCCGGGGTGCACGAAGGTGGTGGAGCACGAAATTCTGACCGAGCCACATGTGCGGGTGAACGTGAAACCATATTGTATTCCTGAGGCCCAGCGAGAGGTAATCTCCAAGGAGGTGCAGCGTATGTTGAAGCTCGGGGTCATTGAGGAATCCAAGAGCGGCTGGTCGAGCCCGATTGTCCTGGTCCCAAAACCTGATGGTGAATGGAGGTTCTGCAACGATTACCGGAAGCTGAATGAGGTCTCCAAGTTCGACGCTTATCCCATGCCACGCGTTAATGAGCTCATCGAGAGACTTGGACCTGCCAGGTACATAACCACTTTGGATCTGACCAAGGGATATTGGCAGATCCCCATGGCACAGGAAGCCAAGGAGAAGACGGCATTCTCCACACCAGACGGGTGCTTCCAGTATGTCCGGATGCCGTTTGGCCTACAGGGAGCTCCAGCAACCTTCCAGAGGGCGATGGATAGAATCCTTGCACCTCATAAGCTATACGCTGCCGCATACCTGGATGATATCGTCATCTTTACCCCGGACTGGGAGACTCACCTGGAAAAGGTCCAAGCAGTGTTTGACGCTCTAAGAGAGGCGGGGTTTACAATAAACCCGAAGAAGTGTGCCTTGGGGAGAGAAGAAGCCAAGTACCTTGGATATGTAGTGGGGCGTGGCGAGATCAAACCCCAAATCAATAAAGTGGAGGCAATTCAAACATGGCCGAGACCTCTGTCAAAGAAGCAAGTTAAAGCCTTCCTGGGGATTGTGGGATATTACAGGAGGTTCATCCCAAACTTCGCCACAATGGCTGCACCTCTAACTGATCTGCTTAAAGGGACAAAGTCAGTGATGGTCAGCTGGTCCGAAGAAGCAGAGTCAGCCTTCCAAGAAATGAAGGGAGCTCGTTGTAAGCAACCCGTTTTGGTGGCCCCAGACTTTAAACGTGAATTTGTCCTCCAGACAGATGCCTCAGATGTCGGGGTAGGAGCTTTCCTTTCCCAAGAGATACGTGGGGAGGAGCATCCTGTTCTCTACTTGAGTAGGAAGTTGACTTCTTGTGAGAGAAATTACTCAGTTGTAGAGAAGGAGTGTTTGGCCATAAAATGGGCAGTGGACACATTACAGTACTACCTGGTGGGACGGAAGTTTAGGTTAATATCCGACCATGCCCCACTCAGGTGGATGAGGGAAACCAAGAGCAAGAATGCTAGGGTCACCCGCTGGTTCTTAGCCCTACAAGACTTCAGCTTCCATGTAGAGCATAGGGCCGGGAAGCTACATGGGAATGCCAATGCCCTCTCCAGAATCCCTTGCCTGGTAGGTGAAAGTGCCAAGCCCCACGGCTTTAGGCAGAGGGGGGAGGTATGTGGCAGGGCTAAGGGTCGTGTAATTGATGGGAGATATGTGTCTCATAAATGGCTTATCTCCATAATGTAAGGCATAAGTAAAGCATACCAGATATTGTTATTGTTTTTGTTTGAAGGACCTGTGGTGAGGTCACAGTCATGTGACCATTCAGCTGCTGGGAACGTGGGTGCGGCTACAGCCTTATAATGTGACCTGCTCCTGAACCAGGGAGCTGTATGTGGGGAGGACTACACCTCCCAGCATGTGCTGAGACTCACGGTCTGAGTCTGCAACCACGAACGCTTATGTTTTGTTTGCCTAAGCTAGAGGCTATTTTTGGTGAGACGCTGTTTTATGGTTTATGACAGAAATAAACCTCATGAACTTTGGAAGAACCGGTCTCCTGATTGTCTCCCGCTGCACCTTAGTGAGTCACATCCCTACAATATATATAAGAAATAAGAAATGAAAAATAAAAATTAAAAAATAGGGCATAAATAGTCAAGTCTGGCATCATGAGAAAGCATAGAGTTCTATTTCATGATTTAACCCTTTTGGGGCTAGACAATCTAGGGTAAAAATCCATTTAGATTCAATACGTGATATCTGTTTAAGATAGTCTCCCCTCCGATGTCCCGCGCAGCCTTCCCGCTTCTCTTCACGCTCTCGTTCCCAGTAGTCCTTTGCGAAAATGCTCGCGATGACGTCCCTTTTCGTGGGATCGCGAAGTCTCGCCGTCATTCGCGCGACGTCATCGCGAATTACCGCGAGACGTCGTGATCCCGCGAGAACTGACGTCATCGCGGGCATTTTCGCAAAGGACTACTGGGAACGGATGCGCGGGACGTCGGAGGGTGAGAATAACACCGTTTTTTATTTTTTTTTTTACATTCTATCTTTTACTACTGATGCCGCATAGGCGGCCTCAGTAGTAAAAAGTTGGTCACACTCGTCAAACACTATGTTTGACAAGTCTGACCAACCTGTCAATCAGTTTTCCAAGCGATGCTACAGATCGCTTGGAGAACGCTAGCATTTTGCAAGCTAATTACGCTTGCAAAATGCTAGTTTTTCCATGGGAAAATCGCGGGAATTTAAAATGCGATTTTCCCGCGGACTGGTAATTTCCGCGAGAGTTCCGGTACGTGTGCACTTAGCCTAATAGATGATCCGCAGTCCACGAAGGCTGTAGAGGAAAAAGAACTACCATCCACAAACAGTTCCACAGGCAGTGCTATTTTAGAAAATGAGGAAAATGATACCTGAGGGTCTGAGCAGCCTCCCCGTTGACTACCCAGACCTAGTCGTTTCCCGCCGACCGGGTTTGAAGACGGGCAATTCGGGCACTCCCTTTTCCAATGTCCCGTTTTACCGCAGTAAAAGCATAACTGCTTGTCCTTCCAGCGTTTCCTCTCCGTATCCTTCAGGGAGAGGGCGCCTACATCCATGGGCTCAGGGGCAGTCTCTTTTCCACTGGGGAATAATGGAGTATCCACCTGCATCACCCCTCTGGCCCGCAGCCTGCGGTCCATCCGGACGGCCTGGGTTATGGCGTGCTCGAGAGAGTTAGGTGGGGGATGTAACGCCAAGGCATCCTGCAGCTGCTCGGACAAGCCTCTGCGAAAGAGTCCTCGGAGTGCGGCGTCGCTCCAGGAGACCTCTGCGGCCCAGCGGCGGAATTCAGAACAAAACCACTCAGCTGAGTGTTTCCCCTGACAGACACTCATCAACATGTCCTCTGCCAATCGCACTCGTTCAGGTTCATCATAAATGTGCCCGAGGGCCTCAAAGAATGCATTCACTGACATACGTTCAGGAGCAGAGGAAGACAGAGAGAAAGCCCATGCTTGCGGAGCCCCCCGAAGTAGGGAAATAATGACCCCCACCCTCTGGAACTCATCCCCGGAGGAGCGGGGCCTTAGAGAAAAAAAAAGCTTGCATCCTTCTCTGAAAGACCTGAACTCCTTTTTATCCCCTGAGAAAAGGTCTGGCAATTTGACCGGAGATTCGGGGGACGCTAATGACACATCCCTACCCCCAGAACTAGAAGCCCCTGCATCGACAGCCCCCTGCACAGTAACCACCAACTGTTGCTGGGTCTGGGCCATCGTGCGTTGTTCCACATTGAGCTTATGGAACATTTGGGTCAAGTGCTTGACCTGATCAGCCAAGGCTTGTATGGGATCCATGAGGATAACACACACTTTTCTTTTTTTCCCCAGAGAAAAAAAAACAAAAACTGAAATGGTCAGTTATAATGTCAGGGACACCGCACTACACTTGCTCATAGAGCCAGTGCGTGTGTCCTGAGTACAGAAGCAGTGCTAAACGAGGTACAGGAGGGATAAACAGACGGGAGGTCAGACAAAGCCAAAGGTCATACACAGGATCACAGTACAGTACCAGGGATGAGACAGAGCGGATAATCAGGGCCAAGCAGAGATCAAAACCAAACAGACATAGGAGGTACCAGGCAGAATCCAAAGCGATATCCAGGAAACAGACCGAGTCATACACAGAGAATCAAGTAACCAGAACACAGCACTAACACACTCAGGGGTCACCACACAATGCCAAGGGCGAAAGTATAAGGCTAAGTGCACACGTACCGGAACTCTCGCGGTAATTTCCAAAATTCCATTCCGCGGGAAAATCGCATTTTAAATTCCCGCGATTTTCCCACGGAAAAACTAGCATTTTGCAAGAGTAATTAGCTTGCAAAATGCTAGCGTTTTCCAAGCGATCTGTAGCATCGCTTGGAGAACTGATTGACAGGTTGGTCACACTCGTCAAACACAGTGTTTGACGAGTGTGACCAACTTTTTACTACTGAGGCCGCCTATGCGGCTTCAGTAGTAAAAGATAGAATGTAAAAAAAAAATAAAAAACGGTGTTATTCTCACCCTCCGACGTCCCGCGCATCCGTTCCCAGTAATCCTTTGCGAAAATGCCCGCGATGACGTCAGTTCTCGCGGGATCGCGATGTCTCGCGGTAATTCGCGATGACGTCGCGCGAATGACGGCGAGACTTCGCGATCCCACGAAAAGGGACGTCATCGCGAGCATTTTCGCAAAGGACTACTGGGAACGAGAGCGTGAAGAGAAGCGGGAAGGCTGCGCGGGACATCGGAGGGTAAGAATAACAATATTTTTTATTTTAAATTCTATTTTTTACAGGGATATGGTACCCACAGCCCGGAGGACAGTCTCCTCTCCTCCGGACCATGGGTACAATCCGCCATTGTTCTGCTTACTTTCCGCATGGTGTGCACAGCCACATGCGGAAAGTAAGCGGAACAATGCATTCCTATGGGTGCGGGATCGCCACGATTCCGCAAATTAATGAGCATGCTGCGGTTTTTACTGCAAAGCGATTCCGCCGCGGTAAAAACCGCAGCATTAGCACAGCATTGCGGAATCCCATAGGAATGCATGGGATGCTTATTTTTCGCGTTATCGAGGCAAAATCGCGCGGTTAAAACCGCCGCGGAAACGCGAAAAAAACGCCACGTGTGAACTCAGCCTAACTGACAGGTATGAGAGCGTCCTGAGGCTATAAGAAGCCTCCCCCAGAACCAGGGAGAGGCCACAATCATAGCCCCAGGTGTGCCAGTCATCAGTACTGGTTCCATACATTAACCCCACGTGTGCGAGTCAAACCCGCACTGAGATCATGACATATGTCTAACACAGTCCCTTAGTATATAGTGTACTCACTTATTATGTCTAACACAGTCCCTTAGCATATAGTAAACGTACTTATTATGTATAACACAGTCCCTTAGCATATAGTGTACTCACTAATTCTGTATAACACCATCCTTAGTTACATAGTTTCCTCTTTTATTATGTATAACACCATCCCTTATTACTTACCATCCTCTCTAGTTATATATGGTGCCGTCCCTTATTATATAGCTTCCTCTGCTGTTATGTACAGTGCTGTTTCTTACATAGTGTATTCTTGTTAATTTTGTAATTAACGGTGCCCCCTTTTATTACATAGTCCCCACTCTTTTTAGATATAAAATGACTGCTGATGGAGGAGCCGGTGACCAGACGACTAGTCCATCATCTCCTCCATTAGAAAGGAAGCTTTCCTAGCCATAATTGCACTATACAGCTAACAAGACAGGATGGTATGTAATAAAAAACAAGGCTCTATATAATACAATATGTAGGGAACGGTGCTGTACATAACAAGAGAGGGAACTGCATAATAAGGGACAGCAATATACATAATAAAGGAGACTATGTAATATATACATGTATGTGTGTGGCACAATATATATATATACAGTATATATATATATAGCTTTGTCAACATAAAAGGAAGGGGGCCCAGACACATTTCTTGCACAGGGGCCCCAAGCTGTCAGTGTCCACACCTGGATAGAACCCCAGGTGGAAGATTCCCTATAATGAGGCAGATGGAGGCACTGTGGGTGCTATAGGAGGACCTGTGATCCGGTGGTGTCCATCTTTTTAGGATTGCATAAAAGTGCTGTCAGCCACATTTTTGTGTACTTCTGAAAAGAATACCACTGAACAGAGGCCAGACGGAGTCCAGAGTAACTCTGCTGCCTCATTAAAGTGAATGGATCAATCGCAGGCCAGGATTGATAATCTGCCCAACCGGGCATTTTCCCTCTGGGCCACGATGTTTCCATTCATAGTGGGTGCGGGCCGGCAATGCCCACTGATCTTGCCGACCGACTGGCCGCTAATCTGGCCACCTACCCGTTTTTCCGGCCACTGGCCCTTTAAATCTGCTGGCACGGCGGTTCTAGAAGGGTTGCAACAAGAATGGAGTTGATTTTTTGAGCTAATGATGCCACCGGAAGGGGCGGGGCCTTGAGCTGTTTAGACCAGAGTTGTTTTTTGTGATCCTCATTTTAGCCACTCTGATCAAGATGGCTCTAGTCCCCGCCCTTTACCTCAAAAAATCGTTCTAGTCGCTACTATGCTGAAAGAGGAGCTGCTGCTGACAGAGAGATATCTGTGCTGGCAGCTCTGTGCCTGTCTGCTGGTGATCTGTGCCCCTCAGCTATGTGCCGCCCAGTGATCTATGTGTCCCCCCAGCTATGTGCCCACCCTGCGATTTCTGTAGCCCCAGCTATGTGCCCCCCAGATTTGTGCCCCATGTGATCTCTGTGTTCCCCTCCAACTATATGCCCCCCTGTGATCAGTGCCTCCCAGCAATGTGCCCCCCATGATCTCTGTGGTCCCAGCTATGTGCCCCCCTGTGATCTGTGCACATAGCTATATGGACCCCTGTGATCCCTGTGCCCCCCAGCTATGTGTCCCCCATGATTTCTGTTCCCCCTGAGATTTCTGTGCCCTTCAGCTATGTGCCCTCCTGTGATCTCTGTGGCCCCAGTTATATGCCCCCTTGTGATCATTGTGGCCCTAGCCATGTGCCCCCATGATCTCTGTGGCCCCAGCTATGTGCCTCCCTGTGATCTCTGTGGCCCCAGCTATGTGGCTTCTCTGTGATCTCTGTGGCTCTAGCTATGTGCCCCCCCTGTGATCTCTGTACCCCCTGTGATTTGTGTGCCCTCCATCTATATGCCCCCCTGTAATCTCTGTGGCCCCAGCTATGTGCTCCCCTGTGATCTGTGCACCATAGCTATATGTCCCCCTGTGATCCCTGTGCCCCCAGCTATTTGTCCCTCGTGATCTCTGTTCCCCCAGTGATTTCTGTGCCCTTCAGCTATGTGCACTCCCGTGATCTCTGTGGCCCCAGCTATGTGGCTTCTCTGTGATCTCTGTGGCTCTAGCTATGTGCCCCCCCTGTGATCTCTGTACCCCCTGTGATTTGTGTGCCCTCCATCAATATGCCCCCTGTGATCTCTGTGGCCCCAGTTATGTGCCCCCTGTGATCTCTTGCCCCAGCTATGTGCCCACCAGCTATGTGCCCCAATATGATCTCTGTGTACCCATGTGATCTCTGTCCCCCTAACTATATGCCCCCTGTGATCTCTGTGCCTTCCAGCTATGTGCCCCTGTGATCTCTGTGCTCTCGGCTATGTGCCCCCCTGTGATCTCTGTGGCCCTAGCTATGTGCCCCCTGTGATCTGTTCCCCATGTGATCTCTCTGCTCCCCCAGCTATATGCCCCCTGTGATCTCTGTGGCACCAGCTATGCACCCCTCTGTGATCTCTGGCCCCAGCTATGTGCCCCCCATCTATGTGCCCCAATATGATCTCTGTGCACCCATGTGTTCTCTGTCCCCCCAGCTATATGCCCCTGTTATGAATGAGTCACCGGAGGAGGAAAAAACAAAAATGCAAGCTAAGTCCAGAAAACCAGAGAGGTTGGTAGCTAGCGGATTGCAGACCCCTGATCCTATTCACAACAACTAACAGTAGCCGTGGAGTGTTCCTACGGTGGTCCTAGACGCCTCTTCACAGTCGGAGAACTAAATAAGCCTAAAGAAAGAAAGGGGAAATCTAAACTGCCCCAGAGCAGACCCCAAAGCAAAAGACAGCCCCCAACATGTATTGTCGGTGAAAACAGATGAAAACACAAACACAGACGGAAAGACAGGCAGAGCAAACGATGGGGCCCAACTAACTAGATAGGAAAGGACAGAAAAGATGCTGGCTGCAATCCGCAAAAACCCTACCAAAAATGTCCCAACACGTCTGATAGGAAAAACGGCCCTGAAGTCATTAGACTTCAAAATCCTTATATCAGCACTCCGATATATTCTGAAGACAGAGCAAAAGAGATTTAACCGATCAGGGACAAAAATGGAAATTCAGCAAAGCCCCAGCCGGGGCTGGCTGAACACAAAACTAAGCAAATCAGACAAAATCTCATGGAACAATAACAGAGCAAAAACTTAGCTTTAGAAGACAGGAACTGAACAGGAGGCCAGAGCTCAGAGCAGAGAAATCACCAGCAACCCTACAGGGCGTCGGCTGCCTTATATCCACTCAGAAATTCCGGATGTCCAATCGCAATCCACCTGTTCAGGTGACAGGTTTCTCCCATCCAAATCAGTTTCACCACTTCCTTTCACCAGCAGAGGGAGTTCATCGGACATCAAAGGTGAAAGAGAAAATGAGCTCACAACATGCCCCCCCTGTGATCTCTGTGCCTCCCAGCTATGAGCCCCTGTGATCTCTGTGCTCCCAGCTATGTGCCCCCCCGTGATCTCTGTGACCCTAGCTATGTGCCACCCTGTAATCTCTGTTGCCCTATGTGCCTCCATGATCTCTGTAGCCCCAGCTATGTGCCCCCCTGTGATTTTTGTGCCCCATAGCTATATGTCTTCCTGTGATCTCTGTGCCTCCCAGCTATGTGCCCCACTGTGATCTCTGTGGCCCTAGCTATGTGCCACCCTGTAATCTCTGTTGCCCCAGCTATGTGCCTCCATGATCTCTGTGGCTCCAGCTATGTGCCCCCCTGTGATTTATGTGTCCCATAGCTATATGTCCTCCTGTGATCTCTGTGCCTCCCAGCTATGTGCCCCTGTGATCTCTGTGCTTCCAGGTATGTGCCCCCTGTGATGTCTGTGGCCCAAACTTTGTGCCCTCCTGTGATCTCTCTTGCCCCAGCTATGTGCCCCTCTGTGATTTCTGTGCCCCATAGCTATAGGTCCTCCTGTGATCCCTGTGCCCCCAGCTATGTGCCCCCTTGTGATCTGTTCCCCATGTGATCTCTCTGCTCCCCCAGCTATATGCCCCCTGTGATCTCTGTGGCACCAGGTATGCACCCCTCTGTGATCTCTGTCCCCAGCTATGTGCCCCCCAGCTTTGTGCCCCAATATGATCTCTGTGCACTCATGTGATCTTTGTCCCCCAACTATATGCCCCCCTGTGATCTCTGTGCTCCCAGCTATGTGCCCCCCCTGTGATCTCTGTGGCCCTAGCTATGTGCCACCCTGTAATCTCTGTTGCCCCAGCTATGTGCCCCCATGATCTCTGTGGCCCCAGCTATGTGCCCCCCCTGTGATTTCTGTGCCCCATAGCTATATGTCCTCCTGTGATCTCTGTGCCTCCCAGCTATGTGCCCCTGTGATCTCTGTGCTCCCAGCTATGTGCCCGCCTGTGATGTCTGTGGCCCTAGCTATGTGCCCTCCTGTGATCTCTGTTGCCCCAGCTATGTGCCCCCCTGTGATTTCTGTGCCCCATAGCTATATGTCCTCCTGTGATCCCTGTGCCCCCAGCTATGTGCCCCCTTGTGATCTGTTCCCCATGTGATCTCTCTGCTCCCCCAGCTATATGCCCCCTGTGATCTGTGCCCCCCAGCTATGTAAACCCCTGTGATCTTTGTGGCTCCCAACTTTGTGACCCCTGTGATCGCTGTGCCCCCCTGCTATGTACCCCCTGTGATATTTGTGCTACCATGTGATCTCTGTGCCCCCTGTGATCTTTGTCCCCCCCAGCTATGTGCCCCCCAGCTATGTGCCCTCCTGTGATCTTTGTACCCCCCTGTGATTTCTGTGCCCCCTGTGATCTTCGTGACCCCCAGGTGATCTCTGTCCCCCCGGTGATCTATGAGCCCTACCCGGTGATTTATGTGCCTCCCTGGCAATGCCTGTACCCCCCAGTGCTGTATATCCCCCCTCCCCCAGTGCTGTAAATCCTCCCCAGGGCTGTATGTGCCCCCAACTGATATGTATATTCCCCAGTGCTGCATTTACCCCTGAAGTGCTGTATATCCCCCCAGTGCTGTATATCCCCCCATCTGTGATGTATGTAGCCCCCATTGATGTATGTGACCCCACCAGTGATGTATATTATCCCCAGGGACATATATACCCCCAGAGCTGACGGTGCTTCCTAGTGATGTATATAGCCCCTCAGTGATGTCTATTCCCCCCAGCCTCCCCAGTGATGAATATGTCCCAGCCTCTCCTGTGACATCTATGCCCCCAGTCCCTCCTGTAATTTACCCCAGAACTCCAGAGGTTCCTGTGATGCAGCAGTCTCAATGTTTCCAATGTTATGTATGTACAGCAGTCCCAGCGTCTCCTATGTGATGTATAACAGCAGTCCCATCGTCTCCTATGTGATGCATGTACAGCGTCTCCTATGTGATATATACAGCAGTCTCAGCGTCTTCTATGTGATGTATATACAGCAGTAACAGTGTTTCCTATGTGGTGTATATACAGCTGTCTCAGTGTTACCTATGTGATGTATATACAGTAGTCTCGGTGTCTCCCATGATTTACAAAACTTATTATGACAAAAAGTTGACTGCGCTCCTGGCCGTCACAAACCTGGAAAAGCAGCTGTGAGAAGCAACATGATCAATACCACCTAACATTACAAATGCACCAAAGAGAAGCAGCTCCAGCCATCACATTAAGGGTGAGTTACCGTAATTGATTGTTTGACTAAATATACTGGGGTAATTTTCAAGGTGGTCATTTTTGTGTGGCCCCCGAATTATGCTAGAAATCACCAAGAAACAGGTCACCCACCCCTGCTCTAGTGCATTCCCTACTGAGACAGCTAGAATGTATGGGCTGTAGTCAGGATCTGGAAGGAGCCCATACGTTCTAACTACAACCCTGCTGTTAGTCGAGCCCTGCAGTGCAGCACCAGGACGTATCAGGGACAGCTGGAGCTCCTACCTGCATGCCTGATCTCGGCTGCTGCCTGCTTCCATTTAAGTTCGGGTCTGGTTGAGTGTTCCCAGCCCTGAAACAAGTATACAGCCGGGGTCACACTTGTGAGAAACTCGCACGAGACTGGCACCTCAATACTAGGCACTGCCACAGGAGGTTCAGACCGGAGCGTTCAGCTGCATAGAAAAACATGCAGCCGCACACTCGTGTCCTGAGCAGTGCCGGGTATTGAGGTGCGAGTCTAGTGTGAGTTTCTCGCTAGTGTGACTTCGGCCTACATGAAAATATGTTCTGATTCCCTTGCCTTTTCCCTTCCCTGGTCCAGAACTGGCTGCAGGCTGCCTACTGGGACTGGGGATATGAGTTATCATAATTAGATTTTCCCCTTCTTAAAGTGGCCATTCCTCCAGCAGGTTTTGCACCAGGAACTTATTTGTCCAAGAGATGCTATGATTTCTATAGGGACTGATTTTCCAGAGGTCATATCACAATAAGCCCCTGCAAAGATCATCAATTTTTTTGGATGCTGTATGTGATGGAGCCACGTGAGGACAGTGTGAAACAGTAATACTGCTTGTATACTGAAGGTTAGTTATGAACAATTATTTTTTAGGGTATGTGCACACTGTCAGTAAATGCTGCGGCTTGGATGCTGTGTTCAGCCGCAGCATCCAGATGTTAAAGCATAGTGGATGGGATTTCAAGAAATCCCATGTTCACTATATGTCCGTAGACGCCCGCAGAGACGCACATGTCTCTCCAGACCGCAGCATGTCTATTTATCTTGCGTAGACACGAGTCTCCGCAAGATAAATTTCACCAGTACAACGTATTGGACACAGGCGGAATCACCTGCATTCAATAGCCGGCAGCGCTTTGGATGCAGCGGACATCTGCTGTGTCCAAAGTGCTGCTAATTACTGACCATGTGCACATACCCATAAAGGGGTTGTCCGGGCTTATGGCAAAGTCTGCACTCTATATGGCTAGACAAGCTGTGAGGATTCTCCATCGCCGGCGGGAACAGGCGTTCACGTGACTGTTAATATGCGGTATGCATGCGGACAGCCATATTCTGACCAGCCTGCATAACCTCACTCAATATACAGTACTTGTATTGAACGAGGCCAGATGTGTCTCACAATGTGGCCTGATATATGCATATCGCATATGGCCGCTTGGTCTCAGCACCGTAAAATCCTGACAGCTGCACCTGCTGGGAGGATTCCCAAATCTGCAGTCATATAGAGTGACACACTGTGATAAATGTTGACAACCCCTTTTAAGAATGCTTGTTTCACAATAATATTTCAGTTAGACAGGCTTCTGATCAAAGGTGAAAAAAGATAATAATAATAATAATAATAAATTTTATTTCTATAGCGCCGACATATTCTGCAGCATTTTACATTTCAGAGGGGACTTGTACAGACAATATACATTACAGCATAACAATAATCACATAGATCATAACAGATACCAAGAGGAATCAGGGCCCTGCTCGCAAGCTTACAGTCTATGAGGAATAAAGGGGAGACACGAAAGGTGGGTGGTAACAGTTACCCTGATTGTATGTGGGTCGCCCCTCACACCCAGGGCAGCGGGGTACTCGGTACCGGGCCGGTGTCAGGGGGAATGTGTCACAGCAGCGGTGACCCGGTCTGTGGCCCTGGGCGCCCAATATCAATGGCGGTGTTGTTAATGATGTTAAAGTTTATTGGAATAGTTTGTGACGCCACCTGTGGTGTTTGGCAAGCAAGATGTTAAGCCAATGCTGCATGCAGATCCACTGGGACTGATGGTGTGGGCAGCAAAGATGGTGTAGCTCCCCACAGGTGGAGCTGTAGTCCCAGGGCAGTGTAGGTGCAATGGATGAGGAGAGGCGCATATTGGTATAGATGCTGGTACCCAGGTGTAGCGGTGCTGGAATAACTGGAGGACACCAGTGTATGCGGTTCCAAAGCTTTACTCACAGTTTGCAGTTCACACAACTGCGTGCCTCCGCACTGTGTTCTTCAAGTCAGGGCCCCAGCCAACCTCCAGGCAGGATAGGATTCTCCTCTCCACACTCCGCCAATATGTACCTTACTGAACGACTCCTCCAATGCGCCTTTAGGTGCGAAGCACTCCAGTACTTATTTACCCTTGAATGCATCTCTCTAGGTGTTCCTAGTCTCTACTTGTATGACAGACAGCTGTAGCCTGCTTCGGGGACTCCTCTCTGCGTCCCGGCTCACTATCCAAGTGCTGTTGTGTCCCAAGTCTATGGTGGGAGTAATAATAGTCAAATTCACCGCACACTCAGAGGGATTTATGCAAATAAGTGCTTATTTTATTATATACAAAACATGTGGGAGCCAAACAAGAATATATAGCACGAAGTAGAAGCGATATAATAACACGACGTTTCGGCTCAGTCCGAGCCTTTATCACTTTTATCGCTGAAAATAAAAAGAAATCCATCAGAGAATGCAAACATAAAGAGAAGAAATAACAATATCATACAAAATACACACAGAATCCAAAATAATCCCAATATCTTACAGTGGTAAAAATATATACAAGATATATACAAACATACATTGCGATAGTACATGGAAAACATGAATGTATAAGGCTCAGTAAACTAGCACCATCTAAGGTAGAGTAAAAAAAGGGGGGTTACCTGAATTGAAAGTCGGATCTTTGAATAAAGAGGAATAGAACTCCCAAGAGAATAGCCCAAGAAAGATGGCTGAAAGGAATAGTCAAAATCATGATTAATAGACTCAAATGTGTAAATGTCCTACTGTCTCTAAAAGGGTCATGCAAGGTATCAGCACAAGGGGAGTATAGTGTGTTGCTAAAATAAAAATGCGCTATAGAGGGGATGTGTTAAGTTGATCCCTGTAATAAATAATATAAAGTCCATGATGTCCATACAATCCTAAGTACGTAGTATAAAGTGCAATATGAGACAGCACCTATAAAAATAAGAGTTGCTACTTACATGTTTAAATGATAGTATTGTTCCCATGGAAAGACATGTGCTGTAGATAGCTTGTGTCTGGCTGCTGGTTGCTAGAGTGTCCCTACAGAGCGCTATCAGAAAGAGGGGAAAGGGACCTGTGTACAATACCTGTTGATAGGGTGCTATACAGCGGCGCTCCCACGCCTAGCTGCAGTGGCGTCATGCTGAATCCAACTGGGTTAGGTGGTTTTTATATGTGAGTCCGGTGGCAGCGCGCGACCGGAAGTGGAACCTCTGAACCGGAAGTGACGTTGCGCTGTCTAAATGTAAGCACTGCGCATGTCTAGGGACTGCACCTAAGAGCTGTATGTACACAGCGGTTGCCCTGGTGATATGCAAAGAGCGGTAGTGCTAGCATTATGTGCAGGATCTAGACTAACAGGGTATAACATTAATAGGTTGCGGTATTAGATAGAGAATGCGTGGGTGCAGTAAACAAGGTATCAAGACACATGAAAAAGAAAAATAGTGATAATATAAAAAATGAAAAATAAAAAATAGAGGATAAAAAATAGAATAGCCAAAGATAAAAGTAAAAATAAAAATAAAAATAAAAATAAAGGACGTGAAATAAAAATTGGAAAACAAAAATAAAGAATAGAAAATAAAAAATAAAAAATAAAAAATAGAAAATAGAAGGAAAAAAAAATTGGTATACGGAAAGCAAGCAAAACACTATAACCGTATAAGATTCCTTTTGAATGCATTTGCATGGACATATACATCCACATATATATATATATATGTACCTATACATATATACACATATACATATACACATACCTACATGGCGGGTAGAGCTCCAAAAAGAGTAAAATAGCTCAATTTAAGACAGAGTCCAGTGGGCGGAGCAAACTCACCTAGGGTTATAGTGTACTAACGAGTCTGCAAAATAACAGAAAAAGATTATTAGTCATTAGATAAGCCAGTCAATTTCTCTATTAAGCCCTCTGGGGGCTAAAGTGTCCAGTCTATGTATCCAGTATGTTTCCCTCTCTCTTAGTAGTTTAATATGATCACCACCCCTCCTTGGACGAGGTACATGTTCAATCACCTGATATTTTAACTGTGCAACTGAATGTCGGTATTTAGTGAAGTGCTCAGGCAAGGGTAACCAGTTTTTCTGACACCTTATCGTTGACTTGTGGCTGGCAATACGGTCCTTAACATGCTGAGTTGTTTCGCCCACATATAGGAGGCCACATGGGCATTTCACCAAGTAGACCACAAAGTTCGAATCACACGTGTAGTAGCCCCGTATCGGGAAAGACTTGCCTGTCCTTGGATGTGTGATATTGTCTGACCTGATCACATTCGAGCAGGCTGCACAGTTAAGGCAGGGAAATGTGCCACAGCGACGAGGGGCGAGTAACCTCTGGGTAGTAGTAGAAACTTTACTGCCTATGTCAGCCCTTACCACCTTATCACGAACATTAGTGGGACGTTTTGTACACACTAATACTGGGGCCTCAAAGGAACTGATACCCGGGTAAGCTTTATAAAGAAGGGGCCAGTGTTTCTTGATAATAGAGTATACTTTAGGCATAAGCGGATGGAAGGTATGAACAAAAGGAATCCTTTCTCTAGAGAATGTGGTGGGTGGAGGGGATGGAGGAGTTAGTACCCGTTGTTTTTCAACCTCAAGCAACCTCAATGGATATCGTCTGTCCCTAAATTTCTTGGCCATTGTGTCTAGTCTCTCATCGCGGACATCCCGATCCGAGACAATACGTGCTACTCTGTTAAACTGTGAACGTGGTAAACTGTTCTTAGTGGCCTTAGGGTGACAGCTCGAGTAATGCAATAGACTGTTGCTATCAGTAGGTTTACAGTAAAGGTCAGTTGAAAGGGTTCCCTCGCTATCTTGTAAAACCCTTGTATCTAAAAAAGGAACTGATTCCATACTGAAATGTAGCGTGAATTGTAGCTCTGGATAAATGGAATTGAGATATAGATAGAAGTCCTGCAGTGATGATGTCGTGCCCGTCCAGATGAAGAAGATATCATCGATATAGCGGTGATATTCGGTAGCATACTGTAGAAAAAGGGTATTGCAGAAAACGTGATTAATCTCAAAGTGATTCATATAGGCGTTAGCATAGGCCGGTGCTACGTTCGCGCCCATTGCAGTCCCGCACCTCTGTATGTAAAAGGTGTCCTCATATAAGAAGTAGTTTTCATGTAGTACTAGTATAAGTAGGTCTATACAAAACTGTATGGAATCTGCGGACAAGTCTGAGGAATTAAGTAGAGATCTTGCGGCTTCAACCCCTTTATCATGGGTGATCGAGGTGTAAAGGCTATTGACATCCAGGGTGGTAAGGATACTACCCGGGGGTACTTTACCCACTTTACGAATGATTTCCAAAAAATGTCCCGTGTCCAAGAGGAAAGACCTTGTCTGTTTGACTAGAGGTGTGAATATTCTCTCAAGAAAAATGGATAGTGGAGATAGAACTGAATCTGTAGACGCAACAATCGGTCTGCCTGGTGGATTTTGTAAAGACTTATGTATCTTGAAGCCGCAAGATCTCTACTTAATTCCTCAGACTTGTCCGCAGATTCCATACAGTTTTGTATAGACCTACTTATACTAGTACTACATGAAAACTACTTGTCCGCAGATTCCATACAGTTTTGTATAGACCTACTTATACTAGTACTACATGAAAACTACTTCTTATATGAGGACACCTTTTACATACAGAGGTGCGGGACTGCAATGGGCGCGAACGTAGCACCGGCCTATGCTAACGCCTATATGAATCACTTTGAGATTAATCACGTTTTCTGCAATACCCTTTTTCTACAGTATGCTACCGAATATCACCGCTATATCGATGATATCTTCTTCATCTGGACGGGCACGACATCATCACTGCAGGACTTCTATCTATATCTCAATTCCATTTATCCAGAGCTACAATTCACGCTACATTTCAGTATGGAATCAGTTCCTTTTTTAGATACAAGGGTTTTAGAAGATAGCGAGGGTACCCTTTCAACTGACCTTTACTGTAAACCTACTGATAGCAACAGTCTATTGCATTACTCGAGCTGTCACCCTAAGGCCACTAAGAACAGTTTACCACGTTCACAGTTTAACAGAGTAGCACGTATTGTCTCGGATCGGGATGTCCGCGATGAGAGACTAGACACAATGGCCAAGAAATTTAGGGACAGACGATATCCATTGAGGTTGCTTGAGGTTGAAAAACAACGGGTACTAACTCCTCCATCCCCTCCACCCACCACATTCTCTAGAGAAAGGATTCCTTTTGTTCATACCTTCCATCCGCTTATGCCTAAAGTATACTCTATTATCAAGAAACACTGGCCCCTTCTTTATAAAGCTTACCCGGGTATCAGTTCCTTTGAGGCCCCAGTATTAGTGTGTACAAAACGTCCCACTAATGTTCGTGATAAGGTGGTAAGGGCTGACATAGGCAGTAAAGTTTCTACTACTACCCAGAGGTTACTCGCCCCTCGTCGCTGTGGCACATTTCCCTGCCTTAACTGTGCAGCCTGCTCGAATGTGATCAGGTCAGACAATATCACACATCCAAGGACAGGCAAGTCTTTCCCGATACGGGGCTACTACACGTGTGATTCGAACTTTGTGGTCTACTTGGTGAAATGCCCATGTGGCCTCCTATATGTGGGCGAAACAACTCAGCATGTTAAGGACCGTATTGCCAGCCACAAGTCAACGATAAGGTGTCAGAAAAACTGGTTACCCTTGCCTGAGCACTTCACTAAATACCGACATTCAGTTGCACAGTTAAAATATCAGGTGATTGAACATGTACCTCGTCCAAGGAGGGGTGGTGATCATATTAAACTACTAAGAGAGAGGGAAACATACTGGATACATAGACTGGACACTTTAGCCCCCAGAGGGCTTAATAGAGAAATTGACTGGCTTATCTAATGACTAATAATCTTTTTCTGTTATTTTGCAGACTCGTTAGTACACTATAACCCTAGGTGAGTTTGCTCCGCCCACTGGACTCTGTCTTAAATTGAGCTATTTTACTCTTTTTGGAGCTCTACCCGCCATGTAGGTATGTGTATATGTATATGTGTATATATGTATAGGTACATATATATATATATATGTGGATGTATATGTCCATGCAAATGCATTCAAAAGGAATCTTATACGGTTATAGTGTTTTGCTTGCTTTCCGTATACCAATTTTTTTTCCTTCTATTTTTTATTTTTTATTTTCTATTCTTTATTTTTGTTTTCCAATTTTTATTTCACGTCCTTTATTTTTATTTTTATTTTTACTTTTATCTTTGGCTATTCTATTTTTTATCCTCTATTTTTTATTTTTCATTTTTTATATTATCACTATTTTTCTTTTTCATGTGTCTTGATACCTTGTTTACTGCACCCACGCATTCTCTATCTAATACCGCAACCTATTAATGTTATACCCTGTTAGTCTAGATCCTGCACATAATGCTAGCACTACCGCTCTTTGCATATCACCAGGGCAACCGCTGTGTACATACAGCTCTTAGGTGCAGTCCCTAGACATGCGCAGTGCTTACATTTAGACAGCGCAACGTCACTTCCGGTTCAGAGGTTCCACTTCCGGTCGCGCGCTGCCACCGGACTCACATATAAAAACCACCTAACCCAGTTGGATTCAGCATGACGCCACTGCAGCTAGGCGTGGTAGCGCCGCTGTATAGCACCCTATCAACAGGTATTGTACACAGGTCCCTTTCCCCTCTTTCTGATAGCGCTCTGTAGGGACACTCTAGCAACCAGCAGCCAGACACAAGCTATCTACAGCACATGTCTTTCCATGGGAACAATACTATCATTTAAACATGTAAGTAGCAACTCTTATTTTTATAGGTGCTGTCTCATATTGCACTTTATACTACGTACTTAGGATTGTATGGACATCATGGACTTTATATTATTTATTACAGGGATCAACTTAACACATCCCCTCTATAGCGCATTTTTATTTTAGCAACACACTATACTCCCCTTGTGCTGATACCTTGCATGACCCTTTTAGAGACAGTAGGACATTTACACATTTGAGTCTATTAATCATGATTTTGACTATTCCTTTCAGCCATCTTTCTTGGGCTATTCTCTTGGGAGTTCTATTCCTCTTTATTCAAAGATCCGACTTTCAATTCAGGTAACCCCCCTTTTTTTACTCTACCTTAGATGGTGCTAGTTTACTGAGCCTTATACATTCATGTTTTCCATGTACTATCGCAATGTATGTTTGTATATATCTTGTATATATTTTTACCACTGTAAGATATTGGGATTATTTTGGATTCTGTGTGTATTTTGTATGATATTGTTATTTCTTCTCTTTATGTTTGCATTCTCTGATGGATTTCTTTTTATTTTCAGCGATAAAAGTGATAAAGGCTCGGACTGAGCCGAAACGTCGTGTTATTATATCGCTTCTACTTCGTGCTATATATTCTTGTTTGGCTCCCACATGTTTTGTATATAATAAAATAAGCACTTATTTGCATAAATCCCTCTGAGTGTGCGGTGAATTTGACTATTATTAGTAATAGGACCTACTGGTCCGTTACACCTGCACCTCGCCATTGGACTTGAGTGCACGCTATCCTCCTAGTTATGGTGGGAGTAAGGCGTTGGTGGCTCTCTACTCCTCCGGTGTCTGTTGCCGGACATAAAGATCCAATCAACCTCGGGGACCGGGCCCCGGCCTTTGCGCTCTGGACTGGAAGGGTTCTTTCTCTTTCTCAACCTGCTTCCCACCGTCCTTCTAGTCTCCTTCATTCCGATCTGTTCTATCTCTCTTATGGAATCTGTAGTCTCCAGTCTATGTCTCTTTCTCCTTCTCTTCCTTCCCGTGCCAGCTGGCCCAGTTCACTGGGGCAGCTGCAGCACTCCTTCCTCCATCCCTTCTTCCAGGGATCCCCACTCCTCACCGAGTGGCTGTTCTCTCCTACTCCGCCTGCCTTCTTCTGCGGACTGACCTGAAATCCAAACCTTCCCTCTCTTTTATATCTAACTCCACCCGCCTCCCCAGCACCTCTTGTGTTACGAAGCCAGGGACCACAAAAGGCACCCTATGACCTTTCCAGCATAAAGCATGGATGGGTCCCTGCTGAACTATCCTGTGTGTGGGGTGCAAGTGTGGGAATGTGGAAGGGAGTTCCCACCCTACCTGGATGGTGGGGTACCACACCTTAGGAGAAGGTGCAGTACCTCTGTGGCGACTGAAGCCTCAGTGGTGCCACATATGGACCAGCCATAAAGTTAAGTGTGTAACAGTACAGATGCAGAGGGCTAATGGATGCATAAAGCATGTGGGAACATGATGCGGGGAACCTGGTTATGGTAAAAAACTTTTGGCTGTGCCACATAGGGATAAATTAGGTTAATGTGTTGAGGCGGTAGGCCAGTCTGAATAACTGAGTTTTCAGGGCACGCTTAAAATTGTGGGGATTGGGGACTAATCGTATTGACCTGGGAAGTGCATTCCAAAGAAATGGCGCAGCACGTGTATAGTCTTGAAGACGGGAGTGGGAGGTTCTGATTATTGAGGATGCTAACCTCAGGTCATCAGCAGAACGGAGGGTGCGGGTAAGATGGTATACTGAAACAAGGAAGGAGATGTAGGGTGATGCTGAGCCATGAAGAGCTTTGTGGGGTGAGTGTAATAAGTTTGTACTGGATTCTGGAGTGGATGGGTAGCCAGTGTAATGACTGGCACAAGGTAGAGGCATCTGTGTAACGATTGGCGAGGAATATGATCCTGGCAGCAGCATTCAAGACAGATTGGAGGGGGGAGAGTTTGGTAAGAGGGAGACCGATTAGAAGGGAGTTACAATAGTCGAGACGAGAACGAATAAGAGAAACAGTCTGAGTTTTTGCAGAGTCAAAAGTAAGAAAAGGTCGAATTCTAGAAATGTTTTTGAGGTGCAGATAACAAGAGCGAGCCAGTGATCGGATGTGGGGGACAAAGGAAAGCTCGGAGTCAAGTATGACCCCAAGACAGCGGGCATGTTGCTGGGGAGTAATAGTAGAACCACACACGGAAATGGCAATGTCGGGTATAGGTACATTAGTATTGGGAGGAAACACAAGGAGTTCAGAATTTGACAGGTTCAGTTTCAGATATAGTGAGGACATGATGTTAGACACAGCGTTTAGACAATTGACGGTGTTTTCTAGAAAGGCTGGCTTGATGTCAGAAGAAGCGTATAATTCGGTGTCGTCAGCATAGAGATGGTACTGGAAGCCAAATCTACTGATTGTTTGACCAATAGGGGCAGTATACAAAGAGAAGAGGAGGGGGCCTAGGACTGATCCTTGAGGAACCCCAACAGTAAGGGGAAGATGAGAGAAGAAGGAGCCAGCAAAAGATACAGTAAAGGAGTGGTCAGCGAGATAGGAGGAGAACCAAGAGAGAACGGTGTCCTTGAGGCCAATGGAACGGAGCATAGTGAGGAGAAGCTGATGATCCACAGTGTCGAATGCTGCAGAGAGATCCAAGAGAATTAGCATGGAGTAATGACCCTTTGATTTAGCTGTTAGTAGATCATTAGAGACTTTAGTGAGGGCAGTTTCAGAAGAGTGTAAAGAGCGGAAACCGGATTGGAGAGGGTCGAGAAGAGAATTTTCTGAGAGATAGCGGATAAGATGGGAGTGGACCAGGCGTTCCAGGAGTTTAGAGATGAAGGGAAGATTAGAAACAGGTTTATAGTTAGCGGCACAGTTTTGGTCGAGGGATGGTTTTTTAACTAGTGGATGTATGATGGCATGCTTAAATGAGGAGGGAAAGATACCAGAAGAGAGAGAGAGGTTAAATATTTTAGTTAGGTGAGGGGTGACAGCAGGGGAAAGGGGCTGGAGTAGATGTGACGGAAATGGGTCACTGGTGCAAGTGGTTGGGCGAGAAGATGCAAGGAGCCTGCTTACTTCTTCTGTGACTGGTTCAAAATCAGAGAGTGAGCTAGATGCAGTGGGGGAGGGAGGACAGTGCATGGTATGAGGTGATTGGGAGATAATTTCCTGTCGGATCTGGTGAATTTCTTCTTTGAAGTAATTGGCCAGATCGTCAGCTCGAAGCTCCGTGGTTGGGGCCTGTACTCTTGGGTTGAGTAGAGAATGAAAAGTGTCAAAGAGACCTTTAGGGTTATTGGACAGTGAAGTGATGAGGGTGTTGAAGTAGGTTTGTTTTGAGAGGTGAAGGGCAGTGTTGTATGTTCGAAGCATAAACTTATAATGGATAAAATCTTCGGGTAGGTTGGATTTTCTCCACAGACTTTCGGCGCACCTGGAGCAACGCTGCAGGAAACGTGTTTGCAGGGTGTGCCAGGGTTGTCGCCGACTGTGTTGTGGTGTTCTAGGTATAGGAGGAGCAAATTCATCCAGGGCACTTTGAAGTGTTTCATTGTAATGCTTCAATGCAGAATCAGGACATGAGAGGGAGGAGATAGGGGCCAATGAAGACTGCAAGTTCTTCATAAGTTTCTGGGTGTTAATGACCTGTATGTTTCTATAAATATGGACAGTGGGGATGACCTGAGCAGCCTGGCGGTTCTTGATAGAGAATGAAAGAAGGTTGTGGTCAGAGAGCGGGAGAGGGGAGTTTGCAAAATCATCCACTGCACAAAGCCGAGAGAAGACCAAGTCGAGGGAGTTTCCGTCTTCATGCGTTGGAGAATTAGTAAGCTGCAAAAGGCCAAATGAGGAGGTTAGAGATAAAAGGTGAGTAGCAGATGGGGAGAGTGGAAGAGCAATGGGGATGTTGAAATCTCCCATTATGAGGGTAGGGATGTCACAGGAGAGAAAATGTGGAAGCCAAGTGGCAAAATGATCCAGGAACTGATGGGAGGGGCCGGGAGGACGATATACCACCGCCACTCGCATGGAGAAGGGGGTGTAGAGTCTGACGGCATGGACCTCAAAAGAAGGAAAGACAAGTGAGGGTACTTGAGGGATAACCAGAAAGGTACATTTTGATGATAGGAGCAGACCAACGCCTCCACCTGCTCTATTGTCTGATCTTGGGGATCATCCTAAAGGACGAATAATCACATTCATCTATCTAGTCCATGTAACAGAGGCCAAGTTAGACGTGTTGTCTAGTCAGGGAATACTGATCACCCCTCTGCAGGATAAATAATCATTCTGAGACTTGAGTAGAGTAATGTTTGGATTCAGCTTTACTGGGAGCTCAAGCAGTTGACACATGACTGTAAGTATACTTTTACCAACCAGATTCTCATCCATTTTTCTCAAAGGGGTTATCTAGTCTAAATCCACGA
Source organism: Dendrobates tinctorius (assembly GCF_039654945.1). Taxonomy (NCBI): domain Eukaryota; kingdom Metazoa; phylum Chordata; class Amphibia; order Anura; family Dendrobatidae; genus Dendrobates; species Dendrobates tinctorius. Next base: position 27,823,224 of record NW_027361703.1, on the reverse strand, counting down.
GTCTGCATTCATGCTATATGTCACTAGTAAGTATATTGCAAGTGTGAATGTGGCCGGGTCAGAGCTGGACTGGCCATCTGGCAATTCTAGCAAATAGCAGAAGGACCTGTCTGGTCATGGGCCACATTGCCTGCTACGTTGTAAACAGAATTGGTGTTCTCAAGACACCCATACTGTTAAGAGTAGTGACGGAGCACAAAGTCGCCGACTCCATCGCTTATCCCAGCAGGCCACGGGTATCATTACAAATATTGGTCATGTTGTAATTCTTGCTTTGCTCCATCCAGGGGAATATTAGTAATATATTCCATCTGGTGCTTGGGGATATGAACAGCATGGGCCTGTACGATTTCAAATGCCAGGGCTGAATTTCAGTCCCAGTCTGTACCTGGGCCGGGTGTATGCATATTGACTAGAGTTGAGCGACTTTTGGTTTTTTAGGGTCGCGTTTCGTTTCGTGAAACCCGACTTTTCCAAAAGTCGGGTCGAGCAAGATCGTCCGATTATAGGGAAAAGTTGGGGTCGTCCCGAAACACGAAACCCAATGTAAGTCAATGGGGAATAAAAGTCGGCAGTGAGAGGAGGACAGGAAACACACCAACAGTGCCCATTTGAATGCCAAAAGCATCAATTCTTCTTACTTAAGCTTGTCAACCTTAATTAACTTCATAATACAAGTAACGCACTGAAAAATGGGGGTTATTCGGCTACAGTTGTGGGGGGGAGGGCTGGCTCCAGGTTTTCATGTGCCCTGGGCGAAAGAGCGCCCCTTTAACACATACCACAACTCATCATGCTCCGATACGGCAGAGAAATAGCGGTATAGTACAATGAAAAATACTTCACTTTTTACAGCTCATGACAAGGCCCATCTATTTCTCCATACAGAATCATTGGTCCCATATAATGTTTGAAACAGTATATGATGAGCTCCACATAATGCTACAGTATATGTTGGTCCCCATGGATGAAGCTTCACTGTCTTATGGGCCCAAATAATGCTCCAAACATAATGGGCCCCATTTCTAATGCTCTAGTGTATAATGGGCCCTGTAAATGCTGCTCCAGTGTCTGATGTTCACCTTTGGAATGTTCCAGTGTATGGTGGGCCCCATCTATCATTCTCCAGAGTATAGTGCTCCCCAAAAATTGCTGTCCCAACATTGAAAACAATGAAATAAGTCTCCTCGCTAGGGAATCCCTGTACTAGTCTGGACTCCTCGTCGTTCCCATCTTCCATCTCACTGCACAGTATTTCAACCTTGCAAGTGCTGTGATCCTGAGCAAGCAGGGGGGGCCCACTCGTTGGCGACGGCACTGGCACAGGGCCCCTGATAGTACGGTGGTGTGTCTGATGGCGGGTGGGCCGAACCTGCACTTTCATCTGCAGCTTCCTCTTTGTCACCGTGTAAGATGGAACTGTATATGGGAAGAGTAACCTGAGTTTCATCAGGGTCAGATTCAGGCCGTGTAGCGTGCGAGGGGAATGTAGTGGTCTGGGTCAATGTACCAGCAGATTCATCGAGCAGTGGCTGGGCATCAGTGCACTTGTGTCGCCCCCAGGAGTACGGTCGCCACAGTGGCATTACCTTCCTCCTAGGGAGTGTGATGTCATGCTTGGGAGCAATGAAGGATCTCTCTAGCAGGTTAACTGATTGGGCGGCGTTATTCCCATGAGTCATGACCCTCCAAACAGCGTTCATGAAGGCAAAGTGTTTGTTTTACGTGGGCAGTATGGTTGCAAAGCTGAACCTTAAAGGAATGTCCAGAAGGGCACCACCAGGAGTGGAGCCTACGGTTTAATTCGACTCCACCTGGGAAACCTCAACCATGCAAGCTACAGAACAGATGCACACATTGCAAGCTTAATTCCGTTAACGAACGAGACTCCGTCATGCCCCGCGGTCCGAGTCCGGCTTACTAGAGGGACACGTGAGGCTCTGGCACATGAGATTGGCCAATAACTGGTGTGTCATGCCCTTACATGTCCGTGGCTGCATGTGCGCTACACTGAAAAGGCCAGCGTTTGTCGCTTACAGGTGCAGATAACCTGCTGAACAACGTTAGTGATGGGGACCTGTGATTACAATTATTACCCGCGAACGATGATTTCCCAGTAAGTGCAGGTCAATCGCAGTTCCGGAATTAGGCCTAACCGTCATTCCTGAAAAAATGAAAAACTTACGTGTGCAAACCACAGGTGCTGTAGCTTGCTTAACAGCTCGCCAGCCGTTCTCAGGCCCAGTATGGATTACGCGTGATTGCACAAAGGTGAGTAAGGGTACCGTATCCCCGGATAACATGTATGGATAGCATAGTGTACACATTCAAAAGATATGTCTATACATCAGGAGGCAGGCTCAGACGGTGTTAGGCCCAGTATGGATTGCACATGATTGCACAAAGGTGAGAAAGGGTTCCGTATCCCCAGATAACATGTATGGATAGCGTACACATTCAAAATATATGTCTATACATCAGGAGGCAGGCTCAGACGGTGTTAGGCCCAGTATGGATTGCACGTGATTGCACAAAGGTGAGAAAGGGTACCGTATCCCCAGTTAACATGTATGGATAGCGTACACATTCAAAATATATGTCTATACATCAGGAGGCAGGCTCAGACGGTGTTAGGCCCAGTATGGATTGCACGTGATTGCACAAAGGTGAGAAAGGGTACCGTATCCCCAGATAACATGTATGGATAGCGTACACATTCAAAATATATGTCTATACATCAGGAGGCAGGCTCAGACGGTGTTAGGCCCAGTATGGATTGCACGTGATTGCACAAAGGTGAGAAAGGGTACCGTATCCCCAGATAACATGTATGGATAGCGTACACATTCAAAATATATGTCTATACATCAGGAGGCAGGCTCAGACGGTGTTAGGCCCAGTATGGATTGCACGTGATTGCACAAAGGTGAGAAAGGGTACCGTATCCCCAGATAACATGTATGGATAGCGTACACATTCAAAATATATGTATATACATCAGGAGGCAGGCTCAGACGGTGTCAGGCCCAGTATGGATTGCACGTGATTGCACAAAGGTGAGAAAGGGTTCCGTATCCCCAGATAACATGTATGGATAGCGAACACATTCAAAATATATGTCTATACATCAGGAGGCAGGCTCAGACGGTGTTAGGCCCAGTATGGATTGCACGTGATTGCACAAAGGTGAGAAAGGGTACCGTATCCCCAGATAACATGTATGGATAGCGTACACATTCAAAATATATGTCTATACATCAGGAGGCAGGCTCAGACGGTGTTAGGCCCAGTATGGATTGCACGTGATTGCACAAAGGTGAGAAAGGGTACCGTATCCCCAGATAACATGTATGGATAGCGTACACATTCAAAATATATGTATATACATCAGGAGGCAGGCTCAGACGGTGTCAGGCCCAGTATGGATTGCATGTGATTGCACAAAGGTGAGAAAGGGTTCCGTATCCCCAGATAACATGTATCGATAGCGTACACATTCAAAATATATGTCTATACATCAGGAGGCAGGCTAAGACGGTGTTAGGCCCAGTATGGATTGCACGTGATTGCACAAAGGTGAGAAAGGGTACCGTATCCCCAGATAACATGTATGGATAGCGTACACATTCAAAATATATGTCTATACATCAGGAGGCAGGCTTAGACGGTGTCAGGCCCAGTATGGATTGCACGTGATTGCACAAAGGTGTGAAAGGGTTCCGTATCCCCAGATAACATGTATGGATAGCGTACACATTCAAAATATATGTCTATACATCAGGAGGCAGGCTCAGACGGTGTCAGGCCCAGTATGGATTGCACGTGATTGCACAAAGGTGAGAAAGGGTTCCGTATCCCCAGATAACATGTATGGATAGCGTACACATTCAAAATATATGTCTATACCTCAGGAGGCAGGCTCAGACGGTGTTAGGCCCAGTATGGATTTGACGGCCCAGACTACACAGCGGAGGAGCAGGGAGAGGTAAAGATTGCAAATGCTGGGGCCCTGCCCAAGCAAGGGGGGCCCACTCGTGGGCGTCGGTACTGGCACTGGGCCCCTCATAGTACGGCGGTGTGTCTGACGGCGGGTGTGCACCACCACCGTCAGAGACACTTGATTGCACTATGAGGGACCCTGTGCCAGTGCCCGCGCCCAAGAGTCGGCTTACCCACCTGTCCAGGGCAACGGCACTCGCACGGTGTCGTGCGCTAGGTGTTGACCCCGGCCATGGGGGGGGAGGCAGCACAGTTAGGGAGTTTTAGAAAGTGGCATATGTTGATGTTGGACATTCAGCTGATGCAAAAGGTGAAATAGGTCAAGTCCCAGGAAGAGGTGGACCAAAGCAAGCCATTTTTCTGTCACCCTATGTGTCATCAGGGGAAGGTGGGACAAAATCCTTGGAAACCCATGCGTGGTTCATTTTAATGAAGGTTAGATCATCCACATTTTGGGTTGACAGACGGGTCCTTTTTTCTGTCAGGATTGATCCAGCTGCACTGAAGACTCTTTCCGATAGCACACTTGCAGCTGGGCAAGCGAGCTCCTGTAAGGCATATTGTGCCAATTCAGGCCAGGTGTCCAGTTTAGCGGCCCAATAGTCAAAGGGAAATGACCTGTGTGGGAGAACATCGATATGGGAGGAAAAGTAGTTTGTAACCATAGTTGACAACTGCTGTCTCCTGTCACTTTCCATCGATGCAGTATTACCAGTTGTGTGAGCGGTACTTGAAAAATCAGTCCACAACATTGTCATGAAACCCCTGTCTCCAACGCCACTTCTGCTGTGTGCACCACGAACACCTCTGCCAAGCTGACCCCGGCCCGTACGGCTCGTGTGAGAACCATCACCGCTGCTGTGTGCTGGGAATGCCTCAAGCAACCGATTTACCAGAGTTGCTTGTTTATTAGCCAATATTAGGTCAAGGTTCTCCTGTGGCATGATGTTTTGTAATTTGCCTTTATAGCGTGGATCCAGGATGCTGGCCAACCAGTAGTCGTCATCGTTCATCATTTTGGCAATGCGGGGGTCCCTTTTTAGGATCTGCAAGGCATAATCTGACATGTGGGCCAATGTTCCCGGTGTCAATGATGCACTGCGAGTGCTGGTTGGAGGAGCACTTTCTGGCAAATCCACATCCCTCCAGTCACACACAAACCCTGTACCAGACCTTGCCACGCCAACATTTTCACTTGCCCCACGAGATGCATCCTCCTCCCCTAAGTAATCATCCCCATCATCCTCCTCCTCCTCCTCTTCTTCCTCCACCTCGTCCAGGAGCGGTCCCTGAGCAGACAATGGCTGAATGTCATCAAGGATTCCCTCCTCCTCTTCCTCCTCATCAACATTGGCTGCAGAAGCCTGCTCCTTAAGGTGCGTCAAAGTTTGCATGAGCAGACGCATAAGTGGGATGCTCATGCTTAGGATGGCGTCATCTGCACTTACCAGCCGTGTGCATTCCTCAAAACACTGAAGGACTTTACAGAGGTCTTTCAGCTTCGACCACTGCACTCCGGTCAACTCCATGTCTGCTCTCAAAGTGCCTGGCCGTGTATCCTCCCACAAATGCATTATGGCCTGCCTCTGCTCGCACAGCCGCTCCACCATGTGCAGGGTGGAGTTCCACCTTGTTGCAATGTCGATAATGAGGCGGTGGTTGGGAAGGTGGAGCAATCGCTGCAGCTTCTGCATACGAACGGAGTGTACAGGCGACCGGCGGATGTGTGCGCACAGTCTTCGCACCTTCTGGAGCAGGGCTGTTAACTCCGGATAATTTTTGAGGAAGCACTGCACCACCAGGTTCAAGGTGTGAGCCAAGCAAGGTATGTGACTGAGTTTTGAAAGCGCTATGGCTGCCACAAAATTATGCCCGTTATCACTAACTACCTTGCCTGCCTCAAGATGTACACTGCCCAGCCATGACTCAGTTTGTAGCTGAAAGTACTCGGCCAGCACCTCGGCGGTGTGTCTGTCGCCCAAACACATCATCTGCAACACAGCCTGCTGACGCTTTCCACTAGCTGCTCGATAGGGGGACACCTCGTGTGCAACAGTGGCAGCTGCAGATGGAGTGCTCGTACGACTGCGCTCTGTGGACGAGCTTTCGCTTCTGGAGGAGGAGGAGGAGGAGGAGGAGGAGGGTGGAACGCCTACAGCCAACTGTTTCCTATACCATGGGCTAGGCAGCACTGTCCCACCACCGCTGTCCCGTGGACCCTGCATCCACCACATTAACCCAGTGCGCAGTGATGGACACGTAACGGCCCTGGCCATGCCGACTGGACCATGCATCAATTGTGAGGTGCACCTTTCCGCTCACTGACTGCTTGAGTGCATGGACAATGCGGTCTTTCACATGATGGTGGAGGGCTGGGATGGCTTTGCGAGAGAAGAAGTGGCGACTGGGTAGGTCATAGCGTGGTACTGCATAGGTCATGAGTTCGCGGAAAGCTGCGCTTTCCACCAACCGAAAGGGCATCATCTCAAACGAGATTAGTTTGGCAATGTGGGCGTTCAAACCCAGTGTATGCGGATGAGAGACTGAGTACTTTCTTGACCTACTCATAGTGTCTGGGAGGGTGAGCTGGACTTGAGAGCTGCATATGGTGGAAGTAGCGGTGGACAGGGCGGACTGAGAGAGGGTTGATGATGGTGATGGAGTTGGTGTTCTTTCTGATGGCCTAGAATCAGTCTTTCGTTGATATAACAGTGGGATTCCCTGACTGCTGTGGCCTTGCAACGACACCTCAACATTTGCTGCTGTGCTAACCGGTGGGCTTACAGTGGGGGAAACAATGTAGCGTTGCTGACTACCTTCATTGTGATCAGTTGCACATGAGGTTTGGTGTTGTGTCCACGCTTGCAAGTGCATGGTGGTTAAATGTCTAAGCATGCAACTGGTATTCAAATTTTTCAGATTTTTTCCCTCGGCTAAAGGTCTTTGCGCACTTCTTACAGATAACCTTGGCCTGATCATTAGGATTTTGTTCAAAAAAGTGCCACACTGCACTCTTTCTACTATGGAAGAAATTTTGCTTCCTTGCACGCTGTGCTATTTTGACCGTCTGGCCAAGCAGTCCAGCAACTTTTCGGCTTTTTGTAACCCGTTTTTGGACTGCTCCATGCCTGCCAGATAACAGCTGTTGCGATGTCGATGCCTGCGTCGGATGCTCCTCCTCCTCTTCTGAGCTATTGGCAGCGGCACCCTCTTCCCCCAATGGATGCCAATCTGGGTCAACACCTGGGTCATCCATCACCTCCTCTTCAATGTCATGTGCACCTTCCTCTGTGTCACCGTGTATGGTGGTATAGTGTGCGGGAAAGGGCACCTGAGTCTCATCAGGGTCAGAATCTGGCTCTGTACACTGCGAGGACAATGTAGTGCTCTGAGTGAATGTACCAGCAGAATCATCCGTCAGCGGCTGTGCATCAGTGCACTCCATGTCAGATTCATCTTGGCCTGGGTAATTCATAATTTCACTTGATAATCCAGGCATGGTATGTGAAAACAGCTCCATGGAGTAATCAGTAGTATGGCCTGCGTCATCCTTCAATCTTGGTTGGGGTGAAGGACACAAGGAAAGGTGTGGTTCATGAACATGAGCCTCCAATGACGACTCAGTGCTTTTACTTTTTACAACTGAAGAAGAGGAGGCGATAGAGCTGGAGGCTGAGTCAGCAATGTAAGACAAAACTTTTTCCTGATGTTCTGGCTTTAAAAGCGGTTTGCTAACTCCTAGAAAACTAAGCCTTCGAAGCCTTATGGAGCCAGACGATGACGCAGGCTCAACACCTCCTGCATTCGGTCCTATTTTGCTCTTGCCACTACCATCAGATCCACCACCAACACCATCATTACCAGCTGCCAACCCCCGCCCAATTCCACGGCCTCTTCCACCAGCCTTCCTCATTTTTGGTAAAAATGTAGACAAAATCCAACAAACTATATAGTAATGTAAAACAAGGTACAAGGTGTCTATAGGACAGGGGAGATTTTGAATTTCTGCTCACACTAGTGGACACTGGACACTTTTGGATTGTGTGAGGCCCAATGAATATCTGAGCGCTATGTGACAGGCTCGATGGCACAGCTGTGACCAAAGTGACTAGAGGATAAGTGAGATTTTGAATTTCAGCAGACACTTGTGGACACTGGACACTTTTGGATTGTGTGAGGCCCAATGAATATCTGAGCGCTATGTGACAGGCTCGATGGCACAGCTGTGACCAAAGTGACTAGAGGATAAGTGAGATTTTGAATTTCAGCAGACACTTGTGGACACTGGACACTTTTGGATTGTGTGAGGCCCAATGAATATCTGAGCGCTATGTGACAGGCTCGATGGCACAGCTGTGACCAAAGTGACTAGAGGATAAGTGAGATTTTGAATTTCAGCAGACACTTGTGGACACTGGACACTTTTGGATTGTGTGAGGCCCAATGAATATCTGAGCGCTATGTGACAGGCTCGATGGCACAGTTGTGACCAAAGTGACTAGAGGATAAGTGAGATTTTGAATTTCAGCAGACACTTGTGGACACTGGACACTTTTGGATTGTGTGAGGCCCAATGAATATCTGAGCGCTATGTGACAGGCTCGATGGCACAGCTGTGACCAAAGTGACTAGAGGATAAGTGAGATTTTGAATTTCAGCAGACACTTGTGGACACTGGACACTTTTGGATTGTGTGAGGCCCAATGAATATCTGAGCGCTATGTGACAGGCTCGATGGCACAGCTGTGACCAAAGTGACTAGAGGATAAGTGAGATTTTGAATTTCAGCAGACACTTGTGGACACTGGACACTTTTGGATTGTGTGAGGCCCAATGAATATCTGAGCGCTATGTGACAGGCTCGATGGCACAGCTGTGACCAAAGTGACTAGAGGATAAGTGAGATTTTGAATTTCAGCAGACACTTGTGGACACTGGACACTTTTGGATTGTGTGAGGCCCAATGAATATCTGAGCGCTATGTGACAGGCTCGATGGCACAGCTGTGACCAAAGTGACTAGAGGATAAGTGAGATTTTGAATTTCAGCAGACACTTGTGGACACTGGACACTTTTGGATTGTGTGAGGCCCAATGAATATCTGAGCGCTATGTGACAGGCTCGATGGCACAGCTGTGACCAAAGTGACTAGAGGATAAGTGAGATTTTGAATTTCAGCAGACACTTGTGGACACTGGACACTTTTGGATTGTGTGAGGCCCAATGAATATCTGAGCGCTATGTGACAGGCTCGATGGCACAGCTGTGACCAAAGTGACTAGAGGATAAGTGAGATTTTGAATTTCAGCAGACACTTGTGGACACTGGACACTTTTGGATTGTGTGAGGCCCAATGAATATCTGAGCGCTATGTCACAGGCTCGATGGCACAGCTGTGACCAAAGTGACTAGAGGATAAGTGAGATTTTGAATTTCAGCAGACACTTGTGGACACTGGACACTTTTGGATTGTGTGAGGCCCAATGAATATCTGAGCGCTATGTGACAGGCTCGATGGCACAGCTGTGACCAAAGTGACTAGAGGATAAGTGAGATTTTGAATTTCAGCAGACACTTGTGGACACTGGACACTTTTGGATTGTGTGAGGCCCAATGAATATCTGAGCGCTATGTGACAGGCTCGATGGCACAGCTGTGACCAAAGTGACTAGAGGATAAGTGAGATTTTGAATTTCAGCAGACACTTGTGGACACTGGACACTTTTGGATTGTGTGAGGCCCACTGATATCTGAGCGCTATGTCACAGGCTCGATGGCACAGCTGTGACAAAAGTGACGAGAGGATAAGGGAGATTTTGAATTTCTGCAGACACTTGTGGACACTGGACACTTTTGGATTGTGTGAGGCCCACTGATATCTGAGCGCTATGTCACAGGCTCGATGGCACAGCTGTGACAAAAGTGACGAGAGGATAAGGGAGATTTTGAATTTCTGCAGACACTTGTGGACACTGGACACTTTTGGATTGTGTGAGGCCCACTGATATCTGAGTGCTATGTCACAGGCTCGATGGCACAGCTGTGACAAAAGTGACGAGAGGATAAGGGAGATTTTGAATTTCTGCAGACACTTGTGGACACTGGACACTTTTGGATTGTGTGAGGCCCACTGATATCTGAGCGCTATGTCACAGGCTCGATGGCACAGCTGTGACAAAAGTGACTAGAGGATAAGGGAGATTTTGAATTTCTGCAGACACTTGTGGACACTGGACACTTTTGGATTGTGTGAGGCCCACTGATATCTGAGCGCTATGTCACAGGCTCGATGGCACAGCTGTGACAAAAGTGACTAGAGGATAAGGGAGATTGGATTGCTTTTAAAAAAGCAGTTTGCAGAGCAGTGGGTAAACAGCAATGCCAGCCTGTCAGGAAGCCTTAAAAGGCAGCCCAACAACCATCACCACTGATACACCACAATATAGCCTCCCCTTGCACTGCACACACAGTGACTGGTGTGTTGTGCAGGCCAAATCGCTAGCAGCAGAAGCAGTTTTTTTGTCTTCTTCCCTGCCTAACGCTCTCCCTACAGAATCAGCAGCAACCTCTCCCTATACTGAGATCGGCAGAAGTAAGATGGCGGTCGGCGTGCACGCACTTTTATACCCCCTGTGACGCCCACCAAAGCAAGCCAATCACTTGCATGCCCTTCTGAAAGATGGTGGTGACCCGTGCCTATGTCATCACGTTGCCCACAGTGTCCGTGGATCCTGATTGGCTGAAAAAGAGCGCAAAACAAACTTTTGAAACGCGACTTTGGCGCGTAAGTCGCCGACCTCGTGGCCGACCTCATCCTAGGGTCGGGTTTCGTTTCATGAAACCCGACTTTGCCAAAAGTCGGCGACTTTTGAAATTTTTCGACCCGTTTCGCTCATCCCTAATATTGACTACTCGCAGTCATGAGACCAACTGACCGTCATTCCCTGCTGTGACACCAAAGAATCCACACAGTGTGCAGTGTGTACAGTGTGAGGATTCACAAGTCTGCGGTCATATAGAGTGACAAAGAGTAAATGCAGACTTGGGGATTTAGACAACCCCTGTAAGGCCTCTTTCACACTTCAGTCTTTTGGTGTCAGTCAAAATCCTTCAAAGTGTGAAAAAACGGATCCAGTGAAGATTGGCTAAAAACTTAAGCACCGGATCTGTTTTTTTGACGGATCCGTCGAAGTTGCAGATTTTGGAATTTAAAGGAGGAGAGAGAGACAATTTTGCTGTGCCAGAACGGCTTTTGGAGTTAAATTAAATGAATGAAAAATCTTGCAGGCATGCTCAGTTTAAAAAACGGAATCCATCACTTGATTCCGTCATGTGACAGACGGCGACGGATCCGCCGCCCATAGGCATCCATTATAGCAGACAACGGACTGCGACGGATCCGTCACCATCCGTCTTTTCAACGCAGACAAAAAACGTTACTATGTCCGTTGTATCCAGACGACGGATGCTGAAATTTCGAAGGAACCGTCAAATGACGGATGCAATGGATGGCCATCTGTTGCAATCCATCCTTAATGCAAGTCTATGAGAAAAAAAACGGATTCCGCTAGAAAAAATGATCCGTTTTTTTCAAAAAAGGGCGGATTTCGACTGACATCAAAAGACTGAAGTGTGACAAGTGCTTGAACCACCTAATAAAGTCCAATCTGAAGATTGCATTCTGTTAGTAATCAGCACTGGTGACTAAACATTTTCACTGGGTGGAAAACCCCTATAATAAGTATGTGCTGAGTGTAAACTATAACTATTAGGCCGGGATAACACTACCGTGTGTGATGCGAGAAACTTGCACGAGTCTCTCGCATCAACACCAGGCGCTGCCGCCGGCACACAGGAGCGGAGCAGCTGCTGCATAGAAATACATATAGTCACACTATTGTTTAATCTGGATGTGCACCTGCTTTTCATCTTGTTCTTGATTACCGCACACCAACTGCTTGATCAATAATGTTTACATTATTATCACCATATCCTATATTGACCAGTTTTTTCGGCTTTACAGCTAAGGTGTATATTATGCTTTTCTGTATCAGCTTAGTGCATTGTGAGGTTTTACAGGCAGCTAAGAATATTGTAACCATATGAATAAAGACTGATATAGATCCGTATTCACTTACAGTGAGTATTGTAGCACAGCCAGATAGGACAGGGTTAAACCCAAACTCTGCAGGCTCTGATTATTAGCACCTGGCTGCTCTGCATATAATCGGGCTAGGTACTCACATTAGTCAATCTGCTTGGGAAAAGCTGACCAGAGTGGGTGATAGTGGAGCTGAAGAGAGACTGCACAGGCTGTGTGCACCAAACTGCAAGTATCACTGGTTACTGTGGACAATAGCTGTTTTGTTTGACCGAACTGAGACTAGCTCAGAGGTGCCTGAGTAGCCAGGGTCTATATTGTGTAGTCAGCCCCTGGATAAGGCTAGGGATTTATGCTTATGGTTTTGTTTTTTTGGTCCTGCACAATCTGTGGAAAAAATGTCACATTATTCCACAAGAAACCCGTGCCTGTGTGCAGAGCCGCCATAAGAGCATTACTGCCCTTACTAGTGTATGGGGCATGGAGAGCAGAAGCAAAGAGGGGGGCAGTGTACTTCTTCTCACTGGGCTCCAGGGGCAGGATTCAGCCAGGTCAGTAACGGAACACATGTCCGAGGACACACAATAAGTTAAAATCTATGCACAGCTATAGCTTTCTGCACGGCAATAGTTTAAAGCTGCCAGTCAATCAGAGGCCGGCAGCTGATGTCAGCATGTTATGTCATTGCCATGCACTGGCGCATCAAATGAATGAGGAAGAGGATGCTGCTGGACTGCGGCCAGGTAAAAATAAACTTTTTTTCTACTGAAAGCTGCCATATGGGGGCTTGGATTGTAGATCATGTGGGGCCCAGGATGTGGGAGAGTATTACTGTAGGGGCTAATTAAGGGATATTATTAATGCTGTGATGTATTTTATTTTTGAGGATCCTGTTTTCAGTGTGGGATGTTATGTTACTGTGCAGTGCGACACTGTTGATTTTACTTTTTTTTCATCTGGCGTAGTGTAGAAGTTGAGGAATGTGCTATGGAAGAGATCAGCTATTGAGAACTGTGTGCTTATTTTCTGCAGAGACAAGTCCTGGCTGGAAGAAGTGATGTCAGTCTGCACTGGATGAAGAAGAAAAAGAGAAGTTGAAGGACTTCAAAAACAAATTTCACTGAGTCAGTGTATTGCATACCATATAAAGAGCTCCTGTGTATAATGTCACTGCTGATCACTATTACCTGCACACCGACACTATATACAGAGCTCCTGTGTATAATGTCACAGGTGATCACTGTATTACCTGTCCACTGACACTACATATAGGGTTCCTATGTACAGTATAATGTCACTGGTGATCACTGTATTACTTGTAAACTGTATACTATATACAGAGCCCCTGTGCATAATGTCACTAGTGATCCCTGTATTAACTGTACACTTACACTATACACTGCATACTATGTATAGAGTTCCTGTGTATAATGGTAATATTAGTATTGTGTTTTGTTTTTTTTTTAATTAATCAGTTTTGTAGTATTCGGTCACTGTGGTCTGGTCATGGTGTGGCGGTATTTATCCCTTGTATGTAATATTATTTGGACATTACAGTGCCTTGTGAAAGTATTCAGCCCTCTGGAACTTTTCCCACATATCATGCTTAATACATAAAGATACCAAATATAAATTTTTGGTGAAGAATCAACAACAAGTGGGACACAATGGTGAAATTGAATGAAATTTATTGGTTATTTTAAATTTTTGGGGAAATTCAAAAACTGAAAAGTGGGGCGTGCAATATTATTAGGCCCCTCTACTTTCAGTGCAGCAAACTCACTCCAGAAGTTCATTGTGGATCCCTGAATGAGCCAATGTTCTCCTAAAATAATTAATGATAAATATAAACCACCTGTGTGTAAACAAGTCTCCGTATAAATGCACCTGCTCTGTGATAGTCCAGGGTTCTGTTTGAAGCACAGAGAGCATCATGAAGACCAAGAAACACAACAGGCAGGTCCGTGATACTATTGTGGAGAAGTTTAAAGCCGGATTTGGATACAAAATGATTTCCAAAACGTTAGACATCCCAAGGAGCACTGTGCAAGCGATCATATTGAAATGGAAGGAGTATCATACCACTGCAAATCTACCAAGACCCGGCCATCCCTCTAAACTTTCATCTCAAACAAGGAGAAGACTGATCAGAGATGCAGCCAAGAGGCCCATGATCACGCTGGATAAACTGCAGAGATCTACAGCGGAGGTGGGACAGTCTGTCCATAGGACAACAATCAGTCGTACACTGCACAAATCTGGCCTTTATGGAGTGGCAAGAAGAAAGCCATTTCTCAAAGATATCCATAAAAAGTGACATTTAAAGTTTGCAGCAAGCCACCTGGGAGACACACCAAACATGTGGAAGAAGGTGCTCTGGTCAGATGAAACCAAAATTGACATTTTGGCATAAAGGCAACACAACTCATCACCATGAACACACCATCCTGACCGTCAAACATGGTGGTGGCAGCATCATGGCTTGTGGTGGTAGCATCATGGTTTGGGCCTGCTTTTCTTCAGCAGGGACAGGGAAGATGGTTAAATTTGATGGGAAGATGGATGGAGTCAAATAAAGGACCATTCTTGAAGAAAACATGTTGGGAGTCTGCAAAAGACCTGAGACTGTGACGGAGATTTGTCTTCCAACAAGACAATGATCCCAAACATGAAGCAAAATCTACAATGGAAAGGTTTACAAATAAACGTATCCAGGTGTTAGAATGTCAAAGTCGAGACCTGAAAACAATCGAGAATCTATGGAAAGAGCTGAAAACTACTGTTCACAAACGATCTCCATCAAAGCTCACTGAGCGCGAGCTGTTTGCCAAGGAAGAATGGGCAAGAATTTCAGTCTCTCGATGTGCCAAAACTGATAGAGACATACCCCAAGCGACTTGCAGCTGTAATCGCAGCAAAAGGTGGCGCAACAATGTATTAAGTTAAAGGGACCGAATAATATTGCACGCCCCACTTTTCAGTTTCTGAATCTTAACAAAAAATTAAAATAACCAATAACTTTCGTTCAACTTCACAATTGTGTCCCACTTGTTGTTGATTCTTCACCTAAAATTTATATTTGGTATCTTTATGTTTTGATGCATGATATGTGGGAAAAGGTTGAAAAGTTCCAGGGGGCCGAATACTTTCGCAAGGCACTGTATGTGGTTCGGCTATTGTAATACAGTATTTGTTCCTTTTATGTGGTACTAGCTGAAGAGCCCGGCGCTGCCCAGGCATAGTAACTAACTGTGGTTATCCTCCATCCTATAGTCCCGTGCCCATATACCCATAATACACATCCTCCAACCCATAGTCCCGTGCCCATATACCCATCACACATCCTCCATCCCATAGTCCCATGCCCATATAACCATCATACATATCCTCTATCCCATAGTCGAGTGCCCATATACCCATCACACATCCTCCATCCCATAGTCCCATGCCCATATACCCATCATACATATCCTCCATCCCATAGTCCCATGCCCATATACCCATCATACATATCCTCCATCCCATAGTCGAGTGCCCATATACCCATCACACATCCTCCGTCCCATGCCCATACACCCATCACACATCCTCCATCCCATAGTCCCATGCCCATATACCCATCATACATATTCGCCATCCCATAGTCGAGTGCCCATATACCCCTCACACATCCTTCATCTCATAGTCCCATGCCCATATACCCATCATACATATTCGCCATCCCATAGTCGAGTGCCCATATACCCATCATACATATCCGCCATCTCATAGGCCCGTGCCCATATACCCATCATACATATCCTCCATCCCATAGTCGAGTGCCCATATACCCATCACAGATCCTCCATCCCATAGTCCCATGCCCATATACCCATCATACATATCCTCCGTCCCATGCCCATATACCCATCATACATATTCGCCATCCCATAGTCGAGTGCCCATATACCCCTCACACATCCTTCATCTCATAGTCCCATGCCTATATACCCATCACACATCCTCCATCCCATAGTCCCGTGCCCATATACCCGCCATACATATCCTCCATCCCATAGTCCAGTGCCCATATACACATCACGCTTCCTCCATCCCATAGTCAACCATTATGACATCATAATGAGCGGCGGCGGGACTTGCAACCTATGATGACATCAGCGTCGCCATGGCAACCATTGTGACATCATAATGAGAGGCGGGGCTTGATACGCACACACTGTTTACCCAGAATACAAATAGGGACATTATGACATCATAATGAGGGGCGGGGCTTGATGCACACACTTTTTTCCCCAATATGTAGATAAGGACAAAATTGTTTGGTGAATTGGAACGCGCGGGGTTAAAATTTCACCTCACAACATAGCTTAGGACGCTCTCGGGGTCCAGACTTGCGACTGTGCCAAATTTTGTGGCTGTAGCTGCGACGGTGCGGATGCCTATCCCGGACATACACACCTACATACACACTTTGAGCTTTATATATTAGATTATTCGGTCACTACGTGGTTTAGTCATAGTGTGATGGTATTTGTCCTTTGAATGTGGTATTATTAGTAATTTTAAAAAATGTTTGACACATACTTACAGAAAAATAAATAAAACGTACCTAAAAAGAGTATTAGGTATTTTAAGAAATGTTTAATAGTTTAGAGTAGGGTCCGACCAAAACAGTTTACCTTGCTGTTTGTGGTGGTGGCTTAAAAAAATCTTTTGGCCAAAACAAAAGCTGCTGGCTATGAATGTGATATGGTGTTAGATGGTAACTGTTATAAAGTATGTCTCCACGGGGCATACTGGCAGCACTTTGGGCAAAGCGGAAACATGCTCTGCCCAAAGCGCCGCCCCCCTTTGTATGCGCGTTGATACTGCATGTGTTCATTGAACATATGCAGAATCACGGCATCGTATCCATAGACAGAGTTATTTATCTTGCGGAGACGGAGCGTCTTTTGAGAATCATGTGGGAATAATGGATGAGGGCAGGTATATCTCGCCCAGATTCCTTTCCTATGTGGCCTAATCTGGTCAGTATCGCACCTGCTTGCTAATGAATAATGGGAGGTGGATATAAAAGGATGCCAGGTGGTTGTGTGAGTGTCTCAGCCTGGGAACACAGAGAGCCTGTCTGTGTGAGAGGCACACGTGAGTGGAAGCAGTGCCCACTGCAACTGTGGTTTGGCTGGACGGGAGAAGCCCGCCAGTTGGTAGTTAGGTTGTCCATTGTTTAGTTAGTGCCAGACAGGCAAGGATTTGTTTTATGTTTTATTTCCTTTTGCATTGCTTTCACCGTTAATAAACCTGACCCAGGGTCAGTTATACACGTATCCCAGCTCTGCGCCTGAGTTTCATGCTGAACGCACGTGACCTTTGACCCCAGCAAAGGCGATCCCGGAGTGTTTTATCACATTGTGGTGGAGAATGCGGGCAGCACGTTGCAAGCATGAGCATGGAGGACGTGGTGAAAGCGCTGGTACAGTCCACCGCCGTCCAGCAAGAAGCTAATCGGGTGATGATGGCCCAGCTGAAGGAGTTGGTGGACATGACAGCTACCGATCGTTCGCTTCTCAAGCAGGTGGCGCAGCGCCTGGCAAGCTTACCTGAGGTTAACCTGGAAGCAGAGTCGAGAGTGATTCACGTGAGTCGGTACTGGCAGAAGATGACGACCGAAGATGACGTCGAGGCATACCTGACCACGTTTGAACGGACGGCGGTGCGAGAAAAATGGCCGAAGGCACGATGGGCCGGCCTGATTGCCCCGTTTCTTTCCGGTGAGGCTCAAAAGGCGTATTATGACTTGGAACCTGAAGCTGCGCAGGACTTTGACAAATTGAAAGCCGAGATCTTGGCCCGGCTGGGAGTGACGACCGCTGTCCGTGCACAGAGAGTGCATCAATGGACTTATCAGCCGGATAAACCACCGCGGTCACAGATGTTCGACCTGATCCACATGACGAAGAAGTGGCTACAACCCGAGGTGTTGACAGCGCCAGAGATAATCCAGAGAGTCGTCATGGACAAGTACCTGAGAGCTCTACCGCCAGCCCTGAGTAAGTGGGTAAGCCATGGAAATCCTACGACGGCAGATCAACTGGTGGATCTGGTTGAACGTTACTCCGTGGCGGAAGGACTCCGAGACGACGCTACCCCACCTCGTTCTTCATCATCTCCACGTGGAACCGGTAAGACTGTTCCAGGGAGTAGGGGAGAAGCAAAAATCCCTAAGACAGTGGGGGAGGAAAACGGGACTGTCCGCACTGCGAGGCCAAAAGTAACGAACTATGGTCTAAGCAAGGGGCCCGTTAGGTGTTTCCGCTGCCAAGAGATGGGACATATTGCTGCAAACTGTCCGGTCACTACTGAACCCATGCAGTGCGACGTCACAGACTCTAAAAACCGCATGTCTATGGTTGCACGGGTAGTGAGTGTGAATGCCGGTCAAAAGGATGTGGAAAAACATTTGTGTGATTTAACTGTTGATGGCAAAAATGTGGTGGCATTGTTAGACTCGGGAAGTGTGGTGACTCTGGTGAAGGCCAGTCTGGTGTCAGCCCCGACTGGACCATCAGACAAATTTTCTGTAACGTGTGTGCATGGAGACACCTGTTCGTACCTCACCACGGTCATATGCATTACTACTTCCTATGGGTCTGTGCAACATAAAGTGGGACTCGTCCCGGCGTTATTGCATGATGTCATCCTGGGCCGGGATTTTCCCCACTTCTGGCAATTGCGGGAGAATCAGTTGATGCCCTCGGGTAATAGTGTACATGATTCTTCTCCCAGGGCGCGTGTGGGTCCCGAACCCCTGGAAGAGGTCTCCCCGGAAGACTCTGGGGAAGAGTCTGCGGGAAATGACCTGCCGTTCCCGTTTTCAGTCATGGCTAGAGTTGAGCGATACCGTCCGATACTTCAAAGTATCGGATCGGAATGGATCGGCCGATCTTTAAAAAAAGTATCGGTATCGCCGATTCCGATACCGGAAGTCCCATTCAAGTCTATGGGACTTCCGGTATCGGAATAAGAAAAACCCTGTTTTTGCCTTGTACAGCCTCTCTGGGGTCTGTACGGGCCTTTCGGGGGCTGTGCCGGCCTGCCAGGGGGTCTGTGCAGGCTCCAGTGGTCTGTGCCGGCCTGCCGGGGGGCTGTGCCGGCCTGCCGGTGGTCTGTGCAGGCTCCGGTGGGCTGTGCCGGCCTGCCGGTGGTCTGTGCAGGCTCCGGTGGGCTGTGCCGGCCTGCCGGGGGGCTGTGCCGGCCTGCCGGTGGTCTGTGCAGGCTCCGGGGGGCTGTGCCGGCCTGCCGGGGGGCTGTGCCGGCCTGCCGGTGGTCTGTGCAGGCTTCGGGGGTCTGTGCAGGCATCGTCCGATGGGACTACAAGTCCCATCGGGCGATGCCTGCTACCATGACAGTGATTGACACATTAGCCAATGATGGGACAGTAGTAGTCCCATCATCCGGCTAATGTGTTAAATGTTAAAAAAAAAAAAAAAAAAAAATAAAAAAAAAATACTACATACATACTACATGCTACATACATACTACATGCTACATACATACTACATATATACTACATGCATGCTACATACATACTACATGCTACATACATACTACATGCATGCTACATGCATGCTACATACATACTGCATGCTACATACATACTACATACATACTACATACATACTACATGCATGCTACATGCATGCTACATGCATGCTACATGCATGCTACATACATACTACATGCTACATACATACCACATACATACTACATACATAGTACATGCATACTACATGCATGCTACATGCATGCTACATACATACTACATGCTACATACATACCACATACATACTACATACATACTACATGCTACATACATACTACATATATACTACATGCATGCTACATACATACCACATACATGCTACATACATGCTACATACATGCTACATACATGCTACATACATGCTACATGCATGCTACATACATACTGCATGCTACATGCATGCTACATGCATGCTACATACATACTACATGCTACATACATACCACATACATACTACATACATACTACATGCTACATACATACTACATATATACTACATGCATGCTACATACATACTACATGCTACATACATACCACATACATGCTACATACATGCTACATACATACTACATATATACTACATGCATGCTACATACATACTGCATGCTACATGCATGCTACATACATACTACATGCTACATACATACCACATATATACTACATACATACAATACATTCATACAATACATACATAGACATACAGTACATATAACATAGAGTAACATACTTACCAATACTTGTCACATTGTTCCCCGAAGCCATTGTCTTTTCCGGAATAAATATTAACATAACAAACCACAAAAATACTCACCCACGATCCGAAGCAGTCCACGAGTGTGTCCCACGACGATCTTGGGTAGAGAACTGCAGCATCAGATGATGCTGCCGTTCTCTACGGGCTGCAGGAATCCAATGACGGAAGGTAGGTATCCTTCCGCACTGTATTCCTCCGCCACTTAAAAAAAAAAAAGTCCCTAGTCTCACTTTATGCCATTGCTGTGTGGGAATTTAAGAGAATTTATTAAAGTGGAAACAATACAGTTTTAAACATTTTTTGTACATTTTTTTGTTACTGATGACCTTTGACATTCTTTCCCTGTAACATGTGACCTTTGGCGCCAATATTTGAAATTTGTATGTATAAAACTGGGAGCCACTCTGTCTGTTTGTACATGTCATCCCCTGAGGAAGAAGTTTGAGACTTCGAAACGCGTTGGGAAAATAAAAGTATACAAGTACACAATCTGGAAAGGAGTCGTTTTGTCTAGCAGCGCACGTTTAAATCCGAAAATTGTTTCTTTGATATCTGATGATCTATGGTCACGGCGGGGCCATTTGGATGTGCAGCAGCTTTGACCTCTATTCCTTTATGCCTCTAACTCTCCTGCTATTGGTGAGTATAATAGCTTGAACTGTATCTCTTTTACCTGGGTAAGACCCTATTGCGCTCTTTCTCTTTTAGTTTTAACCATGTAGTATGTATGTAGCATGCATGTAGCATGCATGTAGTATGCATGTAGCATGCATGTAGCATGTAGCATGTATGTGGTATGTATGTAGCATGTAGTATGTATGTAGCATGCATGTAGTATATATGTAGCATGTAGTATGTATGTAGTATGTATGTGGTATGTATGTAGCATGCATGTAGTATGTATGTAGCATGCATGTAGTATGTATGTAGCATGCATGTAGTATGTATGTAGCATGCATGTAGCATGTAGCATGTAGTATGTATGTGGTATGTATGTAGCATGTAGTATGTATGTAGCATGCATGTAGTATATATGTAGCATGTAGTATGTATGTAGTATGTATGTGGTATGTATGTAGCATGTAGTATGTATGTAGCATGCATGTAGCATGCATGTAGTATGTATGTAGCATATATGTAGTATGTATGTAGCATGTATGTAGTATGTATGTAGCATGTAGTATGTATGTAGTATGTATGTGGTATGTATGTAGCATGTAGTATGTATGTAGCATGCATGTAGTATGTATGTAGCATGCATGTAGTATGTATGTATGTAGTATGTATGTAGCATGCATGTAGTATGTATGTAGTATGTATGTAGCATGCAGTATGTATGTAGCATGTAGTATGTATGTAGCATGCATGTAGTATATATGTAGTATGTATGTAGCATGCATGTAGTATGTATGTAGCATGTATGTAGTATGTATGTAGTATGTATGTGGTATGTATGTAGCATGTAGTATGTATGTAGCATGCATGTAGCATGCATGTAGTATGTATGTAGCATGCATGTAGTATGTATGTAGCATGCATGTAGTATATATGTAGTATGTATGTAGCATGCATGTAGTATGTATGTAGCAGGCATGTAGTATGTATGTATGTAGTATGTATGTAGCATGCATGTAGTATGTATGTAGTATGTATGTAGCATGCAGTATGTATGTAGCATGTATGTAGTATGTATGTAGTATATATGTAGTATGTATGTAGCATGTAGTATGTATGTAGCATGCATGTAGTATATATGTAGTATGTATGTAGCATGTAGTATGTATGTAGCATGCATGTAGTATATATGTAGTATGTATGTAGCATGTAGTATGTATGTAGTATTTTTTTTTTTTTTTTTTTTTTTAACATTTAACACATTAGCCGGATGATGGGACTACTACTGTCCCATCATTGGCTAATGTGTCAATCACTGTCATGGTAGCAGGCATCGCCAGATGGGACTTGTAGTCCCATCGGACGATGCTTGCACAGACCCCCGGACATCAGCACAGCCCCCCGGCAGGCCGGCACAGCCCCCCGGCAGGCCGGTACAGACCCCCACAGGGTGCACAGACCACCGGCAGGCCGGCACAGCCCCCTGGCAGGCCGGTACAGACCCCCACAGGGTGCACAGACCACCGGCAGGCCGGCACAGCCCCCCGGCAGGCCGGTACCGACCCCGGGCAGTCCACACAGCCCCCCGGCAGGCCGGCAGAGACCCCCGGAAGGCCCGAAATGACGGCGCATCATGATGCGCACACATCGCGCATCATGATGACGTCAGGCCGTCAATCAACTTTGAACTTCCGATTCCGATGCCGAATTCCGATATTGAAAAAATATCGGAAGTCGGTATCGGAATTCCGATACAGCAAGTATCGGCCGATACCCGATACTTGCGGTATCGGAATGCTCAACACTAGTCATGGCGGGTGATACGGAGGAGACCGGGGAAGAGGAGGAGGCCGACAGCCATCCACCTCCCCGTTTGCCGGATTTGGAAGTTCAGAAAGATGACTTCCAAAGCGAGCAAATAAAGGATCCTACCCTTTCTCAGGCTAGGACAAATGTAAAAGTGATAAATGGGGTACCCGTTGAACCTGGCTCTAGGCTGGCATATCCTTACATGGTTCTGGAGATTGATTTACTCTATCAGATAGAGAAAAAGGGGGAAGATACGGTGCAACTATTAGTCGTGCCAAAACCCTACCGGCGGCAGGTGCTGGACCTGGCCCACGGACATGTGATGGGAGGTCACCTGGGAGTCCAGAAAACCACCGAAAGGATATTACACTGTTTTGTTTGGCCAGGCATGCATCACGATATTCGAGTATATTGTGAGTCTTGTCCTGACTGCCAAACCTCTGCACCTAAGCCCCGGTTCTGTAGCCCTTTGGTACCCCTACCTATTATTGAAGTCCCGTTTGAGAGGATTGGGATGGATTTAGTTGGGTCCCTTCCACGGTCTGCACGTGGACACCAACATATCCTGGTCATCTTGGATTATGCCACTCGTTACCCGGAGGCCATCCCTTTGCGTATCACGGCCACCAAGACGATTGCCAAGGAACTGGTGCATGTGTTTAGTCGGGTCGGTATACCAAAACAGATACTCACCGACCAGGGGACCCCCTTTATGTCTAGGGTAATGAAGGAGCTCTGCCGATTGTTACAAATCGAACCGTTACGCACATCCGTGTATCACCCTCAAACAGACGGGTTGGTCGAACGGTTCAATAAAACTCTGAAGCAGATGCTGAGAAAGGTGATAGACAAGGATGGGAAGAACTGGGACTATTTACTTCCGTATTTGCTTTTTGCCATCAGGGAAGTACCCCAGTCTTCCACGGGATTCTCGCCTTTCGAGTTATTGTACGCCCAACGTCCTCGCGGACTGTTAGACGTTGCAAAAGAAACCTGGGAGGGTCAGGTCACTCCGTTTAAAACAGTGATAGATCACGTCACACAAATGCAGGACCGTATTGTGGCTGTTATGCCTATCGTCAAAGAACACATGATACAGGCTCAAGGAGCCCAAAAAGAATCTATGATAGGGGCGCCAAGATCCGTACGTTTGCACCGGGAGATAGGGTGTTGATCCTGGTCCCCACGGTGGACAGTAAGTTCCTGGCAAAGTGGCAGGGCCCCTTTGAGATTAAGGAAAGAGTTGGTGAAGTAAACTACAAAGTATACCAGGCAGGTAAACGGAAACCTGAACAGATTTATCATGTAACTCTGATAAAGCCCTGGAAGGATCGGTCTGCCTTGTCAGCGGAGCTGGCCCGTCCTGTCTGCTCGCATACCGTACCGGAGGTACGGGTTGCAGAGACTCTCTCGGAGCGGCAAAAGACTGAGGTCAGGCAGTTTCTACTTCACAACCAAAAGTTTTTCTCAGAAAAACCCGGGCAGACTATGCTAATGAAACATGACATCGTAACGGAACCTGGTGTCACAGTTCACGTATAGCCCTACCGAATCCCGGAAGCGCGCCGTGAAGCCGTTTCCCGAGAAGTGAAGGCAATGTTAGAGTTAGGAGTCATTGAGGAATCGCACAGTGCATGGTCCAGCCCGATTGTGCTAATTCCTAAACCGGACGGCACAATCCGGTTCTGCAATGACTTCAGGAAACTGAATGCGGTCTCAAAATTTGATGCCTATCCTATGCCCCGAGTTGACGAGTTAATAGATTGGTTAGGAAAAGCCCGGTATATTACGACCCTAGATCTAACAAAGGGGTATTGGCAGATCCCTCTGGCTGAGGCTGCCAGAGAAAAGACGGCATTTGCTACGCCGGAAGGTTTATTTCAGTATGTGTATATGCACGGGGCACCGGCGACCTTCCAGAGACTGATGGATCGAGTCCTGAGGCCACATAGGCGGTACGCTTCAGCCTATTTGGATGACATTGTCATTTACAGCTTGGACTGGGAGACTCATCTCCAGAAAGTACAAGCTGTGATTGACGACCTGTGGGAGGCAGGTCTAACCGCGAACCCCAAGAAATGTCACATTGGGCTAGAAGAAGCCCGGTATTTGGGGTATGTAATTGGGAGGGGTGTTGTTAAACCCCAGGTTGACAAGATTCAGGCGGTTCAGGACTGGCCACAACCTGTCAACAAGAAGCAGGTGCAAGCCTTCCTGGGGATCGCCGGCTATTATCGCCGGTTCATACCCAATTTTGCAGCCATCGCTTCCCCCCTGACGGATCTTACAAAAGGGAAAGACTCCGTCATGATTAAATGGAGTTTAGCGGCTGAAGAAGCCTTCCATAGCCTAAAACGGGCACTTTGCTCTAAGCCCGTACTGGTGACTCCGGACTTCCGCAGTGAGTTTGTGGTACAAACGGATGCCTCTGATACCGGTATCGGGGCCGGACTCTCACAAGTGAGGGACGGAGTGGAACACCCAGTCCTCTATCTCAGCAGGAAGCTGAATAAACACGAGCAAAGGTATGCAGTCGTAGAAAAAGAGTGCCTCGCCATTAAGTGGGCTCTAGAGGCCCTAAAATATTACCTGGTGGGCCGAAAGTTCAGGCTGATCACTGACCATGCCCCTCTCAAGTGGATGCACTTGAACAAGGAACGGAATAGCCGGGTGACCCGGTGGTTCCTTGCCCTGCAGGCCTACACTTTTACGTTGGAGCACCGCCCAGGGGTACAGATGGGGAATGCAGATGCCCTGTCCCGAGTGCACTGTTTGGCGGGTGTCATTGCTCGACCAGAGTGGTCTGAGCAGAGGGGGGGGATATGTGAGAATCATGTGGGAAT